>NC_043025.1:13397396-13437396 GCF_006345805.1 Octopus sinensis
TCTTTACAGCTCTCTCTCTCTCTCTCTCTCTCTCTCTCTCCTCACTCCCTCTGCCTATGTTTCTCTCTTACATACCTTCTCTCTCCCCCTCCCTCTGCCTATGTTTCTCTCTTTCATACCTTCTCTCTCCCCCTCTCTCTGCTTATGTTTCTCTCTTACATGCCTAATCTCTGCTCCCTCCCTCTGCTTATCTTTCTCTCTTTCATATCTCTCTCTCCCCCTCCCTCTGCTTATCTTTCTCTCTTTCATATCTCTCTCTCCCCCCTCCCTCTGATTATCTTTCTCTCTTTCATATCTTATTTCTCTCTCTCTCTCTCTCTCCCCTCTCTCTCTGCCCATCTTTCTCTCTTTCATATCTTCTCTCTCTCTCTCTCTCTGCCCTCCCTCTGCTTATCTCTCTCTCTCTCTCCCCTCTCCCTCCCTCTGCTTATCTCTCTCTCTTTCCCAAACACTCTCTCCTCCTCCTCACAGTTTCACACTCTAAAACTTCGATCACTTCCTGATTCTTTCTCTTCGACTTTTAAAGGTAAAAATTCAATTCCTTAAATTCCAACGAAAAAAACATTCAACAAAATCGCATTCAACCCTTTTCGTATGTTAGACATTTCGAATTAGTTTGTCTCGTTTCTTTTGAAGATTAACCCGGAAAAAATGATAACTGGGAAGATTAGGAAGTGGAGTTTCCCTTCAGGCTGTCCACGTAAGTTGGATTTCTCCGTTTTGATCAGGATCTTTCACACTTCGTTTTTTTACCACGATCTTCGAAATAATGGGGGGGGGGCATAATTTTGGAAAATTCATTTTTTTTTCAAACTTACACCCTCGCCCACCCCCTTCGGACCGATTCCGGCTTTTTTTTCTTTCTTCTTCTTCTTCTTCTTCTTACTCTTTTTACTCTTTTACTTGTTTCAGTCATTTGACTGCGGCCATGCTGGAGCACCGCCTTTTTTTAATCGAGCAACTCGACCCCGGGACTTATTCTTTTTTTGTAAGCCCAGTACTTATTCTATCGGTCTCTTTTGCCGAACCGCTAAGTGACGGGGACGTAAACACACCAGCATCGGTTGTCAAGCAATGCTAGGGGGACAATCACAGACACACAAGCACACACACGCATACACACATATATATATATATATACATATATACGACAGGCTTCTTTCAGTTTCCGTCAACCAAATCCACTCACAAGGCTTTGGTCGGCCCGAGGCTATAGAAGAAGACACTTGCCCAAGGTGCCACGCAGTGGGACTGAACCCGGAACCATGTGGTTGGTAAACAAGCTACTTACCACACATTTTTTTTTACAAAAGTTTTCTATTTCCATAAGAAATGCTTCGGCTTGTCACCGAGAGATTTTTTTTCTCTCTATGAGAGCAAAATGAAAGCTTTTTCAAAGCAAACAAGCCTAGACTTGTTTGTTTTTTTAAAAAAGAAATCTACAAGTCCGTCTACGAGTGCTTGTGAATCGGCGATCGAGTCCACAAGCGATGGTGTGCGCGGGTCTAGAGTGAGTGAAGCTGATTCAGAGAACCATAATAATTCTAATATTTTTAAAATTATAAATGATCTTTACATTCTTTTTACTCTACACAAAATATTCTTTACATTCTACTCTTATTTTATTGCCATTTATTTACGAGTAATAGAAATTTCCTGGGAACGAATTATGACTTATAACATTGCTGCCTGGGGAAATTATTGCTCTGCTTTACGAGTTTTCGCTTTACGAGCGGTCTCCGGGGACAAATTAACTCGTATATCGAAGCACTACTCTACGTACATATAAACTCACTGAAATACATATAAGTATATGTATGTATGCGTATACACACGTATATTTGTATATATACATACATAAATACAAATATATATACATATGCAATACTTACATGCACACATATACGCAATCTCGGGCAAGGACGATGTACGGCTTGGGTTTGAAGGGCCCACATCTGTTTAACTGTCTGCCGAAGCATCTGTGGAGCCCCCATGGAGTGGATGTAGACGTTTTCAAACGTGAACTTGACCTCTGGCTCACCGACATCCTGGATGAGCCAATATCTAAGCAAGCGAAATGCTTAGCGGTATTTTGTCTGCCGTTACGTTCTGAGTTCAAATTCCGCCGATGTTGACTTTGCCTTTCATCCTTCCGGGGTCGATAAATTAAGTACCAGTTACGCACTGGGGTCAATATAATCGACTTGATCCCTTTGTCTGTCCTTGTTTGTCCCCTCTGTATTTAGCCCCTTGTGGGTAATAAAGAAATAGGTATTTTGTCTGCTGTTACGTTCTGAGTTCAAATTCCGCCGATGTTGACTTTGCCTTTCATCCTTTCGGGGTCGATAAATTAAGTACCAGTTACGCACTGGGGTCGATATAATCGACTTGATCCCTTTGTCTGTCCTTGTTTGTCCCCTCTGTGTTTAGCCCCTTGTGGGTAGTAAAGAAATAGGTATTTCGTCTGCCGCTAGTTTCTGAGTTCAAATTCCGCCGAGGTCGACTTTGCCTTTCATCCTTTCGGGGTCGATAAATTAAGTACCAGTTACGCACTGGGGTCGATGTAATCGACTTAATCCGTTTGTCTGTCCTTGTTTGTCCCCTCTGTGTTTAGCCCCTTGTGGGTAGTAAACAAATAGGTATTTCGTCTGCCGTTACGTTCTGAGTTCAAATTCCGCCGAGGTCGACTTTGCCTTTCATCCTTACGGGGTCGATTAAATAAGTACCAGTTACGCACTGAGGTCGATATAATCGACTTGATCCCTTTGTCTGTCCTTGTTTGTACCCCTCTATGTTTAGCCCTTTGTGGACAATAAAGGAATAAATATCTAAGCAAGAAACGGAAAAGAGGTCCGTAGCATCGAACTCCATCCTTCACCAGAAGCCGCTCCGAGACAATGGTGGAAAGTGGAAAGATGATTACAATGGCGGTGCTCCAGCATGGCCACGGCCATTGGACTGAAAACATTATAAGAGAATACAACAAATATCTAAACGTAAGTACATCAGCTGAGAAAAACAATTAAGGAAGTCAATTACGGAAATTGCCGAGTGAATTACTTTCAGTTTTCGTATACGATTCGGTTGGCAACGACAGTAATTTGTTTTATGAATGACGATAAACTTAGATAAACTTAGATATGTTTCGACCAAAGATTGGTCCAGGCCATGTCTAACTTAATAGCACCACCTGATAGGATTATTTGAATCCTGTTTAAGTCAAGTTTTGTTTATGGTCCATATCTCGGGTATTTGACGAGGAAGTTATATAAAAATGTTGATTAAATAAGGAGGAAGCACTCCGTCGGTTACGACGACGAGGGTTCCGGTTGATCCGAATCAACGGAACAGCCTGCTCGTGAAATTAACGTGTAAGTGGCTGAGCACTCCACAGACACGTGTACCCTTAACGTAGTTCTCGGGGATATTCAGCGGGACACAGAGAGTGACAAGGCCGGCCCTTTGAAATGGAAGCACTCCGTTGGTTACGATGACGAGGGTTCCGGTTGATCCGAATCAACGGAACAGCCTGCTCGTGAAATTAACGTGTAAGTGGCTGAGCACTCCACAGACACGTGCACCCTTAACGTAGTTCTCGGGGGATATCCAGCGTGATACAGAGAGTGACAAGGCCTGCCCCTTTGAAATACAGGTACAACAGAAACAGGAAGAAAGAGTGAGAGAAAGTTGTGGTGAAAGAGTACAGCAGGGATCACCACCATCCCCTGCCGGACCTTCATGGAACTTTTTAGGTGTTTTCGCTCAATAAACACTCACAACGCCCGGTCTGGGAATCGAAACCGCGATCCTACGACCGCGAGTCCGCTGCTCAAACCACTGGGCCATTGCGCCTCCACGTTGATCACTGTGTAACGATTTCCTCGTTGGTTCGTCCAAGTTTTCCAACTTTTGTTTTGTCTTTCTGTAATATTGTTATCCAGTTGACGAGAAATTAGCATGAGACAAACGTTCTGCTTGCTAAATAAACACACCCTGTTTGTATACGCGTACGTGTGTGTGTGTGTGTGTGTATAAGTGTGTGTGTGTGTGTGTGTGTGAGAGAGAGAGAGAGAGAGAGAGAGAGTGGAATATATGTAAATGAGGGGCGAATGCCGATTCGCACCGGAGTTGTGCGGGTCTAATGCGGGTTCGCACCTCACCTTGAAAAAAATGCATTTTTCTAAAAACAAGCTTATTCGGATTCCGGCGAAAGTAAAGATTACGCCCACCCGGTGGTAAGGGTTAGGGTTTAGGATTAAGGGTTAAGGATTTGGGGTTAGGGTTAGGACTTTTGTTACACCTAAAAACGGGTGGTATGCGTATTCTTTACCTCCAACCGGATTCCTAGTCCCATGAATTTGTTTGAGGGCTAGTGATCTAGATAGAGTAACTGCAGATGTATGTACATATGATATATATATATATATATCATCATCATCATCATTTAACGTCCGTTTTCCATGCTAGCATGGGTTGGACGGTTCAACTGGGGTCTGTGAAGCCAGAAGGCTGCATCAGGCCCAGTCTGATCTGGCAGTGTTTCTACAGCTGGATGCCCTTCCTAACGCCAACCACTCCGTGAGTGTAGTGGGTGCTTTTTACGTGCCACTGGCACGGGGACCAGACGGAGCTGGCAACGGCCACGGTCGGATGGTGCTTTTTACGTGCCATATATATATATATATGAGTCAAGTACATCAACATCAAAATAAATATCAAATAGAAATTGTAGTTGTGATACCCGTGCTGGTGGCACGTAAAAAGCACCATCCAAACATGGCCGATGCCAGTGCCGCCTTGACTGGCTTCTGTGCCGGTGGCACATAAAAAGCACCAACCAATTGTGGCTGCTGCCATCCTCCCCTGGCACCTGTGCCGGTGGTACGTAAAATGCACCCTCTACACTCACGGAGTGGTTGGTGTTATGAAGGGCATCCAGCTGTAGAAACACTGCCAGATCAGACTGGAGTCTGGTGCAGCCTCCTGGCTTCCCAGACCCCGGTCGAACCGTCCAACCCATGCTAGCATGGAAAATGGACGTTAAACGATGATGATGATATATATATCATCAATTCCTTAGAGCGTAGGCGAGAAAGATATGCCATAATATACATCTGGAAGATCCTGGAAGGACTTGTCCCAAACTTTGGCATCGAGAGTTACACAAATGCTAGAACTGGGCACCACTGCATAGTGCCAAGGACTGCAAATTTGCCATCAAGATGTAGGACAAGATACTGTGATAGCCTGGGCTTCAGAGGTCCACAGCTCTTCAATATCCTCCCGAAGGACCTGAGAGACCTGCATGGGGTGGATGTAGGTGTCTTAAAAAAAAACTGGATCTCTTCTTGTCAGGTGTCCAGATGAACCAACTTCACGGCAGGAGGTGCAGATGAGGGCAGCTGCGTCGAACTCTCTCATGCACCAAATGGCAATTGCTAAAAAAGCATTCGTGAAGTATAAAATTATGTAGCAACACCGAATGGTGGTGCCCCAGCATGGCCACAACTTGTGAGCTGAAACTAGATAAAATAAAAATAAATAAATAAAAATAAAATAAATATACATATATATATGTAGGAGTGGCTGTGTGGTAAGTAGCTTGCTAACCAACTACATGGTTCCGGGTTCAGTCCCACTGCGTGGCACCTTGGGCAAGTGTCTTCTGCTATAGCCCCGGGCCGACCAATGCCTCGTGAGTGGATTTGGTAGACGGAAACTGAAAGAAGCCTGTCATATATATATATATATGTATGTGTGTGTATGTGTTTGTGTGTCTGTGTTTGTCCCCCCAACATCGCTTGACAACTGATGCTGGTGTGTTTACGTCCCCGTCACTTAGCGGTTTGGCAAAGAGACCGATAGAATAAGTACTGGGCTTACAAAAGAATAAGTCCCGGGGTCGAGTTGCTCGACTAAAGGCGGTGCTCCAGCATGGCCACAGTCACATGACTGTAACAAGTAAAAGAGAGTAAAAGAGAGTAAAGATATATATACATCTTACTTCTCTAGTTGTGTTTGTCTTTATAATCAAATTCATTGTCCTTCGTTTGCTCTGACCAATTAACCATTCACTTTTATCTAGATTAAACCAGCAAAAAACAAAAGTAAGTACCATGGTGTGTTCAATGACATTAAGGAGAAGACCCCAAAATTACACTTCTTTTGAAGTACCGTCAGATGGTAGCTTTATTGGTAAGTATAATGGTTTGTTTTGTCCTGATTTTCATGAAAGTGTTTGTTATTTAAGCAGACATCCACACATTACTGTGTGTTTGTGAGGGTAGTGAATTGAACTTACAGCCCAGCCCCCAAATATTACAAACTAGAAGCAGTGATGTTGGCAGCTGATATATTGGTATGAATATAAATAGGCGGCGAGCTGGCAGAAACGTTAGCACGCCGGGCGAAATGCTTAGCGGTATTTTGTCTGCGTTACGTTGCGAGTTCAAATTCTGCCGAGGTCGACTTTGCCTTTCATCCTTTCGGGGTTGATAAATTAAGTACCAGTTACGCACTGGGGTCGATGTAATCGACTTAATACCTATGTCTGTCCTTGTTTGTCCCCTCTGTGTTTAGCCCCTTGTGGGTAGTAAAGAAATAGGTATTTTGTCTGCGTTACATTGCGAGTTCAAATTCTGCTGAGGTCGACTTTGCCTTTCATCCTTTTGGGGTTGATAAATTAAGTACCAGTTACGCACTGGGGTCGATGTAATCGACTTAATACCTATGTCTGTCCTTGTTTGTCCCCTCTGTGTTTAGCCCCTTGTGGGTAATAAGGAAATAGGTATGAATATAAATTTACATTGGGATTTAAGTGAGGTCGTCGGCCAGTGCCGTTGGACTGGCTCCTCTGCAGGTGGCACATAAAAAAGCACCATTTGAGTGTGGTCGTTGCCAGTACCACCAAACTGGCCCTCGTGCCGGTGGCACATAAAAGCACCCACTACACTATCAGAGTGGTTGGCGCTAGGAAGGGCATCCAGCTGTAGAAACTCTGCCAAGATTGGAGTCTGGTTCGGCAGACCTCAGTCAAATTGTCCAACCCATGCTAGCATGGAAAGCGGACGCTAAACGATGACGACGATGATGATGATGAGTGATAGGAATAAAAAGAAGTTGTGATCCAGAGAAGGTCTTAGATTTGAAGAGCCACATGTGAACATTTAAGTAAATATATTTATTTCTATACCCATCTGTTTCATGTGATCTTTCATAGAATTGAAAATCATTAGACATACACATATAACTGTAATGGAGATAAAACTACTTCAGTTTAACTAATGGGAAACATTAGCTGTAGACTTAGCCATTGTGGGATAGTGTAGAGCAATACTCCATTAATTAATTATAATAATAATAATGAAATTATTGTATACAGTGCTCAGGTGCACCACAACTTGTCAAAAGTGCATATAAAGTATATGCAGTAATGTACAAATGTCTGGAAAGTG
Organism: Octopus sinensis; assembly: GCF_006345805.1. Lineage (NCBI taxonomy): Eukaryota > Metazoa > Mollusca > Cephalopoda > Octopoda > Octopodidae > Octopus > Octopus sinensis. The sequence continues at coordinate 13,404,851 of NC_043025.1, forward strand.
AACAGTGTATGAGTCAGATAGATGCTTGCTTGTGTGTATAGAGGGGAGGAGATCAGGTGTAGTGTTGGCGAATCTCAGAAAGCATGGAAGTTTTCAAGGATGCAGTGCTCCGACAACCAACAACTGATGCCGGCAGTTTGTTCCATGCTTCAGCGTGTGTATGGAGGGGAGAAAATCAGGTGTAGTGTTGGCGAATCTCAGAAAGCATGGAAGTTTTCAAGGATGCAGTGCTCCGACAACCAACAACTGATGCCAGCAGTTTGTTCCATGCTTCAGCGTGTGTATGGAGGGGAGAAGATCAGGTATAGTGTTGGCGAATCTCAGGAAGCATGGAAGTTTTCAAGGATGCAGTGCTCCGACAACCAACAACTGATGCCGGCAGTTTGTTCCATGCTTCAGCGTGTGTATGGAGGGGAGAAAATCAGGTGTAGTGTTGGCGAATATATATATATATACAAGTAAAAAAAAAAAAAATAAAAAAATATTCACTCCAGGATAACATAGAAAAACAATGTAATTGTTTTAAATTTATTTCTTGCTGACTTTCATTAGATTGTGAAGACTGCAATGAAGAGTATACTGGTGACTGTCCTAATCATGGCCCACTCCTTGTGGTTTCAGATAAGAAGGTAAACATTCCTCACCATTATAACTATGTATACTTTTATAAGGTAGCGAGCTGGCAGAGTCGTTAGCACGCCGGGCGAAATGCTTAGCGGTATTTCGTCTGTCGTTACGTTCTGAGTTCAAATTCCGCCGAGGTTGACTTTGCCTTTCATCCTTTCGGTGTCGATAAATTAAGTACCAGTTACGCACTGCGGTCGATATAATCGACTTAATCCATTTGTCTGTCCTTGTTTGTCCCCTCTATGTTTAGCCCCTTGTGGGCAATAAAGAAATCATCATCATCATCATCATCGTTTAACGTCCGCTTTCCATGCTAGCATGGGTTGGACGGTTCAACTGGAGTCTGGGAAGCCCGAAGGCTGCACCAGGCCAGTCAGATCTGGCAGTGTTTCTACAGCTGGATGCCCTTCCTAATGCCAAAGAAATATATAACTATATATTTTTTACGTGTCGGTGGCACGTAAAAAGCACCATCCGAATCGTGGCCGAAGCCAGTGCCGCCTCGACTGGCTTCCGTGCAGGTGGCACGTAAAATGCACCAATCCGACCGTGGCCGATGCCAGCCTCGCCTGGCACCAGTGCAGGTGGCACGTAAAAAGCACCCACTACACTCTCGGAGTGGTTGGCTTTAGGAAGGGCATCCAGCTGTAGAAACATTGCCAGATAAGGCCAGAGCCTGGTGCAGCCTTCTGGCTTCCCAGACCCCCGGTCAAACCGTCCAACCCATGCTAGCATGGAGAACGGACGTTAAACGATGATGATGATGATGATGATATACTTTTATGATGGTTTGTTTAATAATATGTTCCAATATAGATTAAGGAACAAAAGTGTTCATGCATTTGTATTTCATGATTGTTAGAAACAAAATATAATCTATCTTTGTTACTCGAGTGATTGAACACATCTTTACAACTAAACTTATGTCTCTATAAAGTATTGAACAAAGTTTAGTTTGTAATTATCTTTGAATGATATAAATCATGTCTATGTGGTAAAAAGTGTATTTCCCAACAACATTGTTCCAGGTTCAGTCCCACTGCTTGGCACTTTGGGTAAGTTTTTTTTCTGATATAGCTGTGGGCTGAACAAAGCTTGTGAGCAGATTTGATAGACAGAAACTAGAAAAAGTCTGTCGTTCGTGTGTATAAATGTTGCTGTCCCATTGCTTTGACATCACATAATAATTATAACTGGGTGTCACAGCAATGCAAGCAGAATCCTCTATTTCCACTCTTCCTTGGAAAATACGTCTGTTTATGGAGATGGGAAATATTACCTTACTTGAAAACAGGTGAGGGTTGGTGATAAGAAAGTTATTTACCCATAGAAAATCTGCCTCAACAAAAAATTTCATCTGACCCATGCAACATGGAAAAAAAAATGTTTAACGACGACAATAGATACTTCTTATAATTAGTCTGGTAATCTGAAGTTCTAACCATTTATAGTGAGACTTTAACCCTTTCGTTACTGTATTTCTGTTGAGATGCCCTGAGCTTCTTTCAATTAATTTTAAATATAACAAAGAATTTAGTAAAATAACTTAATTATCATTCAGCTAGTGTTAGGAACATAAATTGTGACTAAGGTTTGGTGGAAGATTTTGATTAAAAACTTTTGAAAACAAGACATTTGTACTACAGAGCCAGAGGCGGCTTCAGCCAGGTTGGTATCAAAAGGGTTAAGAATTGTTTCTCTATTATATATTTTAACCCTTTTGTTACCATATTTCTGTTGAGATGCTCTGTGTTTCTTTCAATTATTTTAAATATAACAAAGAATTTAGTAAAATAACTTAGTTATAATTAAGCTAGTGTTAGGAACATAAATTGTGACTAAGGTTTGGTGGAAGATTTTAATTCAAAACTTATGAAAACAAGATATTTGTACTAAAGAGCCAGAGGTGGTTTCAACCAGGTTGGTACCAAAAGGGTTAAAGAAAATGAAATATGATGCCAGATATTGTTTTGGTCAATAAGAGATAATACATATAGTCTGTCTGTGTTCATTACTAACATAGAATTTATTAGAGTTGGAGCAATTATCAATTATTTTTCTTTGCATTTAGGTTGCGAAAGAAACTCCGAATCGAGCCAAATTAACTGCTCCACCTTGTGTGTCTATCACCAAATCAAAAATCCCAGGAGCTGGTCTTGGAGCCTTTGCTCTTATTACAATTCATGCTAGAAGCAGGTTTGGCCCTTACGAAGGAAAAATTATTAATGATTCGGATGATGTCCATGCATCTGGTTACAGTTGGAAGGTAACGTGTTAAAAACTATGGAATATACTTAACATGTCAGATTTATAAAACATTCATAATGTGTTAACTATAGCGGAGGCGCAATGGCCCAGTGGTTAGGGCAGCGGACTCGCGGTCGTAGGATCGCAGTTTCGATTCCCAGACCGGGCGTTGTGAGTGTTTATTGAGCGAAAACACCTAAAAGCTCCACGAGGCTCCAGCAGGGGATGGTGGTGATCCCTGCTGTACTCTTTCACCACAACTTTCTCTCACTCTCACTCTTACTTCCTGTTTCTGTTGTACCTGTATTTCAAAGGGCCGGCCTTGTCACTCTCTGTGTCACGCTGAATATCCCCGAGAACTACGTTAAGGGTGCACGTGTCTGTGGAGTGCTCAGCCACTTACACGTTAATTTCATGAGCAGGCTGTTCTGTTGATCGGATCAACCGGAACCCTCGTCGTCGTAACTGACGGAGTGCTTCCAACAACTATAGCAATTTTAAATCATTAATTTTTCATCAACATTAAACCTATTATAACTCGTTTTCCATTTGCTTCTATAGAATGATGTACTGTATCACATAATGTCTTTGCAGGTCATATATAATAATAATAATGAAATTATTGTATACAGTGCTCAGGTGCACCACAACTTGTCAGAAAGTGCATATAAAGTACATGCAGTAATGTAGAAATGTCCGGAAAGCGAACAATGTATGAGTCAGATACATGCTTGTGTGTGTATGGAGGGGAGAAAATCAAGTGTAGTGTTGGCGAATGTCAGGAAGCATGGAAGTTTTGAAGGATGCAGTGCTCTAACAACTGATGCCGGCAGTTTGTTCCATGCTTCAGCAACTCTCAGCGTGAAAAAATGTTTCCTGAAGTCATGGAAGGAGCTGTGCTGTTTTCTGACTTTGTAAATATGTCCACGGGTGTTAGACGGGTGGAGTTAGCTTACGAGATATGGTTTTGTGATGAAGAAGATAGGCAGTTAGCTAAGTTAATAATAATAATAATAATAATAATAATGTAGCCAGTGTAAGCTATGGACACATAAGAGGTGCAGCAATATCAGAGGAAGGTTAACAGGGAAGACTATTTTTGTGTGTGGAAGGTGTACAGGTACAGTAAACACCAAAAACGTACATAAAATATTTCATCAAGACTATTGAAAAGGTTGCAAGATGCAACGAAAATTTTAGGAAAATAAAAATAAGAAAAACGCGGAAAATTTACTGGTGAGTGTGTGTTAACCCTTTAGCATGTAGACCGGCCATATCCGGCCCAAAGTATTCTGCCTGTTTTATGTTCAAACTGGCCATATCTGATCTCTCACACCAACCCTACAATATCATTTTAAAAATTAACAGCTACCTCATCAAAATCTCATAGCTACAAGATTAATGAATGATTAGTTCAAGGCAATGTGGATAAAAAGGGATTAATTTTGGCAGAATAATGCGAACACTAAAGGGTTAAATTATAAGGCACAAAAAGAGAATGACTCTCCCCAGACACAACAGTACATAAAATAGATTCAATCACATGTCAGAATGGAAAACTAGAAGTAGTTGATGGCTTCTGTTACCTAAATGAGCAAGTCAGTAGCAGGGGTGGATGGTCTGAGAGCGTAGCTGCTGGAATAAGAATAAGCTGGGCTAAGTTCAGAGAGCTCCTACTTCTGCTGGTAACAAAGGGCCTCTTGCTCAAGAATAGGCTGGGCTAAGTTCAGAGAGCTCCTACTTCTGCTGGTAACAAAGGGCCTCTTGCTCAAGAATAGGCTGGGCTAAGTTCAGAGAGCTCCTACTTCTGCTGGTAACAAAGGGCCTCTTGCTCAAGAATAGGCTGGGCTAAGTTCAGAGAGCTCCTACTTCTGCTGGTAACAAAGGGCTCTTGCTCAAGAATAGGCTGGGCTAAGTTCAGAGAGCTCCTACTTCTGCTGGTAACAAAGGGCCTCTTGCTCAAGAATAGGCTGGGCTAAGTTCAGAGAGCTCCTACTTCTGCTGGTAACAAAGGGCCTCTTGCTCAAGAATAGGCTGGGCTAAGTTCAGAGAGCTCCTACTTCTGCTGGTAACAAAGGGCCTCTTGTTCAGAGTGAAAGGGAGACTGTATGATGTTTGTCTGTGAACAGCCATGCTACAGCAGTGAAACATGGGCTGTGACTGCTGAAGACATGCATAGGCTTGAAAGAAATGAAACCAGTGTGCTTTGCTGGATGTGTAGTGTCAGTGTGCATGCAGGACAGAGTGAGAGCATCCTGAGAGAAAAGTTGGACATAGGAAGCATCAGATGCGGTGTGCAAGAGAGGCGACTGCACTGGTATGGTCATGTGATGTGTATGGATGAGGGCAGCTGCGTGAAGTGTCACGCTCTAATTGTGGAAGGAACTTGTGGAAAAGGTTAGACCCAGGAAGACTTGTGGAGGCACATGGCCTAGTGGTTAGAGCAGCGGACTTGCAGTCGAGGGATCGCTGGTGTCGGTGGTGGTGGAGGAGGAAGAGTATGTAAAAACTAATTAAATATTTTCCTTCACCAACCAGTCAACAATATTCTACATTTTTACTTAGTGATTCTCGCATCTCTTCAGCAATCCCAGCTGGGCTGTCACTTCAGGGATTAAGAGATCATAATACAATAGAATCACACCCAGAATTTTCCAGAAAAATAAAAATAAAAACATCTTTTGTTATTGAATATTATTGCAAATTAAAAAAAATTTTTTTTATACATATTTATTTAACATTCTATCTTTGAAAGCTTTCTTACCAAATCATCATCATCATCATCATCGTTTAACGTCCGTTTTCCGCGCTAGCACGGGTCAGACCCCGGTCGAACCGTCCAACCCGTGCTAGCGCAGAAAACGGACGTTAAACGATGATGATGATGATGATGATGATTTGGTAAGAAAGCTTTCAAAGATAGAATGTTAAATAAATATGTATAAAAAAATTTGCAATAATATTCAATAACAAAAGATGGTTTTTAAAAATTTTTCTGGAAAATTCTGGGTGTGATTCTATTGTATTATGATGTCTTGATCCCTGAAGTGACAGCCCAGCTGGGATTGCTGAAGAGATGCGAGAATCACTAAGTGAAAATGTAGAATATTGTCGACTGGTTGGTGAAGGAAAATAGAATTATAGTCTTTGCATGACATTAACACTAACTTCACCACCATATCAGTCTGAGAGGGACCAATAATGGTTAGGAACAGAACCCCTTCTTCTACGTTTTATGACTATTGAAAATCATTGTCAGTTCCATTTCTGATACAGATTGAAAAGAATGGAAAACACATCCATTCTGTTGATGCAAAGAATGTGAAACTCTCTAATTGGTTGCGATATGTAAACTGTGCAAGGACCGACGAAGAACAGAATTTAACTGCTGTTCAGAAAAATGGTAATATTTACTATAGAACATTAAGAAACATTGATCCTGGTGAAGAATTACTTGTTTGGTATGGAGAGGAATATGCCAAATATCTTGGTATCTCACAAGGTGGACAACTGAAAGCAAAGACTGTGTCCACTGTTGGAGCAAAATTATCAGAAACAATCAGTTCAGCAGGTAAAAATCTCTCACTTATAATTTACTTTCTCTTTCTCTCTCTCTCTTCATTTAGTCATCATCATCATCACCAACATCAGTACCACTTCTATTGCTGCCAACAGTCTCTCTCTCTCTCTCTCTTTCTTCCCTTAGAAGCAACAGATGTATAGGAGCACTCCGTCGGTTGCGACGACGAGGGTCCCACCTGATCCGATCAACGGAACAGCCTGCTCGCGAAATTAGCATCCAAGTGGCTGAGTACTCCACAGACATGTGTACCCTTAACGTAGTTCTCAGGGAAATTCAGCAGGACCAAACTGTGACAAGGTTGGCCCCATTTGTATTACAGGTACAACTCATTTTTGCCAGCTGAGTGGACTGGAGCAACGTGAAGTAAAGTGTCTTGCTCAAGGACTCAACGCATCGCTGGGAATCGAACTCACGACCTTACAATCGCGAGCCAAATGCCCTAACCACTAAGCCACGCGCCTTCACCAACAGATGTAGATATCTATATAATTAGATGCGACATGCAACAGTATTAGTAGAAGATGATCTGCAGATGGGGAACTAGGGGGCATCCATTAAGGACTCAGATGGAGTTTTGCTGAAATAAGGTTTCCCTCTGATATATATTATATAATATATATATATATATATAACATATATATATATATATATATATATATGTATTATATATATATATATATATATATATATATATATATATATATATACATATATATATGTATATATATATATGTGTACTCTTACTCTTTTACTTGTTTCAGTCATTTGACTGCGGCCATGCTGGAGCACCACCTTTAATTGAGCAATTTGACCCCGGGACTTATTCTTTTGTAAGCACAGTACTTATTCTATCGGTCTCTTTTTGCCGAACCGCTAAGTGACGGGGACGTAAACACACCAGCATCGGTTGTCAAGCAATGCTAGGGGGACAAACACAGACACACAAACACATACATATATACAACAGGCTTCTTTCAGTTTCCGTCTACCAAATCCACTCACAAGGCTTGGGTCAGCCTGAATCTATAGCAGAAGACACTTGCCCAAGATGCCCTGCAGTGGGACTGAACTCGGAACCATGGGGTTGGTTAGCAAGCTATTTACCACACAGCCACTCCTGCGCCTATATATACATATATATATATATATTATATATATATATATATATATATATATATATGTATATATATATATATATTATATATATATATATGTATATATAATGATAGAAAGGGTAAGATAACAAAAGAAATTAAGAGACCTCGATATTATGTAAATAGAGGAATTTATCTGTAATTGTAATATGTGACAATTATTCGGTAGCCAAGATAAAACTCTGAGTTTCGGATGCTGAGGTGGAAAAAAAGTCAAGGGTTGTCCATACTGCAGATGTCAGATGTGCTACCGTTACACCAAAGCAAACCTTAGAATTTTCTCCATCTAATTAAGAAGCTTTGTTCTTAACACCAAGAATTTGTCATCCAAGGAGTTTTCTCACCCAATATTCTCTATGATTCCATTAACAAAGATGTATTTATGTATGTGAGTGCATTTATTTGTATTTAAAAACATGTCTTTCTCAGTCATGTTTCTTTATATTTACAGGTAACTGCCGTTCTTCAATTTCACGGAATGGTAAATTTCCTGGCAGTACCAAAGTGTTTGAAGACTCGAAGCAACATAGAATTAATTTGTCACGAAAAAATAATAAAATACAAACACAATTTATTAAGAGTGACACAAACTGTATAGGGGATCATTTATTGAATTGCAGTAATGGGAATTCCAAAGAGAAACCATTCCAGTGTGAGGACTGTGGAAAGACATTCTCTAATTCTTGTATATTCACAAAACACAAGGAAATACATTCTGGAGAGAAAGCATTCCAGAATAAGGATTTCGGAAAGAAATTTTCTGACTCTAGTATATTCAAAAAACACAAGAAAATACATTCCGGAAAGAAAGCATTCCAGAGTAAGGATTTCGGAAATAAATTTTCTGACTCTAGTATATTCAAAAAACACAAGAAAATACATTCCGGAAAGAAAGCATTCCAGAGTAGGATTTCGGAAAGAAATTTTCTGACTCTAGTATATTCAAAAAACACAAGAAAATACATTCCGGAAAGAAAGCATTCCAGAGTAAGGATTTCGGAAATAAATTTTCTGACTCTAGTATATTCAAAAAACACAAGAAAATACATTCCGGAAAGAAAGCATTCCAGAGTAAGGATTTCGGAAAGAAATTTTCTGACTCTAGTATATTCAAAAAACACAAGAAAATACATTCCGGAAAGAAAGCATTCCAGAGTAAGGATTTCGGAAAGAAATTTTCTGACTCTAGTATATTCAAAAAACACAAGAAAATACATTCCGGAAAGAAAGCATTCCAGAGTAAAGATTTCGGAAAGAAATTTTCTGACTCTAGTATATTCAAAAAACACAAGAAAATACATTCTGGAAAGAAAGCATTCCAGAGTAAGGATTTCGGAAAGAAATTCACTGATTCTAGTGACTTAAGTAAACAAGTGAGAAAATACATTGGAGACAAACCATTCCAAGGTAAGAAACGTGGGAAGTCACTCCGTCATTCCGGTGCCTTAAAAATATGTGAGCGAAGACAAACTGGAAAGAAACCATGGAAGAAACAGTGGAAGACAGTCTCTCATTTTGATGATTTCAAAAGACGTGAGAGAATACAAAATGGAGAGAAACCATTCCAAGGTAAAAAACAGAAGACATTCTGTCTTTCTGGTGATTTCAAAAGACGTGAGCGAAGACAAACTGGAAAGAAACCAATTTGTTCTGAAAAGTGTGAGAAGTCATTCTGTGATTTTGATGCCTTAAAGACGCAAAAGAGAAGAAATATTGGAGAGAAACCATTCCAAGGTAAGAAAGAGAGGAAGACATTCTCTCATTTTGGTGATTTCAAAAGACGTGAGCCAAGACAAAATGGAGAGAAACCAATTCGTTCTGAAAAATGTGATAAGCCATTCTGTGATTCTGATCCCTTAAAAACGCAAAAGAGAATAAATATTGGAGAGAAACGATTCCAAGGTAAGAAACAGAGGAAGACACTCTCTCATTTTGGTGATTTCAAAAGACATGAGCGAAGACAAAATGGAGAGAAACCAATTCGTTCTGAAAAATGTGAGGAGTCATTCTATGATTCTGATGCCTTAAAGATGCAAAAGAGAAGAAATATTGAAGAGAAACGATTCCAATGTAAAAAGTGTGAGAAGTCATTCTGTCGTTCTGGTGATTTCAAAAGACATCAAAGAATCCACTCTGGAAAGAAACCATTTGAGTGTAAGGAATGTAAGATGTCGTTCAGTCAGTTTGGGAACTTAAACAGACACAAGAAGATACATTCTGGAGAGAAACCATTTGGTTGTAAGAAGTGTGGCAGGAGATTTTCTCAGTCTACGAACTTAATAAGACACCAGAGGACCCATAGCGGAGAGAAACCCTTTCAGTGTAAGGAATGTGGGAAGAAATTCTCTGACTCGACAAACTTAAATAAACATCGAAGGATCCACTCTGGAGAGAAACCATTCCGGTGTAAGAAGTGTGGAAAGGCTTTCTCGCAGTCTGTTAACTTAGCAGTTCATCAAAGAGTCCACACGGGCGAGAAGCCATATCAGTGCAAGAAGTGTGGGAAGGAGTTCGTTCAGTCTGGGCACTTAACGACACATACCAAAGTACATAGTAAAAAGAAACCATGGCAATGAAAGGGATTTTAATTCATCATCATCATCGTTTAGTGTCCACTTTCCATGCTGGCATGGGTTGGACGGTTCGACTGGGGTCTGGGAAACCAGGAGGCTGCACCAGGCCCCAGTCGGACACTTAATGACACATACCAAAGTACATACTAAAAAGAAACCATGGCAATGAAAGGAATATTAATTCATCATCATCATCATCGTTTAACGTCCGCTTTCCATGCTGGCATGGGTTGGACGATTTGACTGATGTCTAGCGAGCCAGACTCCAATCTGATCTGGCAGAGTTTCTACAGCTGGATGCTTTTACATGCCACCGGCACGGGGCCAGTCAGGTGGCACTGGCAACAACCTCGCTCGAATCTTTTACACATGCCATCGGAGCGGGTGCCAGTAAGGCGATGCTAGTAACGATACATCATCATCATCATCGTTTAACATCCGTTTTCCATGCTAGCATGGGTTGGACGGTTCAACTGGGATCTGGGAAGCCAGAAGGCTGCATCAGGCCCAGTCTGATCTGGCAATGTTTCTACAGCTGGATGCCCTTCCTAACGCCAACCACTCCGAGAGTGTAGTGGGTGCCTTTTACTATTACTGTAAATCCTCGAGTATAATCCGCATTTTTTCCCCAAAATTTAAAAGTCAAAATCCCTAGTGCGTACTATATACAAGGTTAGAAATGAAAAATGTTTTCTAAGCAATGTCCGAGTCTCTATTTGCTGTCCGGCAATGTTTATTCAGACGCATTTTGTGATGTCGGGCGCGAAAATACCTTAAGCTAAGCCTGAAAGCAATGAAGTCATAAAAGAATCATCCATAACTTGCAGTAAGCAACATTTATTAAAATAAAAGTATTCAGAACACAGAATAACATGTCACAAAAACAATTTGCAAACATATTTACATTCCCATATAACAGTTAAGAACATCACCATTATTGTATTACGCATGCGCGGAAGTGTTTGTTCGACTAGGTGCTGCTGGCTTAATTACGCACGACTCAAGTTAGAGAAGGGGTGCGTATTATACACACGGTTTAGGTTTTCCAGAGGTACAGCCCCCTAAAAATCCCCTGCGTATACACGTTTGCATTATGTTATATATACAATAATAATAAAGGACGTTACCATATACATTTTTACAAACCAAGGACGTTATATAGACCTCCTTGACTCAAGTTAGAGAAGGGGTGCGTATTATATACAAGGTTTAGGTTTTTCAGAGGTACAGCCCCCTAAAAATCCCCAGCGTATTATACTCAAGGGCGAACTATACTCGAGGATTTACGGTATTTACTGTGACTGACCACATGAAATATAGTCAAAAGGTATTCACCCTTGGGCCAAAAAAAAAAAAAAGTAATATTTTAAAAATTCACCATTTTGATTTGTTGTTGTTGTTAGTTCCTTCTCGAGCCATGCTTGGCTCATAAGGGCCGGTTTCCCAGTTGCCAATTCTGACAACAACAAAAATTCATAAAAAACCAAAAACAAACGAGGTAGTAGCTCCTCATTCTTTATTATAAAAATACAATCTTTATTTTGATATATATACACACATATATACATAGACGTACAAAAGAAAAAGTCTTAACAAAGTATTAAAAAAAAGTAGTAAAAAATTAATAAAATACAATTAAAAAAAAAATTTGGATTGTTATATTGTTCAGTGTGTTTGTTGTTGTTGTTGTCTTCATTCTAGAAATTTCTTGTCCGATAATTCAGAAGGTAGGTATGACAGAGCAGGATTCCCGGGTGCATGGGGTACGTAACCTTTCCCATAGCCTAGAAAAAAAAAACACAAAATAGAATAAAATAGAGCACCATAAATATATGAGAAGATATAAGCGTAGGAGTGACTGTGTGGTAAGTAGCTTGCTTACGAACCACATGGTTCTGGGTTCAGTCCCACTGCGTGGCACCTTGGGCAAGTGTCTTCTACTATAGCCTCAGGCCAACCAAAGCCTTGTGAATGGAGTTGGTAGATAGAAACTGAAAGAAGCCTGTTGTATGTATATATATATATATATATCGGCACAGGAGCAGCTGTGTGGTAAGTAGCTTGTTTACGAACCATATGGTTCTGGGTTCAGTCCCACTGCATGATACCTTGGGCAAGTATCTTCTACTATAGCCTCGGGCCGACCAAAGCCTTGTGAGTGGATTTGGTAGACAGAAACTGAAAGAAGCCCGTTGTATGTATGTATATATATATATATATATATATATATATATATATATGGGGAAAGTTTACGAAAATAAACAAAAGACGAAGACAGGTGGTGTACAAAACAAACAGACGTATTAATATAACGCTCGAGAATTGAAAAAGTCCTTTACGTTTCGAGCCTATGCTCTTCTACAGAAAGAAACAAGGAGATATATGTATGTGTGTGTGTATATGTTTGTGTGTCTGTGTTTGTCCCACCAACATCACTTGACAACCGATGTTGGTGCGTTTACTTCCCCGTAACTTAGCAGTTTGGCAAAAGAGGCCTATAGAATAAGTACTAGGCTGACAAAGAATAAGTCCTGGGGTCGATTTGCTCGACTAAAGGCGATGCTCCAGCATGGCCACAATCAAATGACTGAAACAAGTAAAAGAGTATAAATCATCATCATCATCGTTTAGCGTCCGTTTTCCATGCTGGCATGGGTTGGACGGTTCAACTTGGGTCTGTGAAGCCGGAAGGCTTCATCAGGCCTAGTCAGATCTGGCAGTGTTTTTACGGCTGGATGCCCTTCCTAACGCCAACCACTCTGTGAGTGTAGTGGGTGCTTTTTACGTGCCACCCACACAGGTGCCAGACAGAGCTGGCAAACGGCCACGAACGGATGGTGCTTTTTATGTGCCACCGGCACGGGGACCAGGCGAGGCTGGCAACGGACAGTATGTATGTAAAAATTAGTGATATACTGTCTTTACGACCATTAGGGTCTATAGGGAAAAATTTATCCATGCGTGAAAGGAAATGGAAAGGACCTGCAATACGGTGCTGTTAGATCATATACACACACATACATGCATATTGTTGTGCACAAAAAATGTGAGTCCAAGAAGTATGGCTTCCTTCAAGGCAGAGCTAGAAATGCAATTGTCAAGTAGGTAAGAGGTTTTAAGCAGGAGCGATATATTCAAAATTGGTAAAACTAAAAGTTGTCAAGGATAAATTAAATTTATTATTGTTACTGAATATGTTAGTGTTATTTAATTTCTGAAATGTTGTTGATTGATCGAAATTACCAAAATACGAGAACATTATCAGCCATCGTACAAACAATAACTCTGAGCACCTTTTCAAACTCCACCCATCTAACACCCGTGGACATGTTTACAAAGTAAGAAAACAGCACAGCTCCCATGACTTCAGGAAACATTTTTTCATGCTGAGAGTTGCTGAAGCATGGAACAAACTGCCGGCATCAGTTGTTGGTTGTCAGAGCGCTGCATCCTTCAAAACTTCCATGCTTTGTGAGATTCGCCAACACTACACCTGATCTCCTCCCCTCCATACACACGCTGAAGCATGGAACAAACTGCCGGCATCAGTTGTTGGTTGTCGGAGCGCTGCATCCTTCAAAACTTCCATGCTTTCTGAGATTCGCCAGTACTACACCTGATCTTCTCCCCTCCATACACATGCTGAAGCATGGAACAAACTGCCGGCATCAGTTGTTGGTTGTCGGAGCGCTGCATCCTTCAAAACTTCCATGCTTTCTGAGATTCGCCAACACTACACCTGATCTCCTCCCCTCCATACACACGCTGAAACATGGAACAAACTGCTGGCATCGGTTGTTAATTGTCGGAGCACTGCATCCTTCAAAACTTCCTGAGATTCGCCAACACTACACCTGATCTTCTCCCCTCCATACACACACTGAAGCATGGAACAAACTGCCAGCATCAGTTGTTGGTTGTCGGAGCGCTGCATCCTTCAAAACTTCCATGCTTTCTGAGATTCGCCAACACTACACCTGATCTTCTCCCCTCCATACACACGCTGAACCATGGAACAAACTGCCGGCATCAGTTGTTGGTTGTCGGAGCACTGCATCCTTCAAAACTTCCATGCTTCCTGAGATTCGCCAACACTACACCTGATCTTCTCCCCTCCATACACACGCTGAACCATGGAACAAACTGCCGGCATCAGTTGTTGGTTGTCGGAGCACTGCATCCTTCAAAACTTCCACGCTTCCTGAGATCCGCCAACACTACACCTGATCTTCTCCCCTCCACACACATGCAAGCATGTATCTGACTCATGCACTGTTCTCCTCCCAGACATTTGTACATTACTGCATATACTTTATACGCACTTTTGACAAGTTGTGGGGCACCTGAGCACTGTATACAATAATTTCATTATTATTTTTATCATTATTTAACGTGAAATTACTTCGTAAATATAAGTTTTTCTCAAAAATGCTAAGAGTAAAAGATGTTTTATAAACACATTCTACCAGTATACGAAATTTGAAAGTGTTTAGTTGCAAAGAAATTATTTTCTAAATCTGTCGGTCAAAAGGAAAAGATCTAACAGTTGGAGTCTGGCCAGCTCTCTGGTTGGCCAGCTCCTATCAAACTGTCCAACCGATGCCAGCATGGAAAAAATGGACATTAAATGATGATGATGATGATAATGATAACAATGAGGAGGAGGATGACAACGATGATGATGATGAGAATGTCAATCATGATGATGAAGATAATGGTGGTGATGATGATGAAGAGGATGACGATGATGACAATGATGGTGATGACAATAATGATGATGATGGTGATGCTGAAGCAGATGATGATGATGATAATGTTGATGATGATGACAATCATGATGATGACAGTGATGATGATGATAACAATCATGATGATGGTGATGATGATGACAATGATGATGATGATGATGATGACAACGAGTGGTAAAAATCTGTCAACTCACCGAGAGACTTCATGAGGCCAGTTGTTGCATTTCTCAAGTGGAGGGGCACGGATGGCTGGGGGCCCCTGTGCTCAACAATGCTTCGTTTGGCTTTCAGGTATGCAGAATACACTTCAACGGACTTCGGGGCACGAGCTAAATACACGGCACACTGGGCCAAGATGACCTTTAAGAGAGATATACACACACATATATAAAATATAGTTTGTGGCTGCAATGTATGTAGAATCAACAAAGAAAGCAATCCATTCACTGAGATATAAATGTTAATTAATATACGCAGGAGTGGCTGTGTGGTAAGTAGCTTGCTAACCAACCACATGGTTCTGGGTTCAGTCCCACTGCGTGGCACCTTGGGCAAGTGTCTTCTACTAAAGCCTCGGTCTGACCAATGCCTTGTGAGTGGATTTGGTAGACGGAAACTGAAAGAAGCCTGTCGTGTATATGTATATATATATATGTGTGTGTGTGTGTGTGTGTTTGTGTATCTGTGTTTGTCCCCCTAGCATTGCTTGACAACCGATGCTGGTGTGTTTATGTCCCCGTTACTTAGCGGTTCGGCAAAAAGAGACCGATAGAATAAGTACTGGGCTTACAAAAGAATAAGTCCCGGGGTCGAGTTGCTCGACTAAAGGCGGTGCTCCAGCATGGCCGCAGTCAAATGACTGAAACATGTAAAAGAGTAAAAGAGAGTAGAAAATAATGCGTGTGTGTGATTGCGTGTGTGCAATGTATCTGTAACTCCACTGTGTCTGTGTGTTCGTCCCGTTGATTTGAGATCAACAGAGAGAGAGAGAGAGAGGTGGATGCTATGTCTACGGAACGAACACACAGACACAGAGACGTCACAGCATAGATACATTGCACACACGCATCGCGCTCTGTGTCTGTTGATCAAATCAACGGGACGAACACACGAACACAGAGACAGAGCGCGATGCGTGTGTGCGATTGCGTGTGTGCAGGTATCTATGCTGTGACGTCTCTGTGTCTGTGTGTTCGTTCCGTAGACATAGCATTCTACCTCTCTCTCTCTCTCTCTCTCTCTCTGTTGATCAAATCAACGGGACGGACACACAGACACAGACGTCGAGTAACAGATACATGCACACACGCAATCGCACACACACACCGCGCTCTGCCTGTGTTCGTGTGTTCGTTCCGTCTACGTAGCATCTACCGCGCTTTGTCTGTGTCTGTGTGTTCGATCTACCAGTTAAGTACCAGTTACACACTGGGGTCAATATAATTGACTTAATCCGTTTGTCTGTCCTTGTTTGTCCCCTCTGTGTTTAGTCCCTTGTGGCTAGTAAAGAAATAGGTACTTGTTTTATTGACCTTTAAAAGGATGAAAGGCAAAGTCAACCTCGGCGGAATTTGAACTCAGAACGTAAAAACAGACGAAATACCTATTTCTTTACTACCCACAAGGGGCTAAACACAGAGGGGACAAACAAGGACAGACAAAGGGATTAAGTCGATTATATCGACCCCAGTGCGTAACTGGTACTTATTTAATCGACCCTGAAAGGATGAAAGGCAAAGTCGACCTCGGCAGAATTTGAACTCAGAACGTAGAGGCAGACGAAATACGGCTACACATTTCACCCGGCACGCTAACGTTTCTGCCAGCTCACCGCCGCCTTTAATAATAAAATAAGTACCATCTGAGTACTGGGGTCGATGTAATCAACTTAGCCCCGCCCCCGAAGTTGCTGGCCTTGTGCCAAAATTTGAAATTGATACTTACATCACACTCTGGCATTCCAATGAATTTGGTTGCTTGAAACGCAGCGACGGCTTGGGTCAAGGCAAGAGGATCAGCTAATCCTGGATTAGATAGAAAGGAAGAATGAGAGGGAGGTGGTGGGGAAGTTAGAGAAAAAGGGCAAGGGTGAGTGTGATGCTGAAATCCTCTCCTTTTGCGCAAGCTCTCTGTCATACCCTCATCAATGAAGAAAGGCGTTAGGGTTTTAAGGTTTAGGGTTAGGATTAAGGGGTTAGGGTTAAGGGGTTAGGATAAGGGTTTTAGTGTTAGGGTTAGGATTAGGGTTTTAGAGATAAGGTTAGGGTTTTAGGGTTAGGGTTAAGGTTTTAGGGTTAGGGTTTTAGGGTTAGGGTTTTAGGGTTAGGGTTTTAGAGATAAGTTAGGGTTTTAGGGTTAAAGCTAGGGTTTTAGGGTCAGGGTTAAGGTTTTAGGGTTAGGGTTTTAGGGTTAGGGTTAGGGTTTTAGAGATAAGGTTAGGGTTTTAGGGTTAAGGCTAGGGTTTGAGGGTTAGGGTTAAGGGGTTAGGGTTAGGGTTTTAGGGTTAGGGTTAGGGTTTTAGGGTTAGGGTTAGGGTTAAGGTTTTAGAGTTAGAGATAGGGTTGGGGTTTTAGAGTTAGAGTTCGGAAAAAGGACTATGAGGACTATGATGGTGATAACAATAATGATGATGACGATGATGGTGATACTGAAGCGGATGATGATAATGATGAGGACAATGATGAAGATGATGCAGATGATAATGTTGATGATCAAGGAACGGGAAAGATGGAAACACGCAAATACTTACCTATGTCTTCTGAAGCAGTTCGCACCAATCGTCGTGCGATGAAGAGCGGATCCTCACCTCCTTCGAGCATCCGTGCCATCCAGTACAGCGCCGCATCCGGGTCGGATCCACGGATGGATTTTTGCAGTGCCGATGCACAGTTGTAATGTTCTTCACCTGAGAAAGACAAAACAAAAATGGTAAAATAATCACCATCATCATCATTATCATCACCATCATCGTTGTCGTCGTTTAACGTCCGCTTTCCATGCTGGCATGGGTTGGACGGTTTGACTGAGGACTGGCAAGCCATGGAGATTGCACCAAGCTCCAATCTGTTCTGGCAAGGTTTCTTACAGCTGGATGCCCTTCCTAACGCCAACCACTCCGAGAGTGTAGTGGGTGCTTTTTACGTGCCAGGGGAGGCTGGCAGCAGACACGATTGGTTGGTGCTTTTTATGTGCCACCGGAACAAATGATGATGATGTATGTATATATGTATGTATGAATGTGTATATACGTTTATATATTTGTTGTGCAAGATTTTTTATGTGAAGTCGTGTGTTGAAACAGATATTGTTATATTTCGGAATGGTCGTTTTGCCAGTTTAGCCAATAAAAACACACGCACTTTCATCATCATCATCATCATCATCATCGTTTAATGTCCGCTTTCTATGCTAGCATGGGTTGGACGGTTCAACTGGGGTCTGGGAAGCCAGAAGGCTGCACCAGGCCCAGTTTGATCTGGCAATGTTTCTACGGCTAGATGCCCTTCCTAATGCCAACCACTCCATGAGTGTAGTGGGTGCTTCTTACGTGCCAGACGAGTCTGGCAAACAGCCACGATCGGATGGTGCTATTTATGTGCCACTGGCACGGGGGCCGGGCGAGGCTGGCAACGGACACGAACGGATGGTGCTTTTTACGTGCCACCGGTACGAGGCCAGTCGGGGCGGCGCTGGTAACGGTCGCGAAATGGAAGGTTCTCTTACATGCCACCGGCACTGGTAACTCAGCTGCAATTTCCATTGATTGATTTCGATTCTGATTCTGATTCTCACTTGCCTCAACAGGTCTTCACAAGTAGAGTTTTGTGTCCCAAGAAGGAAAGGTATGCATAAGTGGGCTGGCTACATCCCATGTAGAAGGCCACGGGTTATGGTCTCACTTGTCCTGCCAGGCCTTCTCACGCACAGCATACTTCCAGAGGTCTCGGTCTCTAGTCATTTCGTCAGTGAGACCTAAAGTTCGAAGGTCGTGCTTATATATATAACACCAAATATATAGTGCGTGTGTTTTTATTGGCTAAACTGGCAAAATGACCATTCCGAAATATAAAAAATGTGTGTATATATATATATATATATATATATATACATATATATATAAGTTACTTGACCGGATGATATTTGATGAAAAGCAACAGACATACAATAAGGACAATGGCAATTTCCTCACCCTTTTTATCGTAGAGAATACAAGAGCGTTCCAGGCTTTCCTTCACGCAGTCAACATTGATGATGGTCGGAGAAGCCTCGTTGGCGTCAGTTTCGTTCTTCTGTGTTTGACTCTGCACTGCCATCTGGAGGCAGTTGAGAGCAACGCGGCCATCTCCGTCACAGAGGAAAGCAATTTCTTCAATAACTTTATTGTTGATCCAGATATTGGGTCTTCTGTAGGAAGAACAACACAAACAAATCAGTTTATAATGCATATATATATACACAAACATATATACATACAAACATGTATACATACAAACATATATACATACAAACATGTATACATACAAACATATATACATACAAACATATATACATACAAACATGTATACAGGGTGGGCCAAAAGTCACCCGACAGTAAATCAAAGTCCCATAAATACTCTCGTTACTCTTTTACTTTTTTCAGTCATTTGACTGCGGCCATGCTGGAGCACTGCCTTTAGTCGAGCAAACCGACTCCAGAGCTTATTCTTTGTAAGCCCAGTACTTATTCTATCGGTCTCTTTTTGCTGAACCGCTAAGTGACAGGGACGTAAACACACCAGCATCGGTTGTCAAGTGATGCTAGGGGGACAAACACAGACACACAAACATATACACACACATACACATATATATATATATATACATATATATCGCCATGTTGAATCGCTAGCTCCTACACGCATTTTTTTTCTGTGTATCTCTCTGTTGAAGAGCGTAGGCTCGAAACGTAAAAGACATGTTTTATTTATATTCCTGAGCGCCATACTAATACATTGTTTGTTTGTACTCCACCTGCCTTTGTCTTTTGTTTATTTTCATAAAGCTTCCCGTTATATATATATACATATATACGACAGGCTTCTTTCAGTTTCCGTCTACCAAATCCACTCACAAGGCCTTGGTCGGCCCGGGGCTATAGCAGAAGACACTTGCCCGAGATGCCACGCAGTGGGACTGAACCCGGAACCATGTGGTTGGTTAGCAAGCCACTTACCACATAGCCACTCCTGCACCTATATATGACAGGCTTCTTTCAGTTTCCGTCTACCAAATCCACTCACAAGGCATTGGCCGGCCCGGGGCTATAGCAGAAGACACTTGCCCAAGGTGCCACGCAGTGGGACTGAACCCGGAACCATGTGGTTGGTAAACAAGCTACTTACCACACAGCCACTCCTGCGCCTATTTCTAATTCTGTTATTGAATCAAATGGAAAAATGTGTCGCTAAAGAAGGGGTTCAGTTGGAACAGTTTTCCTAATGTTTCATATTTTGATGCTTTTATTAGATTCATTCAGTTGTTAGACATAAAATGAATCTTGGAATTAAATGGGTTTGATTTACTGTCAGGTGACTTTTGGCCACCCCTGTATATACAGACTGATGGATGGATACATACATATGTCTATACATACATATATATGTATACGTACATACATGTATATATATATATATATATACATATATGTATATACATACATATATATATATATATATACATATATGTATAATACATATATATATATATATATACATATATTATATACATACATATATAATATATATATATATATAAATATATATATATACACACACACACACACATATATATACACACACATACATACACACATACACATACACACACATGTATATATACGTATGTATGTATATATATGTATAGACTATATATATATGCATGTACATACATATATGTATGTATGTATATAATATATATATATATATATATATAAATATATATATATATATATGTATGTATATACATATATGTATGTATATACATATATGTATGTATATATATATATATATAAATATATATATATATGTATGTATATACATATATGTATGTATATACATATATGTATGTATATACATATAGTATGTATAATACATATATGTATGTATATACATATATGTATGTATATATATAATATATATATATATATATATACTATATATATATATATATATATATGTATGTATATACATATATACATATATGTATATATGTTAGCAAAAAGCCGCCCTATCGGGGGACTTTTAAACTAGTGTATAGCTTTGAAGCTTCTAACTCCAAATGGGAAGATCTGCAAACAGATCTCTGACTTGTTTTGGAGAATTTGTTATAATTGCTTCCTCCAGTGTCATATCCCAATGATGATCATAGTCGATTACATCGACCCCAGTGCGTAACTGGTACTTATTTAATCGACACCCCGAAAGGATGAAAGGCAAAGTCAACCTCAGCGGAACTTTGAATTCAGAAAGTAAGGTCGGACAAAATACTGCTAAGCATTTCGCCTGGCATGCTAATGATTCTGCGAGCTTGCCACCTTAACAACAACAACAACAGCAGTGGAAGTGCAATGGCCAGTGGTTAGGGCAGCGGACTCGCGGTCGGAGGATCGCGGTTTCAATTCCCAGACCAGGCGTTGTGTGTTTATTGAGCGAAAAACCCCAACTTTCTCTCACTCTTTCTTCCTGTTTCTTGTCCCCGACTTCCTACGCAACCGCTGAGCTTGGATGCGCATTCATCCATCCGTCGATGCTCTCGGTGTCAGGGGTTGACCTGCTTTCTCTTCTGCGGGTCTTACGAATAGAAAAGGACCACGTTTCGGACTTCTCCCACTAATGAGACAAAGACCGCTTTGCTCAACAGCAACAACAAGTGGAGGCGCAATGGCCTAGTGGTTAGGGCAGCAAACCCGCGGTCGGAGGATCGCGGTTTCGATTCCCAGACCGGGCGTTGTGTGTGCTTATTGAGCAAAAACACCTAAAAGCTCCACGAGGCTCCGGCAGGGGGTGGTGGCGACCCCTGTTGTACTCTTTCGCTCCAACTTTCTCTCACTCTTTCTTCCTGTTTCCTGTCCCCGACTTCCTACGCAACCACTGAGCCTGGATGCGCATTCGTCCATCCGTCGATGCTCTCGGTGTCGAGGGTTGACCTGCTTTCTCTTCTGCGGGTCTTAGGAATAGCAAAGGACCACGTTTTGGACTTCTCCCACTACACTGGGACGAAGACCACTTCACTAAACAAACAAGCAGCAACAGTAACAACAATCTCTTACCCTGGACAGCTTGAAATCTGATAAAGACCGGGTGCAGTTTTGTCGATTTCAATGGCATCAGAAAAGCATTTAAGCTTCAAATATTCCACAGCATTCATTAAAATCGTCGACACCTCCTCCACACTCAACTTCTCCAAGACTACAACGTGGCACCGACTAAGAAGGGCAGAATTTACATGGAACGAAGGGTTTTCTGTGGTGGCGCCCAGCAAAATAAATGTTCCGTTCTCAACATACGGGAGTAAGCAGTCCTACCAAAAGAAAATAATAAATACAGTAATACAGTCTCCATGAAGCATTGTGTGATATATATATATACGAAATCTGAGGAAAATCTATCGGGATTGGTGAGTATCAGTCTACTGTAAAAACCCATTTTGGGCGATCTTTCGGTACAAGTACCATAACTGCCAATTATAAACCCATGTGGTGGCTTCTGTGCCGGTGGCACATAAAAAGCACCATCCGAACGTGGCCGATGCCAGCGCCGCCTTGACTGGCTTCCGTGCCGGTGGCACGTTAAAAGCACCAACCGATCGTGGCCGATGCCAGACTCCCCTGGCACCTGTGCAGGCGGCATGTAAAAAGCACCCACTACACTCACGAAGTGGTTGGTGTTAGAAAGGGCATCCAGCTGTAGAAACATTGCCAGATCAGACTGGAGCCTGGTGCAGCCTCCTGGCTTCGCAGACCCCGGTCGAACCGTCCAACCCATGCTAGCATGGAAAGCGGACGTTAAACGATGATGATGAGGGTTTGTTACATTTCTGAAGAAAAAAGAAACTCTTATCTCTCACTCCTAACCCTAACTCCCCATATATATATAGGAAAAAAAAACGTTACGGTTAGTGACGATCTTCTTCTTCAAATGTAATCAAACACACGTGACAGTTATGGTACTTGTAGCGAAAGATCGCCCTACTTTGGCTTAACTATTGTCTTACGGCCATAATCTAGTTGAGATTTTTTGATATTTTAAAGCACATTTTTTTTTAGGCTAGGATAGTGTTTTTTCCCCCCTTTTATGCAAACTGTCAAATTTACTCCCAAGCGTTTTAATTTTTAAAAATGTTTTCAAACCAAAGTAATGCAAGTTACAAAATAATTCGGGTTTTAAAGATTTAGCTGATATTTCAAAAACAGGACCTATTTCTTTACTACCCACGAGGGGCTAAACACAGAGGGGACAAACAAGGACAGACAAACGGATTAAGTCGATTATATCGCCCCCAGTGCGCAACTGGTACTTAATTTATTGACCCCGAAAGGATGAAAGGCAAAGTCGACCTCGGCGGAATTTGAACTCAGAACGTAACGGCAGACGAAATACCTATTTCTTTATTACCCACAAGGGGCTAAACACAGAGGGGACAAACAAGGACAGACAGACGGATTAAGTCGATTACATCGCCCCCAGTACGCAACTGGTACTTAATTTAATCGACCCCGAAAGGATGAAAGGCAATATTAGAGACAATGGAAAGGAGTTCGTGCTGGATATGGTTAAGGAGGAACTAAAAGATCTCCACCACCGGTTGAAGACTAATTTGGGAGTTTAATAATAAGGGAAGTAACTCTGGGTGACCGCTGCAAATTAAATATTTTTTTTTAAAGGCGACCTAATGGAAGTTAGGATACAGGTTGGGATTTTTAGCTGGTATTTCAAGAACAGGCCTAAGGGCAATATTAAAGGCAACGGAGAAGTGTTCCAGCTGGAGCAAAAAATATCTCCATACCGTTAGAAGTCAATATTATAATGATAATAATAATGAAATTATTGTATACAGTGCTCAGGTGCACCACAACTTGTCAAAAAGTGCGTATAAAGCCTCTGCAGTGATGTAGAAATGTCTGGGAAGTGAACAGTGTATGAGTCAGATAGATGATTGCTTGTGTGTATGGAAGTTTTCAAGGATGCAGTGTTCTGACAACCAACAACTGATGCTGGCAGTTTGTTCCATGCTTCAGCGTGTGTATGGAGGGGAGAAGATCAGGTGTAGTGTTGGTGAATCTCAGGAAGCATGGAATATTAATAGTTTTATGGGTATCTGGAAGAAGCCCAGTATACCCATCATAACTACTTGTCTGATAAGGGTACACCAGGTATATGCATCACAACCATATGTGTGCGACATGGTGATCTCGTATCAAGATAAATAGCGCATGACCTTGCAGGGTTGGGCCCAGTTAGAAAAACTATCATTATTATTATTATTATTATAATATGTTTGACTTTTGCTTTATGTCTGTACAAGTTGGCTCCAAGTCTCACCAGAGACCTCAAGAGATAACAGGTTGGAAGTTCACATTGTTGTTATGCCTAGTGTGCCATATATTTGGTTGTTTATTGTGTTGTACTAGTGAATGTCAAAAAAAGAAATGTTTGTTTTAAACCTTGAGATTACATAGAAAGTATTTTACGTAAGATATGAGCAGTTCCCATGAGCACTATCTTTTGAATTTCTGCCACTTTTGGGTTTCCTGGTATCTGAGCTAGGTAGCAATCAGCCCCTTTTGCTATCATTCCCAGGGCACCTATGACAACAGGTATTGTTTTAGTCTTCAGGTTCCACATTTTGCTAATTTCTATTTCAAGATCTTTATACTTGCTCAGTTTTTGGTAAGTATTGACAGATATGTTTATATCGATTGGGACAGTCATATCAATGAGGAGGCATGTTCTTTGTCTGAAGTCTTTCAATATGATGTCTGGCCTATTCGCATCTATCTTATTATTATTATTATTATTATCATTATTATTATTATTATTACTTGCTGTGTTTTGTTGAAACGGTGGATTTCATCAATGAAAAGTATCGTCTTCATCTTGAACATCTTCTGATTGGTTAAGGCGTTCTGTGCTGCTTGTTTGACATCGTTAACGCCAGAGTTCGTAGCAGACAGCATCAAGAGTTTAGCGGTGTGG
This sequence comes from Octopus sinensis, assembly GCF_006345805.1. Lineage (NCBI taxonomy): Eukaryota > Metazoa > Mollusca > Cephalopoda > Octopoda > Octopodidae > Octopus > Octopus sinensis. The sequence goes on from NC_043025.1 coordinate 13,430,015, forward strand.
TTCTCTTTACATTGGTTGCCGATCAGTTTTGCAAGAGTAGTCTGTTCAAAGACAAAGGACAATAACAGCAATGTCAATAGCAACAATAAAAGTAATCTTATATTGTAAAAGAGAAGCTGATTTCCATCTGTCTGTCTCTCACGTCTATGTAGAGAGAGGGAAGAAGAGGAGAAGAAAAAATTGTTGAAAGAATTACAGTGAGAGAGGAGAGAGAGAGAGAGAGAATGAAAAATAGATAGATAGGTAGTGTTGTCATCTTAGTAACAAACAAGTTTTGATTAAAAACATGAATTTTAAGTGCAAGTCTGTCAACACAACACAACACGGACTTCAGAAAATGACTATATATATATTTTTTTTTACTTGTTTCAGTCATTTGACTGTGGCCATGCTGGAGCACCGGTTTTAGTTGAGCAAATCGAACCTGGGACTTATTCTTTGTAAGCCCAGTACTTATTCTATTGGTCTCTTATGCTGAACCGCTAAGTGACGAGGACGTAAACACCCCAGCATCGGTTGTCAAGCAATGCTAGGGGGATAAACACAGACACACACACACATACATACATACATATATATATATACATATATACGACGGGCTTCTTTCAGTTTCCGTCCACCAAATCCACTCACAAGGCATTGATTGGCTCAAGGCTATAGCAGAAGACACTTGCCCAAGGTGTCACGCAGTGGGACTGAACCCGGAACCATGTGGTTGGTTAGCAAGCTACTTACCACAAAGTCGCTCTTGAGTTTTTCTTTTTTCAGTTGTTTGTTTGTGTGTGTCTGTATGTCTTTCAACATACATACACTGCAACGCAGTCATTAAAAAAAGGCTCTCATTTTGAACTAACTATGAACGTACATGCATAATTAACAAATATTTTTAATGGCACCATAGCAACAGGTAACACCTTGTAAAAATAATCTGTTCTTTGGGGGATTCAGTATTCAAACTGATCGAGTTATTCAGGCTGACAGACCAGATATTGTGATATGCTTACCAGCTACATGGCTCCAGGTTCAGTCCCACTGTGTGGCACCTTGGGCAAGTGTCTTCCACTATAGCCTCAGGCCGACCAAAGCCTTGTGAGTGGATTTGGTAGACGGAAACTGAAAGAAGCCCATCATCATCATCATCATCATCATTTAGCGTCCGTTCTCCATGCTAGCATGGGTTGGACGGTTCAACTGGTGTCTGTGAAGCCAGAAGGCTGCATCAGGCTCCAGTCTGATCTGGCAGTGTTTCTACGGCTGGATGCCCTTTCTAACGCCAACCACTCCGTGAGTGTAGTGGGTGCTTTTTACGTGCCAGACAGAGCTGGCAAACGGCCACGAACGGATGGTGCTTTTTATGTGCCACCGGCACGGTGGCCAGGCGAGGCTGGCAACGGAATGTATGTATGTGTGTGTTTGTCTCTCCCCCACCCATTACCACTTGACAACCGGTGTTGGTGTATTTATGTCCCTGTACTTCAGCAAAAGAGACCAATAGGATAAGTATTAAGCTTAAAAAATAAGTAATGGGATTGATTCATTCAACTAAAATTTCTTGAAAGTGGTGCCCCAGCATGGCCACAGTATAAAGTGTGAAACAGGTAAAAGTTGAAAGGCAAAAGATAGGCCAAACATTTCTACCCAAAAATATGTCAATCTCAGCAGATTGTAACACTTTTGTGGAAACATTTCAAAACCAAGTTAAATAAATAGGCGCAGGAGTGGCTGTGTGGTAAGTAGCTTGCTTACCAACCACATGGTTCCAGGTTCAGTCTCACTGCGTGGCACCTTGGGCAAGTGTCTTCTGCCATAGCCTCGGGCCGACCAATGCCTTGTGAGTGGATTTGGTAGACGGAAACTGAAAGAAGCCCGTCGTGTGTATATATATATATATATGATGATTTCATTTCAATGAAACAGTTCTAGTCCTGTAGAAGCTCCTTCTATAAAATAAATATATATATATATATATATAATAATAATAATAATATTAGGGAGTAAATCCAAACTTACAGGGAAAAATTAGATTTAGGATTAAATCTAATTTTATAGTATAAATATAAATTATATTAAATTAGAGATAAAACCACTATTAGGCAAATCAAACAGTGAAAAACATAAGCCAATACCTAGAAATAAAATTACTCTAATTTAATATAATATATATATATAATATATATATATATATATATATATATGGGACGAGGTGGTGAAGCACGACCTTCGAACTTTAGGTCTCACTGAGGAAATGACTAGAGACCGAGACCTCTGGAAGTGTGCTGTGCGCGAGAAGACCCAGCAGGACAAGTGAGTCCATAACCCGTGGCCTTCTACATGGGATGGAGCCAGCCTACGTATGCATACCTTCCCTTCTTGGGACACAAAACTCTACTTGTGAAGACTTGTTGAGGCAAGTGAGGATCAGAATCGAAATCGATCAATGGAAATTGCAGATGTGTTACCAGTGCCGGTGGCATGTCGAAACTCTACTTGTGAAGACCCGTTGAGGCAAGTGAGGATCAGAATGGAAATCGATCAAAATCGAAATCGATCAATGGAAATTGCAGATGTGTTACCAGTGCCGGTGGCATGTAAGAGAATCTTCCGTTTCGCGACCGTTGCCAGCACCGCCCTGTTTCGTGTCCGTTGCCAGCCTCGCCTGGCCCTCGTGCCGGTGGCACATAAAAAGCACCATCCGTTCATGGCCGTTTGCCAGCTCTGCCTGGCACCTGTGCGGGTGGCACGTGAAAAGCACCCACTACACTCACGGAGTGGTTGGCGTTAGGAAGGGCATCCAGCCGTAGAAACACTGCCAGATTTGACTGGGCCTGATGAAGCCTTCTGGCTTCACAGACCCCAGTTGAACCGTCCAACCCATGCCAGCATGGAAAGCGGACGCTAAACGATGATGATGATGATGATGATGATATTGATAAAACGGTGAGATAACAAAAGAAAGAAAGAGAACTCAATATTATGTAAATAGAGGAAATTTATCTATACAATATGTTACATTACTTGGTAATTGACTACCGAGTAATGTAACATATTATTGTATATATATATATATATATAAATATACCGGAGTAAACACATAAATGTGAAACAAGGTGGGAAAAAAGAGTACTCAGATACCAGGGGTAGAGTAATATATTTTATTTAAAAGCAGCAGAAATATAACAAAAGCTGTTACTCAGAGTTTCACATTCCCATTCATCGGACAGTTTTGCTGCTTTTAAATAAAGTGTAGATATATATATATATATATATATATATATATATATATATATGTGTGTGTGTGTGTTGGGGGGACAATCTGTCTACCAAATCCACTCACTAGGTGCTATGCAGTGGGACTGAACCCAGAATCATGTGGTTGGTAAGCAAGCTACTTACCACACAGCCACTCCTGTGCCTCTTTTACTTGCTTCAGTCATTTGACTGCGACCATGCTGGAGCACCGCCTTTTAGTCGAGCACTGGGGGTCGATGTAATCGGCTTAATCCCTTTGTCGATCCCCTCTGTGTTTAGCCCCTTGTGGGAAGTAAAGAAATAGGTATTTCGTCTGTCGTTACCATCTGAGTTCAAATTCCGCCGAGGTCGACTTTGCCTTTCATCCTTTCGGGGTCGATAAATTAAATACCAGTTGTGTACTGGGGTCGATGTAATCGACATAATATCTTTGTCTGTCCTTGTTTGTCCCCTCTATGTTTAGCCCCCTGTGGGCAATAAAGAAATTTGCTAACCAACCACATGTTTCCGGGTTCAGTCCCACTGCGTGGCATCTTGGGCAAGTGTCTTCTACTATAGCCCCGGGCCGACCAATGCCTTGTGAGTGGATTTGGTAGACGGAAACTGAAAGAACCTGTCGTATATATGTATATATATATATATATATATATATATATATATATATATATATATATATATATGTACGTGTGTGTATATGTTTTGTTGTGTCTGTGTTTGTTCCCCTAGTATTGCTTGACAACCGATGCTGGTGTGTTTACGTCCCCGTCACTTAGCGGTTCGGCAACAAGAGACCGATAGAATAAGTACTGGGCTAACAAAAGGAATAAGTCCCGGGGTCGAGTTGCTCGACTAAAAAAAGGCGGTGCTCCAGCATGGCCGCAGTCAAATGACTGAAACAAGTAAAAGAGTAAAAGAGTATAAGGAAACGAAACTAGAAGGCACATGTCTATATGATAAATCTCAGAGCGTGTTATAAACAGTAGCGGCAACACATCGTGACGCATATTTGCCATTTGAATATGGCTAACCCCTAAGGGTGGATGTTACTGTAGGTGTCTTCCTGGGGCTACAAACTACAAACTACTGATAGGGCACAGAAAGTGTGTCTATAGCCAGCTGGAGGTGTCTTCCTGGGGCTACAAACTATAGAGGTGTCTTCCTGGGGCTACAAACTACAAAATACTGATAGGGCACAGAAAGTGTGTCTATAACCAGCTGGAGGTGTCGTCCTGGGGCTACAAACTACAAAAGGTGTCTTCCTGGGGCTACAAACTACAAAAGGTGTCTTCCTGGGGCTACAAACTACAGAGGTGTCTTCCTGAGGCTACAAACCACAAAATACTGATAGGGCACAGAAAGTGTGTCTATAGCAGCTGCAGGAGGTGTCTTCCTGGGGCTACAAACTACAGTAGCATCCACCCTTAGGGGTTAGCCATATTCAAACGGCGAATATGCGTCACAAAAAATAAAATGAGAAAGAATCAAGGTTTTTATTTACCTTTCCACTTCCTGGCGGGCCCCAGAATATTATAGACGGAGGTAAGGAATAATTTAACAAGATTTTTCGTATGAATGACTTTTCACCAAGGGACTTGGTTTGCCCGACGAAGTTCTCCATAGTTTTAGGGCGAAGGGTCTCAGCCAAAGGAATATTAAAGGCTATTAAAGAACTTTCACTGGGTTGTTGTTGTTTACTAGAGATGTTGGTGCTTTGGGTAAGCGAAGGCATTTCGTTACCAGTCGAACCCACCGTCCGCGCGCCCTCGCTGCGGTCCTTACCGGGATTCGAACCCTTGCTGCCTTTGTGGTCAAACGAATCTTCACTAAATAGAGCAAAAGTTTTGCTTTTTCTGTTTTTAAATACAGAACCAGGACTTGTGTTGCTGTTCGTGTTTGCAGCCTGTTTCTTACTTAATTTTGGCGATTCTTGTAGTTTTGACTTCTTTGAATACGGAATCAAACTGCCCCAGGACTTGCTACCGACACCACCACCACCACCGACAACATCATCATCATCATCGTCATCATCACCAACAAAATCGTCATCATCATCATCATCATCATCATCATCACTTCTTCCACACACATCTTCCTCGTGGTGCTTTCGTTTCATAAGGGTGCCTCCTTCATCGACCTCGTTCATCTTCAAACACCCGTCTACGTGGACATTTATAGCTTGAATGGGGAAACTCTTACCACAGACGGGGCACTCCACCTTCTGAGCTGCCATTTCTTCTCAATTGACCAAGATTTCACTTCCTCTATTCTTCTCTCATTCAACTATTCGTCCCTCCCTCCTTCCGTCTCTCCATCTTCACATTCTTCCTCACCCTCACCTCTGCGCTCTCTCTCTCCTTGCTTCTTATACTCATTCTCTTTCCCTCTCTCCTTCGTTATACACATTCTCTTTCTCTCTTTCCATCCCTCATGCTCCTCTCTTCCTGTGTGACTGGTTTTCTCCCTCTCCCTCTTACCCTTTTCTCTCTCTGGTTGTATGGTTCTTTCTCTTTCTCCCCCTCCTCTGTCTCTACCTCTCTTTCTATTTCTCCACACTCTTTCTCCTTACCTATATATATATATATATATATATACACATCATACACACACACATACACACATATATATATACACATACACACACACATATATATATATATATATATACATATACTCTTTTACTTGTTTCAGTCATTTGACTGTGGCCATGCTGGAGCACCGCCTTTAATCGAGCAACTCGACCCCGGGACTTATTCTTTGTAAGCCCAGTACTTATTCTATCGGTCTCTTTTGCCGAACCGCTAAGTAACGGGGACATAAACACACCAGCATCGGTTGTCAAGCAATGCTAGGGGAACAAACACACACACACACATATATATATATACATATATACGACAGGCTTCTTTCAGTTTCCGTCTACCAAATCCACTCACAAGTCATTGGTCGGCCCGGGGCTATAGCAGAAGACACTTGCCCAAGGTGCCACGCAGTGGGACTGAACTCAGAACCCTGCGGTTGGTAAACAAGCTACTTACCTCACAGCCACATAATTTAAATAATGAGGGAGATAAATTGAATATTAATTTAATTAACATCAATTTAAAACCATTAGCCTAGCATACAAAAATCTGAAAAATCAGAGAAAATTCTAGGTGATCTACTTCTAGCATACGGCCGACCACATAGTGGCTTGCCCTCCAAATATACATATATATAAATTAAGTACATCTTCTCTTTTACTCGTTTCATTCATTAGACTACGGCCATGCTGGGGTACCGTCTTGAATTTTCAGTCGAATGAGTCAACACCAGAACTTTTTATAGTTTTAAAACCTGGTTCTTACCTTAAAAACCCGCGTAATTTGCGCAGGTGATTTTTCAGGATAGAAATTATTTTAAAAAAGTGGTTAACGTTTACTTGTTGTTAAACCTAGGTTAAAGTTTGAAAATTTAATTAAATCTAATCATAAATAAATGAAATTATGCTAAATACAACGAAATCGGAAACTTTTTTTTTCCCTTGGCCATATCGGTAATTCTGAAAACTGTTGGGTTCCAATTTTACAACTTGACCCGGAAACGAAAATTAGGGAAAAAAATAGTGCAACAGGTGTAAAGAAACATTAAAAAAAGAAGGTGGGGGGGCAAACATGCGTGTTTCGTTCATGAACATCTTTTCGCGGCAATGCAAAATGTTTAGGGACGACAATTTACTAATTGTAAAATGCTACAACATTCAGGTGTTTACAGGTAATAAGAAACCACATTTAGGAAGTTGGATGACCAAAGGCCGAATTTCTGTCAGTCAGGCTTTTTATAAGCCTTCCACGACTCCTGATATCTCTAAGGGCCATTGTATCTTGCACATGCGCCGTGGTTGCCTGCTGGGTCCCCTTTTATGTTTAACCCTGAGACAACCCAAGAAGGCATGCCGGGTACGCTACTGTTCCAAATGATTTTATAAGGGATGCTTGAAGCAGAATTTTTACCCAGAAAATTTCAGTAAGGGGCGATCTTTCGTCTTTAGTAGACCTTTTCGTCGATTTCCGTAAAAGAAATTTTTTTTTTACATATGGGCTTGCGGGAACTTTTGAAGTAATATACATACATATACACATACATAGATACATACA
>NC_043025.1:13442396-13483935 GCF_006345805.1 Octopus sinensis
GTCCTCTTACCCTCCCTCTCTTTTAGCCACCTTTCGTTTTTTTCTCTCTCCTTGTTCCTCTCTTTCTTTTTTCTCGCTATTTAATCCCTGTCTTTCTGTCTTTCCCTCTTTGTTCCTCTCTCACTTTCCTATATCTTTCACAATATCTCCCTGCTTGTTACCCCTCTCTCATACGCTTTTACTCTTTCTAGTTCACGCCACATTCCCTCTCTTTTATCTCTATGCTTCTCTCACTCCTCTACGTCCTCTTACCCTCCCTCTCTTTTAGCCACCTTTCGTTTTTTTCTCTCTCCTTGTTCCTCTCTTTCTTTTTTCTCGCTTTTTAATCCCTGTCTTTCTCTCTTTCCCTCTTTGTTCCTCTCTCACTTTCCTATATCTTTCACAATATCTCTCTCTCACACATTTCTTTTTTCTTTCTCTCTCTCTCTCCTGTTTCACCCTCCCCTTACTCCCCAACAAAACACAGAGGCAGCCACTACGTAGACACCTCGTCTGCTAGAAACAACAACCACACTTTTCTTATTAAGCAAACACAAAAACCGGTACAACATAATGTGTAGTCCTAGATTCACTATGCCTAGATAGTCACGACTGGATCGCTCGTGATCGTGTGCTTGCTTGATCAGCCCTGACCTATGGTCAAAAAATATGTACACGAGGGGGAGTCTATGTTGGCGCACTGCCTGCTAGAAAGAGCAGCTAAATGTCCTTCGAACTGCAACATACAAGAGATCATGTAGATTTAGATGTATGAAAAAAAAGGAAGGATGGCCATAGCTGGAATAACTTTGATCATAGGCCTTCTGAACTGGAATAAAACAGCTTTTATGCATAAACAATGAATGGGTTGTGTGGTTGCTCGATCTGGTAGAAATAGTAGCCAAATCTTCCACAAATCAGACCCTGGTGTCTCGTGTATGTAAATGTGTATTAGCCGACGAGGGAGACCCTTACATAGCAGCTACATATTTTGGAAATAGCAGCCAACTCCCTCAGATCACCCGCTGACGTCTTTATGTACGTCTGAACCAATGAATGATACCTCTACATGGTAGGTAGACTTAGTAGAAATAGTAGCCAAATCTCAAATCACACCCTACTGTCTGGTACTACTAGCGAGCAGTGTAGTACCCTGCTGTCTCATGTATGTATGTATGTATAAAAGTTAGAACCAGTGAATAAGACCCCTACATGGTGACTAGACTTGTTCGAAATAGCAGCCAAATCACCCTCATCGCACCCTAATGCCTTATGTTTGCATGAGTCGATGAATAAGACCCCTACATGGTGACTAGACTTGTTCGAAATAGCAGCCAAATCACGCTCATCACACCCTAATGCCTTATGTTTGTATGAGTCGATGAATAAGACCCCTACATGGTGACTAGACTTGTTCGAAATAGCAGCCAAATCACGCTCATCACACCCTAATGCCTTATGTTTGTATGAGTCGATGAATAAGACCCCTACATGGTGACTAGACTTGTTCGAAATAGCAGCCAAACCACGCTCATCGCACCCTAATGCCTTATGTTTGTATGAGTCGATGAATAAGACCCCTACATGGTGACTAGACTTGTTCGAAATAGCAGCCAAACCACGCTCATCGCACCCTAATGCCTTATGTTTGTATGAGTCGATGATAAGACCCCTACATGGTGACTAGACTTGTTCGAATAGCAGCCAAATCACGCTCATCAACACCCTAATGCCTTATTGTTTGTATGAGTCGATGAATAAGACCCCTACATGGTGACTAGACTTGTTCGAAATAGCAGCCAACCACGCTCATCGCACCCTAATGCCTTATGTTTGTATGAGTCGATGAATAAGACCCCTACATGGTGACTAGACTTGTTCGAAATAGCAGCCAAACCACGCTCATCGCACCCTAATGCCTTATGTTTGTATGAGTCGATGAATAAGACCCCTACATGGTGACTAGACTTGTTCGAAATAGCAGCCAAATCACGCTCATCACACCCTAATGCCTCATGTTTGTATGAGTCGATGAATAAGACCCCTACATGGTAACAAGTGCTCGTACAAATAGCTGCCAAGTTTCTGGCAAATTTCTATAAAAGTGAGCCATGACAACATTTAATAATATAGTCTAGGTCACTACAGTTATGTCTGAAAGGGAAGAAAAGCGAAGGGGCTGGTGTTAAAACAGTAAGGGCTTGTACTATGTATCACATTGTTGCACGCATGGATTCAAACTTGCCCTATCGCGCACCCTACACCCTTTCTCTTTCCCCACACACGCATATTACACTTGTATATATAAATAATAAATAATATATATATTTATACCATTTCTTCCTAACATATAGGTAGATAGATAAATAGATAGACAGACAGATAGATAGATAGATAGATAGATAGGTAGGTAGAAAGATAGACAGATAGATAGATAGGTAGATAGATAGATGGAGAGAGACACACAGATAGATAGGTAGGTAGAAAGATAGATAGATACCACACTTATAATTGGTTTCGGTATAACTACTGGTTCGTATATTAATTTTGTTCTTGTGATAATATTTTCAATACATATACAAATATGGTTTTGCATTTATCGATTTTACAAATGGATTTAGCTAAGTAGCTAATCTCCGTATATTTATTACACTCGAATAAATTACTAATATTTGTGTGTGTATGTATATATATATATATATATATATATATATATATATATATATAATATATATATATATACGGAATCTTAATTATATATATATATTGCTGATTACCTTAAAATTTTGTTTTAGAATTTAATAAACATGTAGCTTGTCTTAAAAGATTCTACAGTAGTTTTCGAAGCCATCAAATTGCGAAGACGTTGATTATTTTTAAAAATTAAAAATAATATTTTTACTTTTAATAATTGGGAATTCGTCGAGAGACGTCACTGTGCAATCTGCCCATATTATTTAATATCAACATCTATATTTAATTATTTAGAGATATATTATAATTAATATATATATATATAACATACATAATATATAATATATATATATATATATAATTAATATCTTAATATCAATTATGATATGGATAATGGCTACGAAGTTATGCCAAGTGCGTGATTAATTATAAGCAACAAAATAACCTTGTAAATATTCAATAAATGTTTGGCTTTGCACTTGTATTGAGTCCTTTAACTACCCACATATCATTGTTAAGTCTCTGGAGTATAAAAATATTGATTCTTTTTTTTAAACAATTATGTATATATATATGTGTGTGTATATATATATATATATATATATGTATATATATATATATATATATTGGTTAATATCTATATATGTGTGTGTTTATTAATAAATATATTTATATTTAAGTGTGTGTGTGTGTGTGTGTGTGTATACATGTATCAAATACTTATATACGTATATAGGACACAGCACATATTCGCATTTTCTGTTGGTATTTTATAGATTTCTTTAATTTCCGTTCCAGCTTTTCTACAGACCTTCGTCATAAGTGTTAACTAATTTAATTAATTTTTAGAGTTTCTCATTGAGTGAGCTTGCACGTGATAAAGGTTCGTTATGTTTTAATTTTTGTCTTTTTTTTTTAATTAGAAATAAATATCTTTAATTAAATTAAGGAATTGCGTATGTGTGTGTCTGTGTGAAACACGTGTGTGTTGCCGGTACACATATATACAGATAGATATATATTTTATATATATATATATGAAGTTGCAGTACTACTAATATAGTAGTAGTACCCGAAATATATATGTACGTGCGTATGTTTCAATCGGTTGAAATCACATTTGCTTCCCAACAGCATTGTTCTGGGTTCAGTCCCACTGCATGGCACCTTGGACAAGTGTTTTCTACTAGGACCCCTGGCGAGACCAAAGACCTGTGAGTGGATTTTGTTTCAGTCATTTGACTGTGGCCATGCTGGAGCACCGCCTTTAGTCGAGCAAATCAACCCCGGCACTTATTCTTCGTAAGCCTAGTACTTATTCTATCGGTCCTTTTTTGCCGAACCGTTAAGTTACGGGGACATAAACACACCAGCATCGGTTGTCAAGTGATGTTGGTGGGGGGGGGGACAAATACAGACACACAAACATACACACACACACAAACACATATATACATATATACGACGGGCTTCTTTCAGTTTCCGTCTACCAAGTCCACTCACAAGGCTTTGGTCGGCCCGAGGCTATAGTAGAAGACACATGCCCAAGGTGTCATGCAGTAGGACGGAACCCGGAACCATGTGGTTCATAAGCAAGCTATTTACCACACAGCCACTCCTACGCTTAGCAACATTTCATCCACCTTTATGTCCTGAGTTCAAATTCTGCTGAGGTAGACTTTGCCTTTCATCCTTTCAGAGTTGATAAAAATAGGCTCCGGTTGAACACTAGGGGGTTGACTTAATCGATTCATCCCCTCCCACAAAACCACTGCCCTTGTGGCAAAATTTGAAACATCATCATCGTTTAGCGTCCGCTTTACATGCTGGCATGGGTTGGACGGTGCAGCTGGGGTCTGGGAAGCCAGGAGGCTGCACCAGGCTCCAGTCTGATCTGGCAATGTTTCTGCGGCTGGATGCCCTTCCTAACGCCAACCACTCTGTGAGTGTAGTGGGTGCTTTTTACGTGCCAGACGAGGCTGGCAAACGGCCATGATCGGATGGTGCTTTGTACGTGCCATCGGCACAGAGGCGAGGCGAGGCTGGCAACGGCCACAATCGGACAGTGCTTTTTACGTGCCACCGGCACGGAAGCCGGTCAGGGCGGTGCTGGCAAGGGCAACATTCGGATGGTTCTCTTATGTGCCACCAGCACTGGTATCACAGCTACAATTTCCATTGATGTTGATCGATTTTGATTTTGATTTTGATTTTATTATTATTGTTGTTATTATTATTGTTATTATTATTGTTGTTGTCTTTTTTCTGTAGACGCTGTGGAAACTGAACAGGAAATGGGTCGAAATAAAACGGAATCTGAAAATGAGAATAGTCAAAGCAAGGCAGGGAAAGCCGTCGACAAGGATGCATCTTCGAATTCCCCGACCAAGTCCGACGTGACAAAACCTGTAGAGAACGGTAAAAATTCCTTGTCGAAGAAGAAGGACGGGGAAGAAGTGGAGAAAAGCTCTCCTTCCACAGACGTCCAAACCGCGGATAAATCAGACCAGGAAAGCTCCAGTGCGCCGGTTGAAGGAGAGGACGAAGTTGAAGGAGAGGACGAAGCGACCACAGACACGAATGAAAAGCAGAAAGAAAACCCTGAGGCACAAGTGGAAGCTTCACAGCAGACAGCGCCAGCTATGATTGTACCTCAAGTTGTAGTTAAGAGGGGCCGTGGTCGTCCCAGGAAAAACCCATGCAAAATTGAGCCACCAAAACCGAAACGAGGTCGTGGCCGACCCCCAAAGGGCCTCTCACAGAAAGCAGCCCCTGGTACTGCACCCGGGCTTTCGTCCTTGTCTGCTGCCGAGAGGAGTAAGATTGTCAGCGAGCAGATGTCTGAGATAACCGTGAAGAACGAGGCTTTTACCGATTGCGAAGAGAACGACGAATACCAGAAAGTGAATCATGGCCATTCTACGGTGAACGGAGACATGGCGGCGCGGAGCAAGAGCCGCAGCTTGCCGTTCAGGAAATCTAAAAGACGATCAATACCAAGAATTAATCTGGAAGACTTTGAAGACGATAGTGAGGAAGAACCTGTTCGAAAGAAACGGTCAACAAAGCCAAAGAAATTCCCGCCCAGTGGACCACGACTGAAAATTACTCCACCATCTGCTTCGAAAAAACTCCGAGAGACAGGTGAGATGCAAATTTTTAATAATTAAACATTTTACTTTATTCTCATTTAACGGTATTTTCCGATGTTGTTATTATTATTATTATTATTTACTTTATTTACATTTGACGGATATTTGTCCTCATCTTGTTTGTTGTTAACACTTAACGTTTCGGCTGATATACCCTCCAGCCTTCATCAGGTGTCTTGGGGAAATTTAGAACCTGGGTTCTCATTCCTAAGGTATTTTTCGATGTTATTATTATTATTATTATTATTATTATTGAGTGAGCAGCAGTGCATGCCATCAAAGTGACACTGGGGTCAAATATACGAAGCCCAGTATACCCATCATGACTACCCGTCTGATAAGGGTACACCAGGCTCTTGCATCACAACCATATGTGCGCGACATGGTGATCTCATATCAAGATAAACAGCACATGACCTTGCAGGTGGGGCCCAGTTAGAATTTTCTTCGGATCGAGTAACCCATCCCGCTCAAAAGGTCCCTGAATAAGGTTTGTTTATGGACGTTGAACGAAACACCCGTGTTTCCAGAGGTGAATTATTCAAACCCCAAAGAATCCCTCTCAACACATGGCTATGATGCTCCCCCACTACTTCTGCTCGTGATCAGAGATGCACATATCGTCAGCCACTAAGGGACATGCTCAACTGGTTAAGGTCAAACAACTGACAATTATTATTATTATTATTTACTTTATTTACATTTGACGGATATTTGTCCTCATCTTGTTTGTTGTTAACATAACATTTCGGCTGATATACCCTCCAGCCTTCTTCAGGTGTCTTGGGGAAATTTAGAACCCGGGTTCTCATTCCTAAGGTATTTTTTGATGTTGTTATTATTATTATTATCATTATCATTATTATTATTATTATTATTCAGGTCACTGCTTGGAATCAAACTCCGAATCTTGGGGTTAGTAGCCTGCGCTCTTAACCCCAAAATTTGGAGTTCGATTAGGGAGCAAATATCTAAGAAAAAGTGGGAGTGGATTGGTAGCACAATTAGAAAACACACACCAAATGTAGCGAAAGTGCTTTAAAGTGGAAACCGGTTGGGTATAGAAAGAGAGGTAGGCCTAAGAACTCGTGGCGGAGATCAACACAGAAGGAACTAGAGAAAGGGGGTCATTCATGGCAGAGTATAAGTACAGAAGTGAAAAATTATACGACATGGAATTCAACTATAAGTGGCCTACACTCCGTGTTGGAGGGCTAAAGGCAGAAAGAAAGAAAGAAAGAATATACGACTCTGGCATCGGCCATGACTTTGACTATGATCTTACTTATTAGCATAAATTTCATTAATTGCTAATTAACAATTAATTATGATTGTTGTGTTTCTTGTTTGTGCGATTACCTTTATATGTCATCTCTCTTATTTTATTTCAGAGCAACACCTAACGGCTCAGGTCGATCGTCTTGCATCCCTTGTGGACCGACTGGAAAACAGGGTCAGTATTTATACATACATTGTGTGGGTGGGTCATCATCATCATTGTTTAACGTCCGCTTTCCATGCTAGCATGGGTTGGACGATTTGACTGAGGACTGGCGAGCCAGATGGCTGCACCAGGCTCCAATCTTGATCTGTCAGAGTTTCTACAGCTGGATGCCCTTCCTAACGCCAACCACTCCGAGAGTGTAGAGGGTGCTTTTATGTGCCACCGGCTCGAGGGCCAGTCAGGCGGTACTGGCAACAACCTCACTCAAATCTTTTTACATGTGCCACTGGCACAGGTGCCAGTAAGGCAATGCTGGTAACAATCCCGCTTGAATGGTGCCCTTTTACGTGCAACCAGCACGGAAGCCAGTTAGCCGCTCTGGCAACGATCACGCTCGGATGGTGCTCTTAGCACCCTACTAGCACGGGGCTCAAGTGCCAGTAAGGTGATGCTGGTAACGATCACGCTCGGATGGTGCCCTTTTATGTTCCACCGGCAAGGAAGCCAGTTTGCTGCTCTGGCTGGGTGTGTTTTGATATTCGGGAGGGTGGGTCCTTCTTCAATTCTCCCCTCTTTTTTGCACCCTCACCCCTGTTTAAACGTTCCTTGCTCAGTTTCTCAGCATAGCACTTTGACCAGAAAGAGTGGTAGGGATCTTGCTTTCCAACCACATGGTTCTGGGTTCGATCCCACTGTGTGGCACCTTGGGTAAGTATCTTCTACAATAGCCCCAGGCTGAACAAAGTGGATTTGGTAGATGGAAACTGAAAGAAGCACATTGTGTGTGTTGCGCAGGGTGTGTGTTTATGTAACTTAGTGGTTTGTCCTGTCTTTTATTCAGGCATAGTGTATCTAGGACTACATTATCTAATGTGTCCTTCCTTGTTGTTTAGCCCCAGGTCAGTTCTAATCCAGCAGACCTAGGAACAAAGCTGTTCCAGCTGTGACCATCCTGCCTTTTATTCAGGCATAGTGTATCTAGGACTACATTATCTAATTGGTTTTTCAGCATTGTTGTCTTTGTTCTTAGAATGTGTTTATTGATTGATTAATTAATTTTCAATTTAATTTTCTCATTGCAGATCAATCTTGATGGTTTGGTGGATGAAGACACAGATATCGAAACGGATTTAGAGGAGGATGTACAGGTAAGGTACCTGGTGTGTGTGTTTGTATAGCATATATGAATATTTAGGTGTTCATATGCAGTGCTGGTGTTTCGTTACTGGCACCCATGCCGGTGGCATGTAAACAGCACCCTTCAAACTTTGGGTCACACAGGGGCAGTGACAAGTGACCAAGATCTTTGGCGATATACTGTGCTTGAGAAGACATATCGAGCCAGGTGAGATCATAGTTGTGGTCAATGCCAGTGTTTCGTAACTGGCAGCCATGCCATAAAAATGACACTGGGGTATAAATATACGAAGCCCAATATACCCATCATGACTACCCGTCTGATAAGGGTACACCAGGCACATGCATCACAACCATATGTGCGCGACATGGTGATCTCATAAAAAGATAAACAGCACATGACCTTACAGGTGGGGCCCAGTTAGAATTTTCTTCTGGTCAAGTAGCTCATCCTGCTTGAAAGGTCCCTGAATAAGGGTTGTTTAAGGATGTTGAACGAAACACCCATGTTTCCAGAGGTGAATTATCCAAACCCCAAAGAATCCCTCTCAACACATGGCTATGATGCTCCCCCACTACTTCTGCTCGTGATCAGAGATGCACATATCGTCAGCCACTAAGGGACATGCTCAACTGGTTAAGGTCAAACAACTGACAAGCAAATCTGTGGTATTGAGCAGGATATTTGCTGTAAAACCCATCTTTTATACTAAGACAAAACTATGTACATGATAACACTTCCAATCAGTTAAGATCAGAAGCCATGAGAGCCACTGCTTGGTACTGCATCAGGGCATTTATTATTATTATTATTATTATTATTCATCGTCATCATCATCATCATCGTTTAACGTCCGTCCTCTATGCTAGCATGGGTTGGACAGTTCGACCGGGGATCTGGGAAGCCAGAAGGCTGCACCAGGCCCAGTTTGATCTGGCAACGTTTCTACAGCTGGATGCCCTTCCTAACGCCAACCACTCCGTGAGTGTAGTGGGTGCTTTTTACGTGCCACCTGCACTGGTGCCAGGCGAGGCTGGCATCGGCCACAGTCGGATTGGTGCATTTTATGGAAGCCAGTCGAGGCGGCACTGGCTTCAGCTACGATTCGGATGGTGCTTTTTACGTGCCACCGACATTATTATTATTATTATTATTTTTTTTTATTTATTTATTTATTTATTATTTATTTATTATTATTATTATTATTATTATTTTTTCTATCTTTGTCATTCAGGTTCTGCTGTTGCAAAGAAACTACAACGTGAAGAATGAACTAAAGCGAGACTTCAAAGACATCGTGAAGGGTTACATTGAGGAACTTGGTGCCGAAAGTGGATGTCTAATGTAAGTACGGTGCCAAGACCTACTGGTTGGCATACAACAGCTCCCTTTTCATCACCCCTGGCCCCGATCTGATCTGGCAGTGTTTCTACAGCTGGATGCCCTTTCTAACGCCAACCACTCCGAGATTGTAGTGGGTGCTTTTTACGTAGTAGAAGACACATGCCCAAGGTGCCACGTGGTGGGACTGAACCCAGGACCTTGTGGTTGGTAAGGAAGCTATTTAACACACAGCCACCCATGCACCAATATATATATATAAAGGCGGCGAGCTGGCAGAAACGTTAGCACACCGGGCGAAATGCGTAGCCGTATTTCGTCTGCCGTTACGTTCCGAGTTCAAATTCCGCCGAGGTCAACTTTGCCTTTCATCCTTCCGGGGTCAATAAATTAAGTACCAGTTACGCACTGGGGAAGTCGATGTAATCGACTTGATCCCTTTGTCTGTCCTTGTTTGTCTCCTCTGTGTTTAGCCCCTTGTGGGTAGTAAAGAAATATATATATATATATATATATGGCAGGCTTTCAGTTTCCATTTACCAAATCCACTCACAGAGCTTTGTACAATCCCACAGCATGGAACCTTAGGCAAATATCTCTTACTATAGCCTTGGGTTGACCAAAGCCTTGTCAGTGGATTTGGTGTGTGTATATATATATTTATATATATAATACATGGATTTCTTTCATACAGTTTCTGTCTATCAAATTTTATTCTCATGGCATTGGTTGTCCTGTGGAGTTATAGTAGAAGAACTTGCCCAAGGTGCCATATAGTGGGACTGAACCTGAAACCATGAGCTCGCAGTGTGTGTGTGTTAGTTTAATTAGTGATGGTGTACATGAGGGGGTGCTGAAAAGTTTCTGGCCTTAAGGGTATTAGGAAAGGGCTGGCTGGAGGCCCAACCTTTCAAGTTCTTTTACAGGGCTTAGAAAAACTGAAGGACCGCTGCAATAAGTGTGTGAATCTGAGAGGAGAATATCTATATATATAAAACTGTAGTTGTGTGAGTGTCTGTCCCCTTCGATTTAGATTCCTAACTACTCCCACATTTTGCGGTGCAGTTTAACCAAATTCGGGTATCTTATAGTCGTGATTCATATCGAGCCCGTCTGGGTATTAGCGCGCGTCTACGATGAGTCTACGATTTTAAAAATAATTTAACATCATTTTTTATTCCATTTTAATGCATAATTTTTCGTGTGTCGATGGCGGCGGAGTTGGCGTCCATGGTCACAGCTGCACCTGTTTGCTTCTCCCCCTTCTTCCCTCCCTCGTGAAGCTGTGGGGAAGGGAGTGTAAGGAAATCAACGTCGTAAAGCGTTGTCAAGGAGACCAGCGTTCTTTTAGAACAACGACTTCATGGCTTGAAGACACCAAAACAGAAATGGCTAAGAAAGCCCGAATTGGCATCTATAAGGGAAGTAGCTCTCTAAAAATGCTTATATAGTTATTTCCCTTACAAACCCGAGCAACGCCGGGCGATACTGCTAGTGTTGAATAAAATCATAAGTAACTGATTCTCCTGTATTTTCTTCTACTCACAGCCAAGAACTTTCCAGCACTCTCTCACATTCACATATAGATATATATATGAGGGTGTGCTGAAAAGATTCTGACGTTAAGGGTCTCATGAAAGGCCTGGTTGGAAGCCCAACGTTCCGAGTTCTTTTACAAGGTTTGGAAAAACTGAAGGACCGCTTCTGTAATTGTGTGAATCTGAGAGGGGAATATGTTGAATAGAATACACAATTAACTGATCCTCCTCTATTTTCTTTAACCCAAAGCCAAGAACTTTTCAACACCCCTTCGTATATTTCGGTATCATTACAGCGCCAGTACCAGGTCTTACAAGAACTCCGGGAAATTTACAGTTTACGAGATATGGAATGCTGAGACAGATCAAATGATGTGAGTTGCCTATCGACTTGAGTATATAATCTATATTCATCTGTCTGTCTATCTCTACATCTGGTTTTTTTTCTCTATGTCTGTTTATCTATCTATCTATCTGTTTATACGTCTGTTTGCCTGTCTGATTGTCTATCTATGTATCTTTTTGTCTATCTATCTATGTATATGTCTCAGTTTGTCCACCTGTCTGTTTACCTGTTTGTCTATACCTCATTTTGTCTACCTGTCTTTCTATACAGTTGTCTGTCCGTGTGTCACTATATCTGTCTATGGCGGCAAGCTGGCAGAAACGTTAGCACGCCGGGCGAAATGCTTAGCGGTGTTTCATCTGCCGCTACGTTCTGAGTTCAAATTCCGCCGAGGTCAACTTTGCCTTTCATCCTTTCGGGGTCGATTAAATAAGTACCAGTTACGCACTGGGGTCGATATAATACACACACACACACATATACTACTACTTCTATTTTTTTTTTGTTTGTTTGTTAGATTTTTCAAGAAGTCCGTCAACAAGATCTTCTCCAATGATAGCAACAGTATGTTAAAAACGACCCCTGTTGTCAAGACCATGAGCATCCCAGGTAACGTCTAGAATCACTGTGTGTGTTTACGTCATCATCATCATCATCATCTGTTGTTTATTAAACTGCTAATCTATATATATATAAAATAATAATAATAATAATAATATTAGGGAGTAAATCCAAACTTACAGAGAAAAATTAGATTTAGGATTAAATCTAATTTTATAGTATAAATATATATTATATTAAATTAGAGATAAAACCACTATTAGGCAAATCAAACAGTGAAAATCATAAACCAATACATAGAAATAAAATTAATTAAAAAAATATAAAATATAAAAAAAATTTTTTATATTTTTTTAATTAATTTTATTTCTATGTATTGGTTTATGATTTTCACTGTTTGATTTGCCTAATAGTGGTTTTATCTCTAATTTAATATAATATATATATATATAAAGTATAGAAGCCATCTTAACATGGCTAACCACATAGGGGAGGGGGTGTTACTGTAGCTTTATAGCCCCAGGAGATCGGCGTCTCCAGCTGGCTTTAGACACCATTTCAGTGCCCTTGAAGTATTTGCAAAGGGAGGCCATCCCTTCCTCGCAAGCCTGAGTGATACGCTCGGACTAGTTTCGGGATTTTTGTCCCTTGTCAGCGGGCGGTAACCACCAGGTCGCGATGGGAGGGGGTGTTAAGATGGCTTCTATACTTTACATTATCGAGCGATTACTGTTTCAATCTCATTCTGAGATTTAATTATGCTATATATATATATATATATATACGCGAGAAAGAAGCAACAAGAATGGATAGGTTTTTAGTACGATCGTTTCATACAAGGACAGGTTTTATTAAAAGTTGCAAAGATTACAGCATATAAACGAGTCCCGTACTCATCAGCTAAAATACATGTAAGTTCTCTAGACATCCTAGTGTTTGAGGCTATACTCATGAAGTAATGTAGATAATTAAACACATTTCTAAAGTTCATTAAAGTTCTTTAAAGATGATGTACATTACTTCATGAGTATAGCCTCAAACACTAGGATGTCTAGAGAACTTACATGTATTTTAGCTGATGAGTACGGGACTCGTTTATATGCTGTAATCTTTGCAACTTTTAATAAAACCTGTCCTTGTATGAAACGATTGTACTAAAAACCTATCCATTCTTGTTGCTTCTTTCTCGCTTATAATCACCCCACATTACTGTATTGTTAAAACAGTATAGTTTTTTTTGGTGCATCTAAGTTAGGTACCATATTCAAGTAAATTCATTTAAATTAACTTGAATCTTTATTGCTCTTTGTATATATATATATATATATATATATATAAGAAATGCTGTACGTTCGTTTAAATAATTAAAAACCACCGGTCACATGGTATGCACGAGTTTTATGTGAACTTGTCAGGTTTTTTTGGGGTTTTTTAAATTTTCTATTTCAATCAAAATAATCAGGGACACACAATTAATTCCATTGCTACAGAGTTACAGATGAGATAATGTTGCCAGGAATACCTGCATCGGGCATGGTTTTATTCAACATATTCCCCCTCTCAGAATCACACACTTATTGCAGTGGTCCTTCAGTTTTTCTAAGCCCTGTAAAAGAACTTGGAAAGTTGTGCCCCTGCCACCCTCAAGAAAAGAAGTGTGCCCTTCTAACCAAAGTTATTATGCTCTTTTCTTCTAGAATTGTATTCCCTTCTGGCTTTGTGCCCTCCCTTCGGAAAATTCTAGGGACCTTGTCCGATACAGGTATTCCCTGCAACACTATAATTGCACACACACACATACATATTTACACGCACATCTGTAGTGATGATGATGATGATGATGATGATGATATAAATGCCTTTTTTCCATGACCCCCCCCTTTTTTTTTTACATATTTATCTTTCTTTTTTAGATATATTTTAATGCCCTTTTTTTCCTTCTTTCGCAGCTTCCTGGTGGCAAAAATGCAGCTAATTTTATCAACCAAAGAATTTACTACTACAACTACTATTACTACTACTACTACTATTACTATTACTACTACTACTACAACCATTACTATTACTTTACTATTATTACTGCTGATTACGCTATTGTCCTATAACCACCACCACCACCACCACCACCACTACCACCATCGCGCTACTGACTATACCACTATGATGACGACAACCTATTTGGGTCTTGTTTTCCCTCCACCACCACCACCACCACCACTACCATTACTACAACCCCCTCAACTATCACCAGTGCCACCACCAAGGAAAAACCATCTGTCACCTTTGTGTTACCTCTCGATTCGTTTTAATGAAGATTTGTAATTAACAAAGATTCGTTTAGCTGTGCTGGTGTTGTTTGTTGGGTTTTTTTTTAAGATGTTTTTGTTTTTCGTTTCTTTCTTTACATCGTAATCTTTTCGTGATATTCTTCTTCATAATGTTCGTCTCCTTGGACGTTTGTCATTGTTTAACAATCACAATGCTGACGTTGGCATTATCATCATCATCATCATCATCGTCATCATCGTCATAATCACCACCGTCATCGTCTTTGTTTCCTTCATTGTTATCATTGCCATTTAAAGCAATGACACACAGTCACTGACAGTGATGACGACGACGAGCCCCAGTCACCATGCTCCACCACCCCAACCTCGCCCTCTCCATCGCTGTTGCTGTCATTGACCAAAACATCGACGATGACAACACCCTCTTCCCCTTTTTCCACTGTTGTCTTCGTCGTCATCTTCATTGACATCCTCTTCACCATCTTCATTTTTATCATTACCATTTGTCGCAGCAACCTAACACCATCACCGACAATGATGACGATGACAATAAGAAGCCTCAACTACCCTCACTCCCACCCCACCCTCTCCTTTCCACCCTATCATTGTCTCTCATCGTCATCATTGTTGTCATAGTCAAAAACATCAACAATGATGATGGTGACGGCACATTGCCCTCCCCGTCATCATTGTTGTCATAGTCAAAAACATCAACAATGATGACAGCGACGGCGCCTTGCCCTCCCCTCTACTGTCGTTTTTGTCATGATCATCATCGTTGCCGTCATTTTTGTCATTGACATTTTCATTGTCGTCTTCATTTTCATCATTGCCATTTGTAAGGAACAAGACATCGCCATTGCTGATAGCAACGACCACCCCCACCCACCCGTCACTCCCCCTTCATCTCCGTCTTTTTTGTCGCCGTCGTGAATATCATCGTCGTCATTGACCAAAGAACCATCATTTACAATGTCGACATCACCTCCCCTTTCCCTCTAATGCTATCATCGTCATCGTCATTATAAACATCTTCATTGGCGTCATCAGACATCGACGACGAGATCACCACCACCAATGACGAAACATCCCGTCATCATCTTCGTTGTCAGTGACAATGAACATGATGGATGAATTGACCTCCACCCCACTTCACTGCTTCAATGAAAATAAAATACCATTTGTTCTTGTTATTGTTGTTGTTGTTTCTTTCAACCCCAATCCAGTAGGACCTACATTCAGAGCCTCTCCATCCATGACCTTTCCATTATTTTCCTTTTTTGTAAGTGAAAAGCAACTAGGACCGAATGGAGCTTGTAAATCATATTCTATTTTTAATCGTGGAAGCAAAACTCTTATTTGATTGTTGGTTCTTTGGTTGATTTATATGTGATTGTTTAACCCTTTCGTGACCACCCCGGCTGAAACCAGCTCTGGCTCTGTAGTACAAATATCTTGTTTTCATAAGTTTTGAATTAAAATCTTCCACCAATCCTTAGTCACAATTTATGTTCCTAACACTAGCTTAATGATAACTAAGTTATTTTACTAAATTCTTTGTTATATTTAAAGTAATTGAAAGAAACACAGAGCATCTCAGCAGAAATATGGTAACAAAAGGGTTAAAATATATAATAGAGAAACAATTCTTAACCCTTTTGATACCAACCTGGTTGAAACCACCTCTGGCTCTGTGGTACAAATGTCTTGTTTTCATAAGTTTTGAATTAAAATCTTCCACCAAACCTTAGTCACAATTTATGTTCCTAACACTAGCTTAATGATAACTAAGTTATTTTACTAAATTCTTTGTTATATTTAAAATAATTGAAAGAAACACAGAGCATCTCAGCAGAAATATGGTAACAAAAGGGTTAAAATATATAATAGAGAAACAATTCTTAACCCTTTTGATACCAACCTGGCTGAAACCACCTCTGGCTCTGTAGTACAAATGTCTTGTTTCCATAAGTTTTGAATTAAAATCTTCCACCAAACCTTAGTCACAATTTATGTTCCTAACACTAGCTTAATGATAACTAAGTTATTTTACTAAATTCTTTGTTATATTTAAAATAATTGAAAGAAACACAGAGCATCTCAGCAGAAATATGGTAACAAAAGGGTTAAGATATATAATAGAGAAACAATTCTTAACCCTTTTGATACCAACCTGGCTGAAACCACCTCTGGCTCTGTAGTACAAATGTCTTGTTTTCATAAGTTTTGAATTAAAATCTTCCACCAAACCTTAGTCACAATTTATGTTCCTAACACTAGCTGAATGATAACCAAGTTATTTTACTAAATTCTTTGTTATATTTAAAGTAATTGAAAGAAACACAGAGCATCTCAGCAGAAATATGGTAACGAAAGGGTTAAAAAGGGTGAGAACAACAATGCTAAAACGTATTTGAAACAATGGACAACAGTCGAAATATCATAATGGGTGGGTAAAGCAGCATCCTTAAAACTTTGGTGAGGCACAAGGAAATTTTCATCCTGAAAATGCGACCCCATGAAAAAAGAAAAAAAAAAGTCTAGGAACTACTGCTATAGGCGCAGGAGTGGCTGTGTGGTAAGTAGCTTGCTAACCAACCACATGGTTCCGGGTTCAGTCCCACTGCGTGGCATCTTGGGCAAGTGTCTTCTACTATAGCCTCGGGCCGACCAAAGCCACTCCTGCGCCTATATATATATATATATATATATAGGCGCAGGAGTGGCTGTGTGGTAAGTAGCTTGCTTACCAACCACATGGTTCTGGGTTCAGTCCCACTGCGTGGCATCTTGGACAAGTGTCTTCTGCTATAGCCCCGGGCTGACCAATGCCTTGTAAGTGGATTTGGTAGACGGAAACTGAAAGAAGCCTGTCGTACATATGTATGTGTCTGTGTTTGTCCCCCTTAGCATCGCTTGACAACCGATGCTGGTGTGTTTACGTCCCCGTCACTTAGCGGTTCGGCAATAGAGACCGATAGAATAAGTACTGGGCTTACAAAGAATAAGTCCCAGGGTCGATTTGCTCGACTAAAGGCGGTGCTCCAGCATGGCCGCAGTCAAATGACTGAAACAAGTAAAAGACTATAGAAGAAAACAGATGCCCAAGGTGGCATGCAACCTCCTTACCACGCCCCCAAGCCTGTGTCTGAGCACAGAAGTAAATAATGCCACCCTGTGGTACCTACTTACAGCCAGGTGGACTGCAACACTCTTTAAGAATCATGGTGCAACACAATTAACAACAACAACAACACAAAAGAAATAACAAAAAAGACATTGCTGTTATTATTATTATTATTATATCAATTTTTAAATACTTTTTGCAGTTTATTTTTTATATTTATTTACTGGCCAAATTGAGAATTTTATGAGAGAGAGAGAGAGAGTGTGTGTCTCTGAATGTGTATGTTTATTTGTATGTGTGTGTGTGTGTAATCCTGTCTCTGTTTGGATATGTTTGAGTGTGTGTGTGTGTGCCTCTTTGTATCTGTGCATGTCTGTGTGTTTGCATATGTGTATAACTGAGTGTGTGTGTATATATATGTATATATATATATATATACATACATACATATAGATGCATGTATATATGTGTGTGTGTGTGTACACATGTTTGCGTGTGTGTGTGTGTGTATATATATATATATATATATATACATATATATGTGTGTGTACATGTTTGCGTGTGTGTATATATATGTGTGTGTGTGTGTATAAAAAACTATCAGGGTGTATCTATGTATGAATACTTGCATCTATATATGTGTATAACAAACCTTAAGTATCTGTATACACACATGTATATATGTGTTGTATATATCTGTGTGTGTGTGTGTGTATAACTGTCTATGTGTATGAATGTATGAACGTGTGTGCATGTGTGTCATTGCTCTGTCAAGAGAATATTGTCACATTTCTTGAGACTGGCGCCGAGTTCGTTGACCAGTTTCTGTCTCTTCAACAGAGCAATGTCTTTCTCCAAAGCGATCACCTCCATTTTGGCAAGATGTTCCTGCGACATAAACGCCATCCGTTGTTCGTGTTCGGCACGATGGAAGTCCAAGAGGTGTTCCTCAAAGCTCAGACTCTCCTCCACCACCTCTTCCAAACCGCCAACCCCGCCGACGCCAATTCTGCCGCTTTTCCCGACCGCCGCCGCCTCCGAGAAGTCCATCGCGGTGGCAGCGGCAGAAGCGGCTGCAGCGGCCGCTGCTGCCGAAGACGCAGTGGAAGCCGACGACAGCGGTAGCAGCCGGACCATCCCGGCCGCGGCGGCAGCAGCAGCGGAGGAAGCAGCCGACGCCACGGCGTTGCTGCTGCCATTGCCGCTGCCGGTCTTGATGTTGCTGTTGTTGACAATGAAGTTGTTGTTGTTGTTGGTGTTGCGGATTCCATTGAAATTCATATTAATGATGCTGGAATATCCGTCATCAGCAGTGTCATCATCTTCGTTATTGTCATCTTCATCATCATCAACAACCCCACCACCGCCGCCGCCACTAACAACAATACCACAATCATCAACAACATTACTACCACCGCCGCCACCAGCACCAATACCACTCCCTCCGCCATGACCACCACCACCACCATGCTGATGACCACTATCTATATAATAATCATCGTAGTCATCGCAGAGTTCCACCTTCTGGTACACCATAGAGTTCTGATTGGCCGCGGTGGGGCCGGCAGTGGAATATATGGGCAGTTGGCCCGAGGGGCTGCTGTTGCAGTTGTCCATTTGGTCGTTGTTGGTCGGAAATTCTTCGAAGGCTGCCTCTTCTTTCTGGACGAACATCTGGGACTGAATCTGGCTCAGCTGTGAAGACGATAGTCCGCAGAGGTTGCTGGACTCCATGGTTAACGGGGTCGACTTCTCAAACTGGAAATTAAAAAGAAAAGGAAAACGATATATATATACTGGAAAAAGTATATGTATTTGTGAAGGGAACCGACTTCTTGTCGACAACTATGATTGTCACATGCCGATGACGGGTCAATACCCTGAAACTCGAGTCCGTGTGTATCATAAGTTGAAGACGGGAAGGATGACTTCCCTTTGCAAATACTGATAGGGCACAGAAAGTGTATCTATAGCCAGCTGGAGGTGTCCTCCTGGGGCTACAAACTACAGTAGCATGCACCCTTAGGGGTTAGCCATATTCAAATGGCAAATATACGATACATATATATATATACACATATGTTTTGCATATACACGTATAAAAAAATCAACATGAATGGAAATTGTAGCTGTGATACCAGTGCCGGTGGCACATAAGAGAACCATCCGAACGTGGCCGTTGCCAGCGCCGCCCCAACTGGTTTCCATGCCGGTGGCACGTAAAAAGGACAATCTGATTGTGGCCGTTGCCAGCCTTGCCTGGCCTCTGTGCCGATGTCATGTAAAAAGCACCATCCGATCGTGGCCGCTTGCCAGCTTCGTCTGGCACCTGTGCAGGTGACACATAAAAAGCACCCACTACACTCTCGGAGTGGTTGGTGTTAGGAAGGGCATCCAGCTGTAGAAACACTGCCTTATCAGACTGGGCCTGGTGCAGCCTTCTGGCTTCCCAGACCCCAGTTGAACCGTCCAACCCATGCTAGCATGGAAAGCGGATGCTAAACGATGATGATGATGATGATACACACACGTTTTGCATATACATGTATACATATCTGTACATAAATACACATACATACATACATATATACAGTCCAGCTGTGTCTTTTACAATAGCCTTGAGCTGACCAAAGCTTTGTGGGTGGATTTGACCCTTTCCTTACTGTATTTATTTTGAGGGGCTCTCCGTTTCTGTCACTTACTTTAAATATAACAAAGAATTTAGTAAAATAACTTATAAACACTCACAATGCCCGGTCTGGGAATCGAAACCGCGATCCTACGACCACGAGTCCGCTGCCCTAACCACTGGGCCATTGCACCTTCACGGAGACTAATTAACTCACAGGTAATTGCAAACGAAGCTACAAAAATACTCACGGAATTTGTCTGGATCAAGAATTCTGTGGTTTCTTTCTTTTCAGCTGCAAAATTTGGTTTCAGGGGCCAATCGAATTGCAGAACTGAATTCTTTCTGTGTTGGAGAGCCTTCTTCAGTGCCTTTGTGTGGGAATGAACCTGAAATTGGTAAAATGCTGCTTAGTTCCATATAAAGATTGAACTCACTACCTCGTGATTGTGAGCGCGGCACTCAAACCACTGTGCCATTGTTTTCTTTGGTTGCTTCTGTGTCTTCCAACATAGAAACAATGCAACAGAGACTTTAGAAATAAGATTTACACTCTGAACAATCTAAGAAGGTATGTGCAGGGTTAACAAATATTTTTACTGGGCAGAGTAGCAACAGGTATTGACCTTTTAAAAAGCGGTGAGCTTGCAGAACGGTTAGCACACCGGGCGAAATGCTTTGCGGTATTTCGTCTGCCGTTACGTTCTGAGTTCAAATTCCGCCGAGGTCGACTTTGCCTTTCATCCTTTCGGGGGTCGATAAATTAAAGTACCAGTTACGCAATGGGGTCGATGTAATCGACTTAATACCTATGTCTGTCCTTGTTTGTCCCCTCTATGTTTAGCCCCTTGTGGGTAATAAAGAAATAGGTATTGACCTAGTACATAATAATAATAATAATTAATTCTTTTTATTGGCCACAAGGGCTGACAAACATGATTGGAAAACATAAAGGGACAAAACAAGACGAAAGGTTACAAAAGGTTTTGTCCGATTTTCGAAAGAAAAAAGGGCCGTGTAAAACAAGCTTTACAACAACGAAAAAATTCAACAATTTACAAAACTCCCAATAGAGGAGACGCTTCGAAAAAAGGAAAGGCCTCATGTGGAAAAACCCATAAAAGCCACGGGAGCCTGGTCAAAAGGGGGGGGGTAGAGAGCCCCTTTCTCCTTTTATAATACCTTTTTCAATTACAGGCGAAACCTCAGAATTGGTCCAGACAGAAAGATAGATGCGAATAGGCCAGACATCATATTGAAAGACCTCAAACAAAAATCATGCCTCCTCATTGATATGACTGTCCCAATCGATATAAACGTATCTGTCAAGACCTACCAAGTATAAAGATCTTGAAGACTAAAACAATACCTATTTCTTTACTACCCAGAAGGGGCTAAACACAGAGAGGACAAACAAGGACAGACAAATGGATAAGGTCGATTATATCGACCCCATTGCGTAACTAGTACTTATTTAATCGACCCCGAAAGGATGAAAGGCAAAGTCGACCTTGGCGGAATTTGAACTCAGAACGTAGTGGCAGACGAAATACCGCTAAGCATTTCGCCCGGCGTACTAACGACTCTGCCAGCTCACCGCCTTCTAAACAATACCTGTTGTCATAGGTGCCCTGGGAATGATAGCAAAAGGGGCTGATTGCTACCTAGTTCAGATACCAGGAAACCCCAAAAATGGCAGAAATTCAAAAGATAGTGCTCATGGGAACTGCTCATATCCTATGCAAAATACTTTAAACCTTTAGTGTTTGCATTACTCTGCCAAAATAATGCTTTTTCATCCAATTGTTTTGAACTAATCATTCATTAATCTTGTACTATAAGATTTTGATGAGGTAGCTGTTAATTTTTAAAACGATATTGTAGGGTTGGTGTGAGAGACCAGATCTGGCCAGTTTGAACATAAAACAGGCAGAATACTTTTGGCCGGATTTGGCCGGTTTAAATGCTAAAGGGTTAAAACAAACAAGTCCTGGGATCGATTTGTTCAACTAAAACCCTTCGAGGCAGTAAGCCTCCAGCAGGGCCACGGTCAAATGACTGAAACAAATAAAAGAGTAAAAGAACAAAAAAAAAAGATACCTTTCTCCATTTGACTTTCTTTATGGGTGGCACCCACGCGTACTCCGGCTCCACGTGGCTTCCTATCAGTTTCACCTCCCACATACCTATCTGGTCGGAATGCATGGTGAGGAGAACTTTGAAGGAGCAGCGGTGGCCCATCTTGGCCCGTTCGGTCTTCTTCGGACAATCTGGCAAAAAAAAAAAAATGAACACAATAAAAGAATTATATTAGACACGTAGTCCAGTCCCTGCCAGAAAAAACAACATATGATGATGATGATTATGATGGTGGTGATGACGATGACGATGACGGTGATGATGCTGTCATCATCATCATCGTTTAATGTCTGCTTTCCATGCTAGCATGGGTTGGACGATTTTGACTGAGGTCTGACGAACCAG
Source organism: Octopus sinensis (assembly GCF_006345805.1). Classification (NCBI taxonomy): domain Eukaryota; kingdom Metazoa; phylum Mollusca; class Cephalopoda; order Octopoda; family Octopodidae; genus Octopus; species Octopus sinensis. Next base: position 13,465,118 of record NC_043025.1, read on the forward strand.
ATGGCTGCACCAGGCTCCAGTCTGATCTGGCAGAGTTTCTACAGCTGGATGCCTTTCCTAACGCCAACCACTCCGAGAGTGTAGTGGGTGCTTTTACGTGCCAATCAGGCGGTACTGGCAATGGCCATGCTCAAATGGTGCTTTTTACGTGTTACCTGGAGCCAGTCCAGCGGCACTGGCAACAACCTTGCTTGAATGTTTTTTTCCACATGCCAGTAAGGCAACGCTGGTAATGATCACTCTCGAAATGGTGCTTTTTACGTGCCCACAGGCACAGAAGCCAGACAGCTGCTCTGGCAGTGATCCTGCTCGGATGGAACTGTTAGCGCTCCACTGGCACGGGTGCCAGTCATCGAATTTGATTTCAATTTCGATTTCACTTGCCTCAACAGGTCTTCACAAGCAGAGTTTAGTGTCCAATGAAGGAAAAGGTACGCATAAGTGGGCTGGTTACGCCCCTGGCATAAGCCACGAGGTAAATGATGATGACGATGATGATGACATGTTAAAAGCACTGATGATGGTACCACATAAAACGCACTCAGTACACTATATAGAGTGGTTAGCATTAGGAAGGGCATCCAGCTGTAGAAACCAAGCTAAAACAGACTATGGGACTAGATGTAGTACCTGACATTGCCAGTTCCTATCAAACCGTCCAACCCATACCAGCACAGAAAAACAGACATTAAATGGTGATGATGGCATACAAGCAAAGATATCGAAAGATCTGAGAGACTTACCAACAATGCAGTCCCCAATTCCTCCACATTTTCGTCGACAGCTTCCTTCGCCGTTGCACAGGAGATCCTCTTTCACAACAATGCACCTCCTGGAAGGGGTGATTGCGAACACGGGATGGAATATATCGGTAAGAAATCCGTTGGGCCCTTCTTCGATACCCACCAGATCTTTGCGCATAATTTGCCTGCCTTTCCTTATCATGACGGCCTGGTTGAATTTCGGCTTGCTCGCCAAAAACTCCACCAGTTTCTCCTGCGGCACACATTCAGAGTCACACTTCAACAAACCGAACGTCTTATCGACATGTTTGTTGTTGTTTCTGTAGTTGTTGTGAGTGATGGTCGTGGTGGCGGTGGTGGTGATAGCATTTGTGGTGGAAGCGGTGGTGGTGTTGGAGGATGAGGCGGAGGAGGGCGTGTTTAACGATGATGATAATGACGATGGTGATGATGATGATGGCGATGACGATGTGATGCTGCGGCTGTTCACGTGGCGCTGTTGTTGTCTCTGTTGCTGGAGGTGGCGATAGCGCTGCTCCTGGAGGAGATAGTGCTGGCGGCGGAGCTCACTGTTGGCGGTGCTCGTTGTCGTGGTGACGTTCGAAGCACCGCTGCTGTTGTTGCTGCTGCTGGTGCCGTTCGTATCGACGAGGTGGTCCTCAACGGAATTAACTGTGGTGGTCGCGGTCGGAGAGTCGTCTTCAATGTGAATAACATGTTTGTTATCGTCGTCGTCATCGTTCTTACTAATAATAATATCAATGTTACTATTATTGCTATTATTATTATTATTATTATTATTATTATTGTTGTTATTGCTAATACTATAGTTTTCAGATTTGATGTCGCAGTCCATCTCTTCTTCGCATTCTCCCTTTCTTCACAAAAGGCCCCCAAGTCCAGTTTGGCTCTGACCTAGTCCGGACTCGAATCTCCCTCCTTTAACATAAAACTCCAGCCTGGCTTCACCTGGTCTCGAACTGCCGTCCTTTACACGAAGCTCCAGCCTGGCTTTACCTGGTCTTTAACTGCCGTCCTTTACACGAAGCTCCAACTTGGTCTTGTCCCGGTCTGTAGCCTGCTCGGTTTGGTCTTTTCTGATTGTCAAGCACTTTCCCTTCTATGCCGAAGTCCAGCCTCGTCTCGCCCGGTCTTACGTGAATTTTATTTACGTAAAAGTCCACTCTGGCTCTTCTTGATCTTCGGCCAGTCCGGTCCGCCCTTATTTGATCCTTAAATTCTACCTCCACATAAAACTCCAGCCTGGCTCACCCCTGGTCAATAACCTGCTCGGCCCGGTTTTCTCTGCGCTCGAACCGGCTTCCTTTAATGTAAAATTCCAGCCTGGTCTTGAAGCCGTCCGGCCATTTCCTTCTATAATTTCTAACGTAGCACTGGCTGTCCCTGGTCTTTAGCCTGTCCGGCCTGGCTTTGTCCTAGTACACAGCCAGTCCGGCTTGGTCTTGACCGGTCTTCCTTTAGTGTAAAACTCCAGTTTAAATCCTGTCCTGATCTGTAACCAGTCCGGCCAGGACTTCCTTGATGTCCAACCTCTCCCTGCCTTGTCCAGTTTTTAGCTAGTCCGGCCTAGTCTACAGATTGTCCGGCCTGGCTTTGTCCTTATCACTGACCTGTCCAGCGTGGTTTTCTCGAGTCTGGAACCGCTTTCGTTTAATGCAAAACTCCAGCTGGGCCTTGTTATATTTCCGACCAGTGCAGCATGGCCTCTAACGCCTCCTTTTACACTCAAGTCCAGTTTGGCCTGGCTCGCTTTGGCCATTCAACATATTCCTTTATGTCAAAGCCCGGTGCTGTCTTCAACCGTTCCCCTTCGTATAAAAGGTCCGGCCTCGGTTAATCATTAATAGAACCTGCTATACTCGCACACACACACACAGACAGACACACACACACACACACAGACACACACACATACACACACTTCAGTCTTGAACAATCTTTACATATTTTTCAATATTTCATCTCATATAAAATTTAAGGTACTACTCGAGAACAGTGGTCCCGGTGCGAGCACTCGCGTACTCGCGCTAGCTAGTCGTGACTAGTCGATCCTACGACTACCTAGCAGGTACTACTTGAGAACAGTGGTCCCGGTGCGCGTACTCGCGTTAGGTAGTCGTGACTAGTCGATCCTACAACGACCACCTAAGCAAAGTAAATAAAACACAAAATAAATATTTATTTTTTACACCAAGTAAATAATTTTTTTTAAACAAAGTAAATAAAACACAAAGTAGGGATCGATTAGTCACGACTAGCTAGCCCGAGTACGCGAGTGCGCGCACCGGGACCACCGTTCTCAAGTAGTACCAAATTTAATTTTCGAAAAAAAAAACAGTCTTTCTTTCTCTAAATCATCCAGCCCTAAATTTTTGAAAATTCATATATATACACATATATATATATATATAAGTGGAACTTTTAATGCTTTGGTCTGAGTCGAATCTTTCGATAACGGTCATGAATTCAACCGGTGTCGCACGTAAATAGGTTCAAAACTATTTATACTTCCGGGTGAATGAATTGCGGGAGTTTTGCGAAAGTTTTTTTTGTTTTTTTCAGTATATAATTTGAAATCCCTGGAGGGAAAAAATTAAAATATCCGGGCGATCTTTCGTCTCTAGTAGACCTTTCCGTCGATTTCCGTAAAAAAAATTTTTTTTTTTTACATAGGGCTTGCGGGAACTTTTGAAGTAATATACATACATATACACATACATACATATACACATACACCGAGTAAAAAATTCAGTTATCTCTCTCTTTCACACATTACTCTGTCTCTTCACACACACTAACAGAAGCACTTCACTTACACAACATACCGTCTGTCTCCCACACCCCATCAAACACACACACACACATGTACATCAATGCTTCACATGCACGGTAACTTCAAAAGAACTTCCCTCGTCATACAATCGCTTTCTCTTAGTCTCTTTCGCTCTCATTACTTCAAAAGTTCCCGCAAGCCCATATGTAAAAAAAAAAATTTTTTTTACGGAAATCGACGGAAAGGTCTACTAGAGACGAAAGATTGCCAAATTAAAATATCCGTCACTTCCATGAATATTTTGAATACGAGTAATCACTATCATATCGAGAAACCTTTTGCTCGACCTGCAAGAAATAGCAGCCAAATCCCTTTCGTATCACACCCTACTATCTTTAAGTATAAATGTATGAGCCAAATGCGGCGAGCTGGCAGAACCGTTAGCACGCCGGGCGAAATGCGTAGCCATATTTCGTCTGTTGTTACGTCCCGAGTTCAAATTCCGCTGAGGTCGACTTTGCCTTTCATCCTTTCGGGGTCGATTAAATAAGTGCCAGTTACGCACTGGGGTCGAAGTGATCGACTTAATCCCTTTGTCCTTGTCTGTCCCCTAGTGGGTAACCTTGTACTTCCTCTACAAGACACCTGTATCTTTGAATTATCACCTCCTCTTAAAAGTGAAATTTGGATATGTGTGCATTGGGTGGGATACAACTGTCTTATTGCTAACATTGCGTTCTTTGATAACTTTTACTTGTTACTGCGGCCATGCTGAAGCACCGCCTTTTTTAGTGGAGCAAATCGACCCCAGGACTTATTCTTTGTAAGCCTAGTACTTATTTTATCGGCTTCTTTTGCCGAATCACTAAGTTACAGGGATGTAAACACACCAGCATCGGTTGTTAAGCGATGTTGGGGGGGACAAACACAGACACACAAACATATACACACACATACATACATACGACAGGCTTCTTTCAGTTTCCGTCTACCAAATCCACTCACAAGGTTTTGGTTGGCCCGAGGCTAGAGTAGAAGACACTTGCCCAACGTGCCACGCAGTGGGACTGAACCCGGAACCATGTGGTTCATAAGCAAGCTACTTACCACACAGCCACTCCTACGCCTATTCATAGTTTAAAAACAAAATTTTGCAAAAATGGAAATTTTAAGATTTCTTGGAGGTGGGGTTGGGGTAAAATCCCATTTTTCATAACCATATGAATTCCTGTGTGTAGAACACAAATTTGCAAGAATTTTCTGAAAATTCCCAAAATTATAAAAGTTAGGAAGGGTTACATGGGGTTACCTGCTGTGCTTACCTTGGATCGTAGGGCAACCTGCTGTGCTTGAAGAGACCTATTGAGTCAAGTACATCATCAACATAAATATCAAATGGAAATTGTAGTTGTGATACCTGTGCTGGCAGAACGTAAAAAGCACCGTCTGAATGTGGCTGATGCCAGTGCCGCCTTGACTTGCTTCTGTACCAGTGGCACGTAAAAAGCACCAACTGATCGTGGCCGCTACCAACATCCCCTGGCACCTGTGACAGTGGCATGTAAAAAGCACCCACTACACTCACGGAGTGGTTGGCGTTAGGAAGGGCATCCAGCTGTAGAAACACTGCCAGATCAGACTGGAGCCTGGTGCAGCCTCCTGCCTTCCCAGACCCCAGTCAAACCGTCCAACCCATGCTAGCATGGATAACGGACATTAACCGATGATAATGATGATGATATTCAACCCACAGCCCTAGAAAAACAAAACACCCATATAAAAATCAGTTTAACTCCAGATTTAATTTTTAAATTAAACTTTAATTTATTTGTAACATTAGTGTGAAGTTGTGGAGGTCATGCATGGCTTGAACTATTGTTGTCAGGAACTGGTGGGTGTGAGACAGATAAACAGATAGATAGCTGGGTAGATGAGCAGATAGATATATAGACAGGTAAATAAATATATAGCTGTATAAATATGGATATATGTATGTAGACAATTAGGTGTGTATATATGGATGTATATATACATATGTATGGATATATGTATGTATATAAATGTATATATACATACGTATGTATATATACATATGTAAGTATATATATGTACATATACATATGTATGTATATACATATGTGTACATGTATAAATATATGTTTATATATATATATATATATGTAAATATATATATGTGTGTGTGTATATATATATATGTGTGTGTATATATGTATATATATGTATATGTATATATATATGTATGTGTATATATATATATATGTGTATATATATATGTATGTATACATATGTATGCATATATATATATAAATATACATATATATATATATATGAATGTATGTATATATGTATGCATATATGAGCATATATGAGTATATAAATGTGTATATATATATATACCGGAGTAAACACATAAATGTGAAACAAGGTTGAAAAAAGAGTACTCAAATACCAGTGGTAGAGTAATATGCTTTATTTTAAGCAGCAGAAAATTCAACAAAATCTGTTGAATTTTGTTGAATTTTCTGCTGCTTAAAATAAAGTATATATATATATATATAAATAAAGACAGATATATTTATATTTATGTAGAGAAATAGAGATTTATGTATGTAACTAGATAGATAGGTATGCGTGTATGTAAATATGTATGTATAGAGAGATATATAGATATATATTTTAAATGATAACATGAGGGCCAACAATTGGATTCGTAGCTGAATACTGGGTTTTATGTATCATGAACCCTAGTCACAAGTTCATACCTTCACAGTAATAAGTTACTTTTGTTAAACATGCAATTGGTTTATTGTAAAAACAAGTTAATATTAATATATATGCGTTAGGTGCAGCCGACACTGTTTTAGATAAAAATAGTCTTGTGTGTATCATACTAAATGCATATACATCGTGACAGGCAAATTACAGTGGTGTTCATCTGAAGTCATTATCTATCATAGATGTATTCGCATTATTCTGCCAAAATTAATCCTTTTTCATCCACATTGTTTTGAACTAATAATGCATTATCTTGTAGCTATGAGATTTTGATGAGGTCGCTGTTAATTTTTAAAACGATATTGTAGGGTTGGTGTGAGAGACCAGATCTGGCCAGTTTGAACATAAAACAGGTAGAATACTTTTGGCCGGATATGGCCGGTTTAAATGCTAAAGGGTTAAAGGGAAAATAAGCAGAGAAAGGGGAAGGATGATACGGATGTCAAGCTTGATGAAGTGGTTGGAAGAAAGAGATATTAAATATCAGGATGTGGAACTGGTGTAGAAAATAAAGAATAAAGAATTATGGTGGGACATGACCCCACCCATGTCCTACATTCTGGACATGATACCTAGACAAAAAGATAACATTCATAAGGGATATTATCTCTGGACAAATACCATGGTGAAATTTGCCTTTTGTAATGCATCTACATTAGATATGATACACAGGTAGCTATTCTTATATACAGGACGTCCAATAATTACATTTACAATTTCTGAGATTCAGAGAAAAAAAATGGAAAAAATAGGGGTAACTCAACAGGGTGCATACAACCAATGGAGCCTGCATGGAAGGGTTCGGAAGCTTCCTATAAAACATTGTTTTAATTCTTTTATTTGTTTCAGTCATTTGACTGCAGCCATACTGGAGCAGTGCCTTAAAGGGATTTTTAATTGAAGGAATTGAGCTTTGTAAGCCTAGTACTTATTCTATTGTTCTCTTTTGCCAAACTGCTAAGTCATGGGGACATAAACATACCAACATCGGTTGTCAAGCGATGGTGGTAGCGACAAACACAGACACAAATATATACATACATGCACATATATATATATATGTGGAGGTGCAATGGCCCAGTTGTTAGGGCAGTGGACTTGTGGTCATAGGATCGCAGTTTCGATTCCCAGACCGGGCGTTGTGAGTGTTTATTGAGCGAAAACACCTCGAGGCTCCGGCAGGGGGTGGTGGTGATCCCTGCTGTACTCTTTCGCCACAACTTTTTCTCACTCTTTCTTCTGTTGGCCTGCTCACTTAGCCAGTGGGGTGGCGTCATTTGAAGGCTAAAACAATGTGAAGCGCATTGTGACCAGCGATGTGTAGCAACATCTGATAGCCTGATATATAAATATATGACAGGCTTCTTTCAGTTTCTGTCTTTCAAATCCACTTCACAAGACTTTAGTTGGCCGGAGTTTATAGTAGAAGACATTTGCCCAAGGTGCCACACAGTGGAACTGAACCCAGAAGCATGTGGTTGGTAAGCAAGCTTCTTACCACACAGCAATGCCTGTGTCTATGTCTGATTACATTTTCCAGTAAATACTGCTGAGTCATCCCTATTTTTCAAATTGTAAAGGTAATTTATAAACAGCCTGTATAAATGTTTATATACGCAGACACACACACATAGCATGTTCATAAATTATCTTTACAACTTCCACAATTTATTGTCTAAATGTGTTGCGTGCAACCAACGAAGCTTGAATGGAAGTGTTCTGATGTTTGTAATAAAACTTTATTTTTTCGCCTATGTTTTCCAATAAACTCTGTTGAGTTATCCATATTTTTCATATTTTCCTGAATTTTTCAAATTGTAAAGATAATTTATGGACACTATATATATATATATATATATCAATATCAGGGTAGCAAAAAATTCAAGAGAAATTTTTCGCCACCAGCGGTCCAGTGAGAAAGAAAAAATAGTCAACAGACTATATAATATACAATCAACAATATTAAGGAATGGCCTTGATAGGCCATTCGACCCACTAGAAAGAGCAGGGTAAATGTTTTTATTTTCCTTTGGTTTCTGAATTACAACTATTTAGCGGTTTGAGTTTAGCTGCTCTTTCTAGTGGGTCGAATGGCCTATCAAGGCCATTCCTTAATATTGTTGTATATATATCTCTCTCTATATAAACGGCAGTTTGTCTGTGTGTGTGTCTGTTAGGTTGTACCCTCACCCTGACCACGGCTTTCAACCGATTCTGATGAAACTTGACACACACATAGCCCAATGTCATAATTCAAAACTAACGCAGCGAAAATTTTGAAAAGTTCCCCCAGTTCTGAAAAAAATCGATAAATTCGACATGGGGTCGAGAATCAGAAACACAAACCACAGACTGTCTAGGGGACGCAACTCGACCTTTTTAACTCTCAAAAAAAATTTACCATAATTTTTTTTTCCATTTTTTGGTTATAACTCTCTAAAAATGCTTTATAGTTATTTCCCTTACAAACCCGAGCAACGCCGGGCGATACTGCTAGTATATATATATATATATATATATATATATAGCTATTAAAAGCGCGAATTGGTCCCTGATAAATATAAATATGCAGGTAGATTGTGTGTGTGTTTGTATGTGTGTGTATGTTACTTGATTTCGATTCAAGAGGTTGCATCCAGAGGTTATGGCCATGCTGGAGCACTGCCATTAAAAATTATGTCGATATACAGAGTCTACCCCCAAAAAGATGTACAGGCACTTCAGAGAAGGAAATAAAAATCTGTATAAATATTCAACTCGTAATAACTACCTCTACAAATATAAATATTTCTCTTTCGATGTTTTATCAAACTGCGATAACACTGAATAACAATAATTATACAAATTCTTCCTTTTCTGAAGTGTGTATACATTTTTTTGGCAGACCCTGTGTATGTATGTGTATGTATATATATATATATATATATATATATAATAATAATAATCATAATAATAATATGAGGGAATATTATTCCAAACTTATAGGGAAAAATTCAATTTAGAAATACTAAATCAAATTTCACAAAATATAATATATATATATAAATTAGAGAAAAAAACACCTTTTATCAATTAAATTATACTATTTAGAAAAATTACATATTATAGAAAGATTAAATATAAGATAAAACATATAACGATGATTAAGTAACGTGCAAAATAATAAATAAAACGTATATATTTGGTAGAATTATTTTGCACATTAGTTAATCATTGTTATATGTTTTATCTTATATTTAATTTTTCTATAATCTTATTTTATTTTTTTTCTTATTTTATCTTATTTTATCTAGTTTCAGCTCACGAGCTGTGGCCATGCTGGGGCACTGCCATAATATGTAATTTTTCTAGATGGTATAATTTAATTTTTCATTATTGAATTGATAAAAGGTGGGGTTTTTTTCTAATTCATATATATATATTATATTGTGTGAAATTTGATTTAGTATTTCTAAACTGAATTTTTCCCTGTAAGTTCGGAATAATATTCCCTCATATTATTATTATTATTATTATTATTATTATTATTATTATTATTATTATATATATATATTGTTAATGTAGGTAGTTCTCTGTAAACTGCTTTTTGATTCAATTGGTCCTTTTTGAGTCACATCACATGGAAAGACAAGCTGTTTGAAGGATGGGGGTGAAAGCAGGATATATTTGTGAAATAGAAAAAAAGAAAAAGAAAAAAACAAGCTTTGAGCTACACCATCCAACCCCCATTGTCCGATATGGGAGAGATTTTGGCACGATGAAACATCTGCTATTTTGGACGCGTCCTGAATGTCCAGATAATGTGGGACAAACAGAATAGGAATTTTGAAAGCAGTTTCTATAAAACTAGCTTTTAACCCTTTAGCATTCAGATTATTCTGTAAAATGTAAAGCTTATGTATTCACACCACGTAAAATTAATCTTGCATCATTTCATGGCTTTGAGATTTCAATGATGTGATTGTTTATTTTTAAAAAGATGCAATAAGATAGCTATGAATGACCAAATCTGACTAGTTTGAACATAAAATAGGTAGAATATTTTGGCCGGATAGGGCCGGTTTAAACACTAAAGGGTTAAACATCAAATGGCTCTTGGTGGGGGGGGGGGGAATTCACCAGAATAAAATAATGATAAAAGGGGTCCATAGATAAGGAATGGTTGAGAACCACGTTTTACATGGTTCAGCCTAAACAAGGGAATGTGGGAAAAACCAAATAGGAATTTTACATCAAATGGCTACAGGGGTCCAACCAGAATGAAACAGTAATCAAAGGGGTCCATAGATAAAAAATGGTTCAGAACCACTTAGTGTAAGCTGTTCAATAATCCTGTTTTTAATCTGTTTGTGTCCACTTATGTCCAGCATCTTCAACATTTGACCTTTCTAAAAAAAAATAAAAATAAAAAAAAAACATATCCATTGCTGCAAATATGTTTGCTTAAATGTGAATTGCTTTCCTCAAAAAAATCAGCAGTTTACTATGATGACTGTGATGATTTAATATGTTTAGTATAAAACACTCCACAAAAATATCTTAATGTCCTCCGTTGTCCTTTGACCTCTGTCTTCTTTGACATCTATCTTTTACCATCTATACCGTCAAAAAGGAATATCCCGATTCTGACCCCCACCGTCAAACAAGCGCATTGTTCTTAAAAGCGTGAAGCAGTTTGCAGTTTTATCGAAGTCAGCGCTTCATCGTGATGTGACGTGATGTGACGTGACGTGATGTAACATGATGTGACATGATGTGACGTGTGATGCGACAGAGGTCTCGGTCAGTCGGGTGTGACGGCTCACATGGCATACACAAAATTATAGTTGTCCGGTTCTGGAGGTATGGCTGGTGGCTTGGCTGGGATTCGAACACCTTCTGTGTCCAGCAACCGTAGTTTGATCTCCATCCCAAGAAGCATCTCCATATCGCTCTTCTCCTGTGTGCTGACCATCTGTGGAAAGACACAAGTGGACAATGGTCAAAGAACAATGGCCAGATAATAGAATAATGAACAAAGCAGAGAGGACAGTAGAGAAAGGGTGGTCAGAAATAGATGACAGTGGACAGGGCAAGATTATGGACAGAGGACAGTAATTACAGTGGTGAATTGAAAAGCGAGAGTAGTGGACAGGGGTCAAAGAACAATGGCCAGATAATAGAATAATGAACAAAGCAGAGAGGACAGTAAAGAAAGGGTGGTCAGAGGTAGATGACAGTGGACAGGGCAAGATTATGGACAGAGGACAGTAATTACAGTGGTGAATTGAAAAGCGAGAGTAGTGGACAGGGGTCAAAGAACAATGAACAAAGCAGAGAGGACAGTAGAGAAAGGGTGGTCAGAGGTAGATGACAGTGGACAGGGCAAGATTATGGACAGGGGACAGTAATTACAGTGGTGAATTGAAAAGCGAGAGTAGTGGACAGGGGTCAAAGAACAATGGCCAGATAATAGAATAATGAACAAAGCAGAGAGGACAGTAGAGAAAGGGTGGTCAGAGGTAGATGACAGTGGACAGGGCAAGATTATGGACAGGGGACAGTAATTACAGTGGTGAATTGAAAAGCGAGAGTAGTGGACAAGGGTCAAAGAGAAGAATACTGGACAAAAAGAAGTGCACAGTACAAAAAAGGCAAATAGAGAGAGACAATAGTGGACAGAGGACAGAAATCATAATGGAAAATTGAAAACATAGAGTAGTGGTCAATGGTCAGAGAAAAGGAAATTGGACAAAAAAAGAGTGATTGAGAAAGAGAGAGAGATATTACAGTGGTGGAAGCACTCCGTCGGTTACAATGACGAGGGTTCCGGTTGATCCGAATCAACGGAACAGCCTGCTCGTGAAATTAACGTGTAAGTGGCTGAGCACTCCACAGACACGTGCACCCTTAACGTAGTTCTCGGGGATATTCAGCGTGACACAGAGAGTGACAAGGCCGGCCCCTTTGAAATACAGGTACAACAGAAACAGGAAGTAAGAGTGAGAGAAAGTTGTGGTGAAAGAGTACAGCAGGGATCACCACCATCCCCTGCCGGAGCCTCGTGGAGCTTTTTAGGTGTTTTCGCTCAATAAACACTCACAACGCCTGGTCTAGGAATCGAAACCGCGATCCTATGACCGCGAGTCCGCTGCCCTAACCACTGGGCCATTGCGCCTCCACAGATATTGCAGTAGAGAAAGAGACAAAAGAGAGAGACACAGAGACAAAGATAGAGATAGAGATAGATAGATAGATAGATAGATAGAGAGAGAGAGAGAGAGAGAGAGAATATAGAGATTGGTGTAAACATAAGCTGTAGGTATGTATACACAGACACACACACACACAGACACACACAGACAGACACACACACACAGACAGACAGACACACACACAGACAGACAGACAGACAGACACACACAGACAGACAGACACACACACACACACACACAGACACACAGTTCAAATTTGCAGAAAACAAAAGTACGAAGACAGGTGAAATAACAACAAGCAGGTGTGTTCGGCCAACGCTTGGGAAGAATGGAAAAGTTTTTGACATTTTGAGCCTACGCTCTTCTTCAGAAAGGAATAAGAGGAAAAACAAGAAATGGAGACTGTAAAAAGACAGAAAGAAAATGTGTAGAGATTAACAGTATATGTGTGTGTGTGTGTGTGTGTGTGTGTGTGTGTGTGTGTGTGGTGTATGTGTGTGTGTGTGTGTGTGTGTGTGTTACCTTGTTGTTCAGTAAAGCATTGATGCCATCGGTCCACATGTCAAACTCTAGTTGGCTGCCAGCCAGGAAGTTCTGTGGAATTGTGGTCACTGGAATGACGGAGAAACACATCTCTGCTGCTATGTTCTGCAAATATAACAACAACAACAACATCAACAACGTTGGTGTCATCATCATCATCATTACCACCGCCCCCCAAACACCATCACAACCACCACCGCCGCCGCCACCACTACCATCAACACCACCGCCGCCACCACCACCACCACTGCCGCCGCCACCACCACCACCGCCGCCACCGCCGCCACCACCACCACCACCAAAACCACCACCACCACCACCACCACCGCCGCCACAACTTTAACGTAAAATAACTTCGTAAATATAAGTTTTTCTCAACAACGCTAAGAGTAAGTTTTACGTGACACATTCTACCAGTAATACAAAGTTTTAAAGTGTTTAGTTACAAAAAATTATTTTCTAAATCTGCCGGTCAAAAGGTTAAAGACCCCAAATTCTTCCTCTCAGAAATACAGAATTGTGTAACACACTCACCTTTTTCCGATTCTCTTTGACGTGGGAGCAATCTTTGCCGACAACCAGAGACTTTATATCAACAACTGACACTGCAATACAAAGAAAATACAGGGAAATGAATGAATGCCACCACACACCAAAATACAATAGCATTCCATTGTGGTAGAGGTAGACCCAGGAAGACATGGGATGAGGTGGTGAAGGATGGTGTTTGATGGTATCAAACTTGAAATCTTCAAAGCCACAGTCGAACCAATTCTACTATATGGCTCAGAAACCTGGATGTTATCAAAGAAGCTTGAGAGGCAGTTGGATGGAACCTCCACTCGCCTCCTTATGAGAGCTCAAAATCTCTCGTGGAAGCGTCATCCAACCAAAATGCAAATATATGGGAAACTACCACCTGTGTCATCTCTTGTGAAAAGTAGGAGAGTCCAGTTTGCTGGACATTGTTGTGGAACTGAAAAAGAGGTAATTTCTACTCTTCTCCTCTGGAAGCCATCTACTCGCAATACCAGAGGGCGCACACTCTCCTACCCTGATGTAATCTCCAGGGACACAGGCATCCAGCAACAGGACCTCCGTAATGCTATGATGGACCGTGAAGTCTGGCGCAGCATGGTAAATTCCATTGTCTCGACCACGGTTGAACAATGATGATGATGATGGTGTTTGAATGTTGGGCCTCGTTGAAGGAATGACTAGTGACTGAGAGGTTTGGTAATGTGCTGTGTTTGAGAAGACCCATCAGGCCAAGTGATATCGTAGTCATGGCCAATGTTGCTGTCACATAACTGGCACTATTGCTGGTGTCGTGTGATCGGCACCCATGCCGGTGTCACGTAACTGGGACCTGTGCTAGTGGCACGTAAAAAGTACCATTTCAGTGATGAGCCTCGAAGAGGCAATGTGACCGATGCGAGAGTCACGTAACTGGCACGTAAAAAGCACCCATTACACTCTTGGTGTGCTTGGTGTTTGGAAGGGCATCCAGCTGTAGAAATCATGTGAAATCAGGCCACTCTTTACTCTTTTACTGGTTTCAGTCATGTGACTGTGGCCATACTGGAGCACCGCCTTTAGTCGAGCAAATCGACTCCAAGATTTATTCTTTGTAAGCTTTGTACTTATTGTATCAGTTTCTTTTTGCGAACCGCTAAGTTACGGGAACGTAAACACACCGGCATCGGTTGTCATGCGATGTTAGGTGGACAAACACAGACACGCAAGCACACACGCATATATACATATATACAATGGGCTTCTGTCAGTTTCCGTCTACCAAATTCACTCACAAGGCTTTGGTTGGCCCGAGGCTAGAGTAGAAGACACTTGTCCAAGTTGCCGCACAGTGGGACTGAACCCAGAACCATGTGGTTGGTATGCAAGCTACTTATCACACAGCCACTCCTATGCCTAGTCATTTAACAATCACATTATCAAGATCTCAACGTGACAAGATAACACTTGATTAGTTTCCAACAATATGAATTAAAAAACATTACATTTGACACTATAATCTGAACACAAAAGGGTTGAAGTTACATCTTGGATATCTACACCTATACATACACAAGCACAAACACATACAACAATAAAGGATCAACAAGGACATACACTTATTGGGCAGTTGTTCCAAAGTAGGGGTCTCTTCGCTGTTCCAGTCTCCGTAGTGAAAGGTTTTTAGGTTAGGTGCAAGCTGCCACCAATGTTTCTCTGAAAAATACGATATTACAAGGGGATGAGTCAGAGAGTAATGCAATTTTTATTTGCTTTAATTTTTGATTTAGCTTTGTATACACGAGAGAGAGAGAGAGAGAGTCTAATAGAAATGCAGGTAAAATGTGTGAATCTGTGTGTATGTATGTATGTATGTATGCATATATGTATGTAATGTGTTTGTATGTATGTATGTATGTATGCATATATGTATGTAATGTGTTTGTATGTATGTATGTATGTATGTTTGTATGTATGTGTGTGTGTGTGTGTGAATGTGTTTATGTATGTTTATGTGTGAATATATGTGGCTTTATAACTATGTGTATTTGTACTGCTTTTTATGTGTATATGAAAGTAAGGAAGAAGGAGAGCATGAGGGAGAGTGAAAGGAAGAGGGAGAGCATGAGGGAGAGTGAAAGGAAGAGGGAGAGCATGAGGGAGAGTGAAAGGAAGAGGGAGAGCATGAGGGAGAGTGAAAGGAAGAGGGAGAGCATGAGGGAGAGTGAAAGGAAGAGGGAGAGCATGAGGGAGAGTGAAAGGAAGAGGGAGAGCATAAGGGAGAGTGAAAGGAAGAGGGAGAGCATAAGGGAGAGTGATAGGAAGGTGAGTGTGAAAAAAAGATGTTTGAGAGAGAGAAAGGAAGAGAGAATCTGAAGATAAGTGAGTGTGATATAGTAAAAGAGAAAGGGAGAGATAAAGAGGGGTGGGGAAAATAGGTGAAAGTAATAAGGAGAGTGAGATAGATAGAAAGACAATGATAAAAGAGAGAGGGAGAGAGAGAAGTGGTGGTTGTAAAGATTTGGTTATTTATGGAAGGGAGCTAACTGCTATATCCAACCTCCACACCTGCTGTGTGTATATGTGTGTGTGTGCCTGTGTATGTATATGTGTCTGTGTTTGACTGTCTGTGTATATGTGTGTGTGTGCCTGTGTTTGACTGTGTATGTGTCTATGTACGTATTTGTAAATATATATATATGTCTGTCTGAGAGTGCGTGTGTATGTGTGTGTGTATGTGTGTATGCGCGCGAAAGTCTTTGTACATTTGGAGACAATTGATCAAGATAAACATAGCGTGGTTCAACAATTAGTTTAATTAATGCAAACTTTGAAAATTGTTTTACTTCTGTTTTTTCTATGCTAGCATGGGTTATAGGGATGCCCCTTGAGTGAGTGAAAATATGATTGTGAAGGTGAGAGAGAGAGAGTGTGTAATTTTGGGGGAGGGGGTCTACTCAATTACATCGAAACCCCACCAGTATTATCAACCCTGAAAGGAGGAAAGGCAAAGTCAACCATAGCGGAATTTGAACTCAGAATGTAAAAATGTTCAAAAATAATAATAAGAATAATTCTGAAATTTTGGGGGAGAGGGATAGTCGATTACATTGACCCCTGTGCTTCACTGGTACTTAATTTATCGACCCCCAAAAGATAAAAGGCCAAGTTGAACTCGGCAGAATTTGAACTCAGAATGTAGCGACGGGCGTAATACCACTAAGCATTTTGTCCAGCATGCTAACGATTCTGCCAGCTCGCCACCTTAATAATAATAATAATAATAATAATAATAATAATAATAATAGTGTCGGTGGCACGTAAAAAGCACCATCCGAATAGTGGCTGAAGCCAGTGCTGTCTCGACTGGCTTCCGTGCAGGTGGCACGTAAAATGCACCAATCCGACCGTGGCCGATGCCAGTCTAGCCTGGCACCAGTGCAGGTGGCACGTAAAAAGCACCCACTACACTCACGGAGTGGTTGGCGTTAGGAAGGGCATCCAGCTGTAGAAACATTGCCAAATAAGACTGGAGCCTGGTGCAGCCTCCTGGCTTCCCAGATCCCCGGTCGAACCGTCCAACCTGTGCTAGCATGGAGAACGGACGTTAAACGATGATGATGATGATGATGATGAATAGTAATAATAATAATAATAATAAAAATGGTAAAAATGGTAATAATAATAATAATAATAATGATTTCAAATTTTGGCACAAGGCCAGCAATTTTGGGAAAGGTGGGTATGTCAGTTGGTACTTATTTTATCAACCCTAAAAGGATGAAAGGCAAAGTCGACCTTGGCAGTATTTGAACTCAGAACATAAAGATGGACAAAATGCTGCCTAGCATTTCACCCAGCATGCTAAGGATTCTGCCAGTTTTCTGTCTGATAAGAACTCTGAGTGAGAGTCCGTGGATCCTTCCCGATTCCACAGAGTCAGCCCCAGTCCTGGTTTTTACCTTTCAATTTGCCTCCTTTTGTTGTAATTTTACAAAACAATGTTCCGGCCATCAGGTAATTCATCCTCTGTCGCTTGATCATCTCTCGTATATCTGGGGTGATTTGTTTACGGAGTTCACTGTGGAAAACAAAACAACAACAAAACATATAAAAAAAAAAATATATATATTGCTGCAGCATGGCCACAGTTAAATCACAGAAATGAGCAGAAGAATAAAAGAATATGGAGACCTATTGAGTCAAGTACATCAACATCAACAGCAATATCAAAATCAAATCAAATGGAAATTGTAGTTGTGAACCCCCGTGCCAGTGGCACGTAAAAAGGACCATCCGAACATGGCTGATACCAGTGCCACTTTGACTGGCATCTGTGTTGGTGGCACGTAAAAAGCACCATCTGATCATGGTTGATGCTAGCTCCTCTGGCCCCTGTGCTGGTGGCACATAAAAAGCACTCACTACAATCTCAGAGTGATTGGCATTAGGAAGGGCATCCAGCTGTAGAAACACTGCCAGATAAGACTGGGGCCCGGTGCAGCCTCCTGGCTTCCCAAAGACCCAATCGAACCATCCAACCCATGCCAGCATGGAAAACGGATGTTAAACAATGATGATGATGATGATATATATAGGGACAGATGATGACAATGATGTAGTTGTTGGTGGTGGTGGTCATGTTTGGGTTGTTAACACTAAATAAAGTTAAGATAGGTGCAGGTGTGGTTGTATGCTTCCCAACTACATGGTTCTGGGTTCAGTCCCACTGCATGGCACCTTGAGCAAGTTTCTTTTACCAACAGCCTTGGGCTAACCAATCAGACACCATTATCTTACCCAGCATTCACGACAATACGTGAAGACAGACACCAAATCCGATTCAAAGACAGAAAGTTTGGTTTTTTTTAAATTTTCACCATGGCATGTAAAAAGCACCATCCGACCATAGCCGTTTGCAAGCCCTGTCTGGCACCTGTGCCAGTGTCACGTAAAAAGCACCCACTACACTCACGGAGTGGTTGGCGTTAGGAAGGGCATCCAGCCGTAGAAACTCTGCCAGATCAGACTGGGCCTGGTGCAGCCTTCTGGCTTCCCAGATCCCCGGTTGAACCGTCCAACCCATGCTAGCATGGAAAGCGGACGCTAAATGATGATAATGATGATGATGATGATGATCTTCGTCTCTCCCTGATTTTACACTTGATGTTACAGAAATTTACAAATGAAACGGATAAGGGCCGCAGGGCCGCGAGAGAAGGCCCCAGTGAA
>NC_043025.1:13484035-13499035 GCF_006345805.1 Octopus sinensis
AGGGGGGTTTAGGGAGGGGCTGGAGGTGAGGACCGGGGGGGGGGGTCATTGGGAAAAGTGAGTTCCCTTCAGATTAAACATGAGACAAGAAATACTAAGAAGGGACGGGGGGGTGTAAGGGCAAAAATATGCCAAAAACAAACAAACAAAAAATGAAATAGAAAAATAAAAATATCATATAATTAAATAAATAAATAAACAAATACACAAACTGACTATTAACACATTTCCTTTTTAATAATTAATTGTGTATCCACCACCAGCAACAACAACAACAACAACAACAATAACAACAGCAACAACAACAATAACAACAACCACTACCCACCTTTTGTTCAAGAAAAATGTAAAAAAAAAAAAAAAAGAAGTCGGTGAGGTATTACTGAAATATGTATGCCAAGGAGTTGTGAAAGGTGGCTGAATGGTTAAGGTGTTTGGTTTGAAGTGTCAGGGTTGTGGGTTCGATCCCATTGCTAGGCACCTTCGTTAAATGTCAAATTTTCATGGATAAACCAATTCTTATGAATATGTACATGGCTGGTTATAGAGTGACCATTGGTTTTGCTCCTATAGGTCACTCTATGGGTCACTCTATGGGTCACTCTATGGGTCACTCTATGGCCTGGTCTCTTACTCTTTTACTTGTTTCAGTCATTTGACTGTGGCCATGCTGGAGCACCACCTTTAGTCGAGCAAATCGACCCCAGGACTTATTCTTTGTCAGCCTAGTACTTATTATATCGGTCTCTTTTGCCGAACCGCTAAGTTACGGTTGTCAAGTGATGTTGGGGGGGGGAGGACAAACACAGACACTGTTATAGCAGAAGACACTTGCCCAAAGTGTGTGTGTGTGTGTGTGTGTGTGTGTGTGTGTGTGTGTTGTGTGTGTGTGTGTTTATCTCCATACCATCGCTTGTTGGCCATGTTGGTATGTTTATGTCCCCCATAACTTAGCGGTTCGGCAAAAGTCACTGATAGAAAAAGTACTAGGCTTACAAGGGGTGGTGCTCCAGTATGGCCACAGTCAAATGACTGAAACAAGCAAAAGAATAAAAGAATATATGTGTGTGTGTGTGTTTGTGTGTATGTATGTATATATATATATATATACTTATATTTATATTTACTTGTATTTATATTCTCTTTGTATATATCTACGTATTATACAACATTACTCTTTTATGTACACTTTTTATGTACATTCCTTTTGTACACTGATTTGTTCTGTTTTTATTTAACCCTACAGTCTCTTATGTGGTGGTTTAATAAAGTATGTGATTGAGTATTATCTGGTAGTTGATAATTGATTTAGATGTATTCTCCATTTTCTTATCTTGTATATATCATATCATCATCATCATCATCATTTAACGTCCGCTTTCCATATATATATATATATATATATATACCGGAGTAAACACATAAATGTGAAACAAGGTGGAAAAAAGAGTACTCAAATACCAGTGGTAGAGTAATATGCTTTAAGCAGCAGAAAATTCAACAAAATCTGTTACTCTGAGTTTCTCGTTGCCGTTCATCAGACAGTTTTTGCTAGAATGGAACCGATATATCAATTCAATCTAGACTCTTACAAACGCTACTTTGTTGAATTTTCTGCTGCTTAACATAAAGTATATATATATATATATATATATATATATATATATATTCACACACACACACACACATAAACATATTCTGTTGTGTATTGGGAGGGTCATTCTCTTTTGGTGCCTTATAATTTAACACACGCACTGGTAAAATTTCCATTTATTTCTTTTTTTTTCTTTTTATTTAATTTTCATCAAGTCTATTGAAAAGGTTGCAAGACGCAACGAAAATTTTAGAAAATAAAAATAAGAGAAATAAGTGTAAATTTTACTGGTGAGTCTGTTAAATAATAAGGCACAAAAAAGAAAATGACTCTCCCCAGACACAACAGAACATGCTTCAAGACACGAACTCACATAAAGAATCTTGCAAACCAAATCCCAAAACGAAATATATATATAAAAGAAAATTATATAAATACAAATACAAAACCCTTACAAAGGTCACTAGTTACTCACCCAGTAAACCTTCAAAAAATATATCAAGAGATCCCTTTACGGAACATCATCCAATATGGCATCCTTCGTTATGAAAAGGTGTTACTTAATGAGATTTTTGACTTAATTATGTTATTTTCTTTTTGTTTGGTAATTAATATGCTATTCTGTTGTGAATTAAATTCTATTAACGTGAGTTGAATGAAAGGTGATATAAGGTGGGTGAGAGAAACCTGAAATCAGATAAGATTTCTTAAATGTTGACGTAGTCACTGCAAGGAAGTGTCTGCAGATATTTCTGTTTTTTGTTGTGTTTTAAATGGTGACCCATATGATATCTTTGAATGAGGACAGTAGCTAAGTGATGGAAGGCATAGCTGCGTGGTAAGTAGCTTGCTTACCAACCACATGGTTCCGGGTTCAGTCCCACTGCGTGGCACCTTGGGTAAGTGTCTTCTACTAAAGCCTCTCAGGCCAACCAAAGCCTTGTGAGTGGATTTGGTAGATGGAAACTGAAAGAAGCCCGTCGTATTGGCGCAGGAGTGGCTGTGTGGTAAGTAGCTTGTTTACAAACCACATGGTTCCGGGTTCAGTCCCACTGCGTGGCACCTTGGGTAAGTGTCTTCTACTATAGCCTCGGGCCGACCAAAGCCTTGTGAGTGGATTTGGTAGACGGAAACTGAAAGAAGCCTGTCGTATATATGTATATATATATATGTGTGTGTATGTATTTGTGTGTCTGTGTTTGTCCTCCTAGCATTGCTTGACAACCGATGCTGGTGTGTTTATGTCCCCGTTACTTTGCGGTTCGGCAAAAGAGACCGATAAAATAAGTACTGGGCTTACAAAACAATAAGTCCCGGGGTCGATTTGCTCGACTAAAGGCGGTGCTGCAGCATGGCCGCAGTCAAATGACTGAAACAAGTAAAGAGAGAGTATATATGTGAAGGTGCATGGCTCAGTGATTAGAGCGTCAGGCTTGCGATTGTGAGGTTGTGAGTTCGAATCCCAGACCGGGCTGCGTGTTGTGTTCTTGAGCAAGACACTTTATTTCACGTTGATAGAAAGACAAACAGATACCTCCCCCACACACGCACACACTCTCTCTCTCTCTCTCTTTCACCCACTCACACATACATACATTGAAGTACTTTTATCTTCCTGTCAAACATCATAAAATGTTGTTTACATGCCATAAAAAGACATTAAAAAAAACACATAAAAATTGCTGATAAAAGTAAAGAAAAACAACCATTTTTGTGTCAAATCCTGACCCAATAAAAGAACGTTTTATTACTCTATATTCCTTCATCCCTCTATTCCTTCATTCCTTTATTCTGTTCTCTTGTTTTATTGCCTTATTCTCTTGCAGTCAATTTCTTTATTGACCATGAGGTTGAGAAAAAAAGGGGCCGATACCAGGACAGACAAAACAAACGTTGGGGTCAGGGGATCGAATGAGACGAACCGTATGAATAAACAATTAAAATATATAAAACTAGCAGTATCACCCGGCGTTGCTCGGTTTTGTAAGGGAAATAACTATGTAAGCATTTTTAGAGAGTTATAGCCAAAAAATAGCAAAAAAATGCATTAAAAATGGGGAAAAAATTATGGTAAATTTTTTTTAAATCGTTGACTCATCGTAGACATTTTTAGAGAGTTACTTCCCTTATATAATAGCAAAAAAATGCATTAAAAATGGAAAAAAAATTATGGTAAATTTTTTTTTAAATCGTTGACTCATCGTAGACATCTTTAGAGAGTTACTTCCCTTATATAATAGCGAAAAGAATGCATTAAAATGGAATAAAAAATGATGGTAAATTATTTTTAAAATCGTAGACTCATCGTAGACGCGCGCTAATACCCAGAAGGGCTCGATATGAATCACGACTATAAGATACCCGACTTTGGTTAAACTGCACCGCAAAATGTGGGAGTAGTTAGGAATCTAAATCGTAGGAGACAGACACAACCTTTCTTTTATATATAAAGATTAAATGGGAATGAGTAATTTTCAAAAAATGGAGCGGAGGACGCGGTTGACCCCACAAACCACAGACTCACACTGAAGACATTGCTTTCTCCTTTTTTATATTCTGGATTAAACAGGTTCTTTCATTCGCAACATACTTGCTATAGACTTTGCGACGGGCATTTCTTCTCCAGCCTTATTTTCCGTTTCATGTGGAAAACGAAAAAGTCGATTAGCTCGAGACTGGAGATAAACATGGCCTGTTGCAATTTCTTTCACCCTTGTCTTCCACACTACTTCTTTCGCCATAGCAACTACCGAAAACATAAGTCCAGAGTTCAGTCACCAGAGTTCAGTGTCTTCTACTATGGCCTTGGGCCGACAAAAAGCCTTGTGAGTGGATTTGGTAGACGGAAACTGAAAGAAGCTCGTCGTATATATGTATATATATCCATGGGATAACATATATCCAATATACTGCTAGAGAAGTACCCAACAAAGCTAATACATAAATGTTAAGAATTGCGATGCAATTAATTCATTTACTGTATTAGGTGGGCAAAGGTAAAATTATTTTTTACCATAAATTAATAATACAAAATGAGAAAATGGAGAAATATATCTAAATCAATCATCAACTATCAGATAATACCAAATCATATACTTTATTAAAACACTACACAAGAGCATTAAGATTAGACATTAATACAGTACAATAATTACAATCAATATAATGAGATACAACTAAATAAATATAACAAGATATAAAAATACATATACATTATAACTGACAGCTGTTTCGGCCATGCACATACTTATCTGCATGGCCGAAACAGCTGTCAGTTATAATGTATATGTATTTTTACTCGGTGTATGTGTATATATGTATGTATATTACTTCAAAAGTTCCCGCAAGCCCATATGTAAAAAAAAAATTTTTTAGGGAAATCGACGAAAAGGTCCACTAGAGACGAAAGATCGCCCTGCTAAGGTATCGGCTGCTCTCCACCAGGTTTATGGTCGAACCTGTGACAGGGGACACCTCCAATGATCTCATCCCTTGGACCATATCCCTGCTCACTGCTTTCAGGGTGGGGCTGGCTGTCCTCAGGTGAGAGCCTCATGAGCAGGGCCGGATTAAGACCTGCCAAGGCCCTAAGCACTCAAAAGATTCTGGTGCCCCCATAAAAGATTACGTAATTCAAAATATAAATAATAACAAACCCTGAAATAAATTTTTATCTTTCAAAACGAAACAAAAACAGTAAAAGGGAAAATAAGGTTCATTTTTGTCTCCTTCCAATTTTTATTTATATTTGAAAAGTTTCCTCCTACTTTTTTTAATTGCAAAGTCTTTGATCAGATCCTCAAAATTAATCTTAGGTAACACATCTGCATCTATACTTAGTAGAGATAAAGGCATCCCGAATATTATTTTAGCAAGGTGAAAGTGATTTCATTTGTGCCATAAACCATTTACCGTTTCTGTGGTGCCCCCCTCCTTCCCTTGATGCCCTAATCACGTGCTTATTCTGCCTAATTCCTCCTACTTTTTTTAATTGCAAAGCCTTGGATCAGATCCTAAAAATTAATCTCAGATAAACACATCTGCATCTATACTTAATGGAGATAAAGGCATCCCGAATATTATTTGAGCAAGTTTAAAGTGATTTCTTTTGTGCAGTAAACCATTTACCATTTCTGTTGTGCCCCCTTCCTTCCCTTGATGCCCTAATCACGTGCTTATTCTGCCTAATTCCTCCTACTTTTTTGAATTGCAAAGCCTTGGATCAGATCCTCAAAATTAATCTTTGGTAACACATCTGCATCTATACTTAATAGAGATAAAGGCATCCCGAATATTATTTCAGCAAGTTGAAAGTGATTTCTTTTGTGCCATAAACCATTTACCATTTCTGTGGTGCCCCCTTCCTTCCCTTGATGCCCTAATCACGTGCTTATTCTGCCTAATTCCTGCTACTTTTTTGAATTGCAAAATCTTGGATTAGATCCTCAGAATTAATCCTTTAGATATAATGAAGACGTTCTTTGACAATAGCATACCGCTTTCACTTTATCAATCTGTAGTTGTCATATTGTTTTGACGGTTGTGGAAGAACTTTTTTTTTATTGTTTAATATTTTTGATCCGGGTGGGAGCAGTTTCAACGCTTGCTGAGGAAAGAGAGAAAGAGATACACACACACAGTAAAAGAGAAAGAAAGAAAGAAAGAAGGGGGGGTTAATCTTGACAGATATACGGTTCCGTAGGATAAAATGCGTATAAATAAAATTCAATGACCGCAGACTAAAATCGAAACCGCATCGTCTATAGCAATTTTCTTTGCGCTAACGAACGATGGAACACGTGGTTTGTGCCTTTACTGCGTTTGTTTGATGACGTCACAGAAGTGAAGGAGATAGTGTGAGTGTGTATGCTTGAATGAGAGAGGGAGAAAGAAGAGCGATGGGAGTGGTGGTGGAAGTAGATATTTCTGAGTGAGAGTGTAAGTGAAAGGTAAGTAGACTGTGTGAGAGAGAGAGAAGGAAAGAGAGGAAGAAAGAGAAAGAGAAATAGCGAACGAGAGAGAGAGAGAGAATGTTGATGTGTAAGAGAGTGAGAGCGGGAGGGAAGAGAAAGACACAGATAAACTGAGAGGGTATAAGAGAGTAAGGGAGGAGAAAGAGAGAGGCAGACAGAGAGAGTTAAGGTTGACATGAATATAGAAGAGAGAGGGTAAGAGAAAGATATAGATAATGAGAGAGGGTGTGTTTGAGAGACATAGAAAGGCTGTGAGAAAGAGTGAAGGGGGTTTAGTTTTGTGTGGAGGCAGAGAGAGGGAGGCTTGTGTAGAATTAGAGGGGGAAATCGGTGATAGTGAAAGAGAAATAGATAAAGAGAGGGTGTATGAGAGAGAAAGAGAGGGAGAGAGATCAAAGAGTGACAGAGAGGGAGAGAGAAGAGAACGTATGAACTGCGGAGAGAGGGGAGAGGAAGATATAGATAAGGAGAATGTGACAGAGAGAGGAAGTTAAGATCTCTATGTGAATAAATAAGAGGGATAGACGGAGGGAGGAAAAGATAGAGTGAGAGAGAAAGAGAGAGTTAGTATGTAAGTGCATGAGAGGGGGAGAGGGGAGACGGAGAGGCGTGAAAGTATGAGAAGGGAAGACAGAGGGAAGAAAAAAGAAAGATATAGATAAGCAGAGAGTGTATGTGGGAGGGAGAGTTAAAGTTTATGTGTGACTGTATGAGGGAGGGAAAGCGAAAGATAAAAGAGAAAGAAAGAAAAGAAATAGAGAGTGTGTGAAAGAGGGAGAGTGTCTGTAGGTTAAAGTTTGAGGTGGGAATGTATGAAAGGGGGAGAGAGAACGAGACACACACATTCGCTATTTCTCTCTCTCTCTTTTTCCCTCTGTCCTTCTTCCTCCCTCTCTCTCCTCCTCTTTCTCTCTCTCTCACACACACAGTCTACTTACCTTTCACTCTCATTCAGAAAGCGAGAGGTAGAGGCAGTAAAAGCGAGTGAGAGAAGGGGAGAGATGAGAAAGACAAGGAAAAAGTATAGAGGGAAAGGAGGAGGAGGTACTGCTGTGATTTTATGAGAGGAAGAAAGAGAGAGAGATAAGCAAAGACTTTATGACATAGAAAGCGGAAGAGACCGATAGAGAGATAGATAGAGTGAGAGGGTAGAGAGGTAGATAAGCAGAGAATTTATGAGAGAGAAGGAGGAAGAGACCGATAGAGAGATAGATAGAGGGAGAGAGTAGAGAGGTAGATAAGCAGAGAATTTGTGAGAGAGAAGGGGGAAGAGTCTGAGAAATATATATAGGGAGGGAGAGAGAGGTGCAGAGAAAGAGATAGAGTGGAAGAGAGAGGCAGAGAAAGAGATAGAGTGGAAGAGAGAGGCAGAGAAAGAGATAGAGTGGAAGAGAGAGGCAGAGAAAGTGATAGAGTGGAAGAGAAAGGCAGAGAAAGAGATAGAGTAGAAGAGCAAGGCGGAGATGGTAAGTCTTTGAAAACTTGTTTCTTTTCTTTCTTTTCTTTCTTCTGGATTCGAAGACGAAGGCAAAAATGTACGCAAGATGAACCAAAAGGTCCATTGCTTTGTATGTGAGTTTGTAATAGGGGGCTGCATTTAAAATGTAGTTTGAACACATTACAACAGAAAGGGACTCGAAAGAATAAGACCCCCTGCTGAAGATATCCTAATTAGGGGCCGTTGGTTTTATGCCAATATTCATTCATTCATAACCAAGAAAGAAAGAGCAAGAAAAACGTCTTTTTTTCCCCCTTTTATTATTATTTTTTCTCTCGGTTTAAATTATGAGAGACCATTTTTTACGAAGAAATAATGCCATCGTCCTTGAATTGTGGATTTAAGAATTTTCCTTTATTTTTCTGGATTGAAATGAAAAAGAAAAAGAAGTAAGATCGACCGGGGGTGAATTATTTTTTATCGTTTTTCGTATCCATTAATTTTCGTTTTCGCTATTTTTTCCTCACAAAAATTGAGGAAAAAATATCAAATATACTACATATATATATTATCGTAAATATAAAGAGATAAGAAGGTGTATATATATATATATATATATAATAAAGTGAGATAGCTACCGACGTAGGGTTGATGATGCCGGTAGTGAGTTAAGTGGGGGGCAAGAAAGAAAATAAGGGAAAACGGGAAAAGAAATGTATACGATAGAGAATAAAAGTTAGATTAAAAGACAAAAGTGTTGGATTGTGGACGGAATAATATCGAAGTTTTGAACAAGAAGGAAAAAGTGAAAGAAAACGCGAAACCGGGGAAACAGGAACGAACGAAATCAGAAGGGTAGAAGGAAGAATAAGAGTTGAGGAACTTAAGAGAACGGAGACATAGGATTGGAAGAACTGAAGCAGAAGGGAAAATAAGGTTGGAGGAAGTGAAAAGACTGGGAGAAATTAGATTGGAGGAACTGAAGAGGAAGAAGAAATTAAACTGGAGGAATTGAAGAGAAAGGATAAAATAAGGCTGGAGGAATTGAAGAGGAAGGATAAAATAAGGCTGGAGGAATTGAAGAAAAAGGGAAAATAAGGCTGGAGGAATTGAAGAGGAGGGATAAAATAAGGCTGGAGGAATTGAAGAGAAAGGGAAAAGAAGGCTGGAGGAATTGAAGAGGAAGGATAAAATAAGGCTGGAGGAATTGAAGAGAAAGGGAAAACTAGGGGAAAATTGAACCAGAGAAATTGAAGAGGAAGGAAAAAGGAGGTTGGAGGAATTGAAGAGGAAGGAAAATAAGTTCAGAGAGAAAAAGGTGAATAAAAAACAGGATTGAAGAAAATAGAAGAGGAATTTAAGAGGAGAAGAAATTGAGAGAGGAAGAGAGAAGGTAAAAAGAGTAGGAGCAAACAGAAGGAAGGAAAATAAAACAAATAAATTGCAGAAGACCAGAAGAGGAATACAAAATAAAATGAAGAGGAATCAAAGAAGGGAAAGAAACAGAGAATTCTAGATTGCACAGTGTCTGTATAATTTATGAATATTTCCATTTTGTATTTGGTCGTGTATGGAAATGTATGTGTTAAACTCTTTGGAGTTTGATGTCTTTGGTATTGTGTTCTTCTTGTACTTGTTCTACCACGTGTTCGCAAAATGCGTTGGGGAAGCAACAGACTCGTCGCACCAGGTGAACTTGATGAATTACATTTACGACAGCGAATCCGAGGAGAAGACGACGAAAGGTAAGCCTCGGAGAAGACGTACCCGCCGCAAGAAAAAACAGAAGCGTGATGGGGACTACACGAAGAAAGATGTGTTGCATATGATAAAGCTGTTACTACAGTCGAAACTGGTTACCAAGAAATACCCAAAGTACAGCGAACTCCCACCTGAGTTTGGGACGGAGTATTACAACCAGAAATCTGATATAGAATACTACCCTGAACCGAAAACTCCACAAGGCAGGAAACCGTTACCCGCTCCCGTGACCAAAGTTAAGTATCAGTTTCCACCAAGCATTCACTACACCGGAACCCGCCACCCTGTGAATGAGGCTGAGCGCAAAAGCACCCCTCCACCCGAGTTGTACTTTGTTGAACCCAGTGTTCAGCCGGAGGTCCCACCGGAGCCAGAGACCAGACAGCCTAAGCCAAAAATTCAGCGAAATGGCCCACCCCAACCAAGGCCTCAACCTATGGAAACATACCACTTAGAAAATTATGTTGAAGTTTATCCTGAACTGAAGTTCCCATCAAGCAGTGAGCCCCAACTGGAGCCGGAGATCCAGCACGATAGCCCACCCCCACCTAAGCCTGAATCCAAGATTACATACAGCTTAGAACCTTATGTTGAGGCTTATCCTGAGCTAAAGTTCCCATCTATCAGTGAGCCCCTACCGGAGTCAGAGCCCAGTATCGAATACCGTGAGCCTAGGCCAGAGATCCAGCATGATAGCCCGCCCCCAAGTAAGCCTGAATCCAAGATTACATACCATTCAGAACCTGAATTTGAGGCTTCTCCTGAGCTAGAGTTCCCATCTAGCAGTGATCCCCGGTGGAAGCCAGAGATCCCTGAATCAGAACCTTATGTTGAGGCCTTTCCTGAGCTAGCATTCCCATCTAGCAGTGAACCCCCACTGGAGCCAGAGACCAAAATCAAATACCAGTCTCTACATGATATTGAATCCCATAAGTCTGATCCAAAGATTACATACAGCTTAGAACCTTATGCTGAGGCTTATCCTGAGCTAGAATTCCCACCTAGCAGTGAGCCCCCACTGGAGCCAGAGACGAAAATCGAATACCAGTCTGAACCTGATGTTGAATACCATGAGCCTGGGCCAGAGGTCCAGCCCAAAGGCCCTCCCCCATATAAGCCTGAACCTAAGGTTACATCTCCTGAGCCAGCATTCCCATCTAGCAGTGAGCCCCCACTGGAACCAGAGATCAAAATGAAAGATCAGTCTCTACCTGATATTGAATACCGTAAGTCTGATCCAAAGATCCAGCCAGAAGGCTCTCCTCCACAAAAGCCTGAATCTAAGGTTAGTCTCAGCTTAGAATCTGATGTCGAGGCTTCTCCTGAGACAAGCTTCCCATCAAGCAGTGAGCCCCCACTGGAGCCAGAGACCAAAATCGAATACCAGTCTGAACCTGATGTTGAATACCGTGAGCCTGATCCAAAGATTACATACAGCTTAGAACCTGTTGTTGATGCTTATCCTGAGCTAGCAGTCCCATCTAGTATTGAGCCGCCACAGAAACCAGAGATCAAAATGAAAGATCAGTCTCAACCTGATATTGAGGCTTATTCTGAGCCAGAATTGCCATCTAGCAGTGAGCCCCCACAGAGGCCAGAGACTAAAATCGAATACAAGTCTGAACCTATTAGTAAATACAGTGAGCCTGGGCCAGAGATCCAGCGTACCGGTGTATCCACACCTGAGCTCAGGCACGAGAGAATTCCTTCACCTGAGCCCAAAATGGTGTCCAAGTTTGATTCTGATATTAATGTCTATACTGATCAGCCAGGGCCTGTTATCAAACCTGATATACAGCATGATACTAAACCCCGAGATGAGCCCATGACTGATGTTAAGTCTGAACCTGAACTCGCACCCAAGATGTATTTTCAGCCTGAGATTGAGTACGAAATGCCACCAGCTCCAGATACACCCATGACCCAGCCTCAACAGGAGACCAGTGATGAACCTCAGCCTGTGTCTGAGCCCCGGCTTAAGAGGAAGGACCAAAAGAAGACTGTGGCAAAACGCAAGTTTAAGCCGAAGCTTGAAACAGTATCGGAGCCTATTTTTGAACATGAACCTGATCTTGAGCCTGAGTCTAAGCCTGAGCCTGCTCTCCTGCCTAAGCCTGAGCCTGAGCCTGCTCTCCTGCCTAAGCCTCAGCCTGAGCCTGCTCTCCTGCCTAAGCCTCAGCCTGAGCCTGCTCTCCTGCCTAAGCCTCAGTCTGAGCCTGCTCTCCTGCCTAAGCCTCAGTCTGAGCCTGCTCTCCTGCCTAAGCCTCAGTCTGAGCCTGCTCTCCTGCCTAAGCCTCAGTCTGAGCCTGCTCTCCTGCCTAAGCCTCAGCCTGAGCCTGCTCTCCTGCCTAAGCCTCAGCCTGAGCCTGCTCTCTCTGCCTAAGCCTCAGCCTGAGTCTGCTCTCCTGCCTAAGCCTGAGCCTGCTCTCTGCCTAAGCCTCAGTCTGAGCCTGCTCTCCTGCCTAAGCCTCAGTCTGAGCCTGCTCTCCTGCCTAAGCCTCAGTCTGAGCCTGCTCTCCTGCCTAAGCCTCAGCCTGTTCCCCAGCCTGAGCTTGAGCTTGTGTTTCAGCCTGAGCTTGTGTTTCAACCAGAGCCTGAGCCATCTCCGGAACCTGAGATTCAATATGAGATTGAAGTGAAACCTCAGTCTGAGCCTGACATTGAGCTGCCACATAAAGTTTCTGAGCCTGAGATCAAACTGCAGACTGAGATGGAGACTCAGACTGATGTTGAGCTTGAGTTTGAGGCTGGGCACCATCATGTGACCAAACTGCAGCTCGAGACCGACGCTGAGCATCAGCACGTCACCGAGCTCCAGCTGAAGACGGCGTGTCAGCGTCTGAGTGAATTCCAGCTTGAGACTGAGTGTGAGCACGTGACGGACCTGCAGCTTGAGTTTGTGTCTCAGCACTTGACCAAGTTGCAGATTGTAACCGAAACCAAGCACAAGACCAGCACTGACCACCGACACGTGACCGAAGTCCAGCTCAAGAATGTCGCTCCACCACAACCACACGAAACCAAACCCGAGTTCCAGTGCAAAACTGAGCCTGAGCCTCAACATTCTCCTGAACCTGAGTCTAAGACGATAACCAAGTATGAGCCCAAAATTGACAATGAGACCCAAACTCATCACCAACATCATGATCTTGAGGCTGAGCTTCTGCACATGCGTGAGCACCAGCAAGAGACTGAGTATCAGCTTGAGGCTGATTCGAACACTGACATCCACCTTCAATTGAAGTCTTATGCTGTGTGTGACCGCACGACCAGGATTGAGCTGGGTAGAGACAGTGTGTACCAATCTGAGCCTGTGCTCTGTCAGGCCCACAAACTGAAGTACGAGACGGCACCCAAGCGCCCGTGGCACGCCTCCGAGACCCTTCTCCGGCAACGTACTCAGCATCGATACATACCTGAGAGGACGTGTGAGCATGGCAACGAGACCTGGCTCAAAACGGTGAAGAGTGATCTGGACAGGAATGGAGTTCAGGTTGAGCCTGAGTGTCAAGATGAGGACGTGGCTCTGCTCAAGGGCTGCATTAGACCAGTATACGTGACTCAGTGCAAGTCAGATACTGATAGCAGTGATCAACTCTCGACTGAGCTTCGGTTTGGGACGGATACTGAGTCTGAGGCATCGTATCGCGTTGAGGCCAAGACTTGGTGTGAAACGCTGGCTGAGCTTCAGTTTGATACGGAGACTGAGAATGAGACTGAGAGTGAGTATGAGCTTGAGAGTGAGTACAAGGCTGGGAGAGAATATCCTCAAATTGGGGTCTGGTGCCCGTCTCCGGCCAAGAAGACTGACAAAGAATGTGGGATCAAAACTGAGCACCTGCATCCAGTGACCCTCCGGCCTGAGGTGGAGCCTAAGCCATGTGGTGGTGTGACCACATACCAAGTCAAGAATGAAACTAAGTGCTCAGACGAGGCCAAGGCTGAACTTGAGCAGAAAAGTAAAACTGACCACCTACAGCCACCTTCTATGTCTGATTTTCAGATTGACTCTGTGCCCAGTTCTCATTTATTTTCTGAACTTCTGGCTGCAAGAGACGCCGATCGTTGGAATACCTCGAATCTCTTGTCAGATGCCCAAACTGACCGTCAATGTGGTACGGTCCAAAATTTGCCTCAGTGTAAAACCAAGGACGACCCTTGTATTGTAGTACAAGCTGACCATCGACACGTCTCTGATTCCGAATCCGTAACAGATGTTGACCCTTCACACTTGACCGACTCCCAACATGAAACTCATTGTCCATTTGCGACTACTCAGATCAGAGACCAACCCAGGCCCTGTTATCCGCGTGTGTGTGAAGAATCTAACCAAAACAACGCCAACCGGTTCATCGTAACATTAATAATCCCCTATTCATAATGAACTCTCTTCACACACACATGCAAAGCAGCTCCAGTCTGACCACGTTCCTTTGCTACCTGAAAATTTTGATCATTAAAATTGCCAACACTATGCACAATACAGGGATATTTGAATACCTCATTGAATTTTTCTGTGAAATCTTATATGAACACATTATGTTGTTCACCCCAGTTTGTAATTTGATAAGGAGGACTTTACCCGAAAAATTGTTGAAAAAAATTAAAACTATTGATAATAAACCTTTTATACTCTAATTTTTTTTCTTTAAAAATATGGAAAAGAAAAGAGAATTGTGTTTTGTATTATTCATTATTTATTATTAGTGAGTTTGATTCCCAGACCGGGTTGTGTGCTGTGTTCTACTCAGCTGTAGAAATGAGTTGTGACTTCAATGGTGCCAAGCTGTATCGGCCCCTTTGCTTTTCTCTTGGATAACATCAGTGGCATGGAAAGGGGAGGCTGGTAAGCACGGGCAACTGATGATCTTTCATAAGTAACCTTGCTCAGACTTGTGCCTTGGAGGGGAACTTTCTAGGAGCTATCTCATGGTCATTCATGAATAAAAGGGGTCTTGTAGCCAGGTAATGAACATTTTTCTCCGTGCCGATGGCACTTTGAAAACACCGTTCAAGCGTAATCGTTACCTGCGTCACCTTACTGGCACTTGTGCTGGTGGCACATGACAAAAACATTCGAGCAAGGTCGTTCCCAGTGCCGCTGGACTGGCTCCTGTGCCGGTGGCACATAAAAAGCACCATTTGAGCGTGGCTGTTGCCAGTCCCACCTGACTGGCCCTCATGCCAGTGGCACGTATAAAGCACCCACTACACTCTTGGAGTGGTTGGCGTTA
>NC_043025.1:13509035-13594035 GCF_006345805.1 Octopus sinensis
CTGCAGAAGAAAACCACCATCAAATTAATCTTTATTATTTATCTATATATATAAAACTGTAGTTGCGTGTGTGTCTGTCTACTCCGATTTAGATTCCTAACTACTCCCACATTTTGCAGTGCAGTTTAACCAAATTCGGGTATCTTATAGTCGTGATTCATATCGAGCCCTTCTGGGTATTAGCGCGCGTCTACGATGAGTCTACGATTTTTAGAATAATTTAACATCATTTTTTATTCCATTTTAATGCATATTTTTTCGTGTGTCGATGGCGGCGGAGTTGGCGTCCATGGTCACACCTGCACCTGTTTGCTTCTCCCCCTTCTTCCCTCCCTCGTGAAGCTGTGGGGAAGGGAGTGTAAGGAAATCAACGTCGTAAAGCGTTGTCAAGGAGACCAGCGTTCTTTTAGAACAACGACTTCATGGCTTGAAGACACCAAAACAGAAATGGCTAAGAAAGCCCGAATTGGCATCTATAAGGGAAGTAGCTCTCTAAAAATGCTTATATAGTTATTTCCCTTACAAACCCGAGCAACGCCGGGCGATACTGCTAGTTAATTATAAAAGAGAAGCCTGATCTTCATGTCTGTCTGTCTGTCCCGACGTATCTTAGAGGGAGGAGACAAGGGAAGGAATCAGAAGGGGAGATAACTCCTGTCACACCGTTTTGTTTTTGTTTTTTAGAAAGGAAAAAAGCTGTTGAGAGAGAAATAGTGAGAAAGAGAGATAGGGAGACAGACAGACAGGGAAACAGTATTCACCCGGGGTGGGTTGAGCTGGCTGACAAACCACCAAAGTACGGATCTACCAAGCACTAGTGCGAACGATTCTCCTTTACGGCAGCGAGTCATGGCCAACGAGGGTGGAAGATATTAAGCGACTACAATCCTTCGATCACCTCTGTCTACGCCGCATCCTTCGTGTCCGATGGCATCACTTTGTCTCCAACAATTCGGTGCGACACCAGTGCAAAATCACCTCCCTCCGACAAGTCTGCGTTGGCTGGGTCATGCCCTCCGTCGTCAACCAGGAGAATTCATCTACAAAGCAATTGCCCCAGCTCCCCTTCAGGGTTGGCGAAAGCAACGTGGTGGACAATGAAAAACCTGGCTGATGACGGTCAAGGCTGATCTAGAACCCAACCTACGAAGCAATTGCCCCAGCTCCCCTTCAGGGTTGGCGAAAGCAACGTGGTGGACAATGAAAAACCTGGCTGATGACAGTCAAGGCTGATCTGGAACCCAACCTAGGCTCCCATGTCTACGGCGTTCACCGCTGGAATAAGGAGTGGTTGGAGATCATGCGGTTGTTAGCCTCAAATCACCAGGCCTGGTCGGCGTTTGTGAGAGATGCAGCATTGAGGATGAATGAAGCCAGCTCAACCCACCCTGGGTGGATGCTGTCTCCAACAATTCAGTGCGACACCAATGCAGAATCACCTGCCTCCGACAAGTCATCCTAACGAGACGTCCGCGTTGGCTGGGTCATGCCCTCTGTCCTCAACCAGAATTCATCTACGAAGCAATTGCCCCAGCTCCCCTTCAGGGTTGGCGAAGGCGATGTGGTGGACAACGTGACATTACCACATTTTATTTAGACACGAAGGAGTCACATTCACGCTGTGTGTGTGCATTCATAAACACACTAGGGCATCTACGTTCGGTGACCGCAGTCACCTCCCCGGGACCTGGTCCCATGCCCAGCAACCGAACTCATAGGCGAAGAGGAACCCGGGATGCCGGTGTATTAAGGTGGACGGCTGCCACCCGTCGAGGGTTAGAGCTCCCCATCGAAGCGAACTAAGAGCATGTCCACCGCGGATGGATTCACCCCCTGGCCGCATGGCTTCGTCCACTCAAGTCAGGGGCCCTACATGATTCCCCGCTGGTTCGCTCGGGGACATGCAGACAATCGGCGCACACACTTCATGCACAATATGCACGGAGAAGGACTCACCATCTGTGTACCGTAAACTCAAGGCCCCATGATCTGATTCTTCAAATGCTGGTTTGTGAACTCCTCTGGCAATTTCTTCGTTATCTTCATGGGTAAGCAGTGCACTTGGCCTACAATCGGAAAGAAAAAAAAACATCAAACAAAAATATAAAGAGTGGCTGTGTGGTAAGTAGCTTGCTAACCAACCACATGGTTCCGGGTTCAGTCCCACTGTGTGGCACCTTGGGCAAGTGTCTTCTACTATAGCCTCGGGCCAACCAAAGCCTTGTGAGTGGATTTGGTAGACGGAAACTGAAAGAAGCCCGTCGTATATATGTATATGGGCGCAGGAGTGGCTGTGTGGTAAGTAGCTTGCTTAAACCACATGTTTCGGGTTCAGTCCCACTGCATGGCACCTTGGGCAAGTGTCTTCTACT
Source organism: Octopus sinensis (assembly GCF_006345805.1). Taxonomy (NCBI): domain Eukaryota; kingdom Metazoa; phylum Mollusca; class Cephalopoda; order Octopoda; family Octopodidae; genus Octopus; species Octopus sinensis. The sequence goes on from NC_043025.1 coordinate 13,511,408, forward strand.
ATAGCTTCGGGCCGACCAATGCCTTGTGAGTGGATTTGGTAGACGGAAACTGAAAGAAGCCCGTCGTATATATGTATATATATATATATATATATATATAATATATATATATATATAGAGACAACCACTATTTTGAAGGAAAGAATTAATATATAAAATTTTAATATAGTCAAAAAACCGCCACTACAATCGTTTCTTTCTGATAATATTTACTATAAAATTGGAATCCTAAATCGATTTTTCCCTGTAAATTTGGATTATTTTATATATATATCATACATGTCTTTGTATGAGGTATTTTAAGAAATGCAGATATTTAACAACAGCAAAAATATGTACAAAGAAAAAAAATCAACTTGTCCCTCCCCCATACATATGCATGTATGTACACACACATACATACACAGATATATGCATACATTCATCTGTACATACACACTTGCACATTCACAGAAACACACTTTTAAACATACACATGCATACACACACACACAAATGTACACACATATACACACACCCATGCATATATATATATATATATATATATATATATATACGCACACACCCATGCATATTATATATATACACACACACACACTTATAAACATACACATGCATACACACACACACATATACGTGTGTATATATATATATATATATATATATATATATATATATACACAACACACACACACACACACACACAGAGGTCACGCAAGATGCCATGCACTGGCAGACTGAATCCTGGGACTGTGTGGTTCAGAAGTCAAATCCTCGACCATCCAACCATGCCTGTCCCTATCAATTATCTTGACGGATTACAATAAAACAAAAACCAGACACTGGACTTACTTGCTCAAGAAGATACTATAGTCACCGGAGGGGGGGTCACTGAGGAAGAGGTGAAAGGTCACGTCCTTTTTTACATTCAAAAGACCCCCACTTTCGGGTGACATTTCGTATATACAGATGGGGGAATTCGGCTCAGCCAGGTAGCGTTGGAGTTCTAAATACAGGTACCTGAAAAAGATGAAATGAAGAAGGAATGTGTAGGAATCTGTATTTTTGTGTGTGTGTGTGTACACATCTAGGTATGTGCTTCTTTATATATATATACTAGCAGTATCGCCCGGCGTTGCTCGGGTTTGTAAGGGAAATAACTATATAAGCATTTTTAGAGAGCTACTTCCTTATAGATGCCAATTCGAGGCTTTCTTAGCCATTTCTGTTTTGGTGTCTTCAAGCCATGAAGTCGTTGTTCTAAAAGAACGCTGGTCTCCTTGACAACGCTTTACGACGTTGATTTCCTTACACTCCCTTCCCCACAGCTTCACGAGGGAGGGAAGAAGGGGGAGAAGCAAACAGGTGCAGGTGTGACCATGGACGCCAACTCCGCCGCCATCGACACACGAAAAATTATGCATTAAAATGGAATAAAAAATGATGTTAAATTATTTTTTAAAATCGTAGACTCATCGTTGACGCGCGCTAATACCCAGAAGGGCTCGATATGAATCACGACTATAAGATACCCGGTTTTGGTTAAACTGCACCGCAAAATGTGGGAGGAGTTAGGAATCTAAATCGAAGGGGACAGACACTCACACAACTACAGTTTTATATATATAGATATATGTTGGTGTAACATATGGATGCGAGACCTGGACACTAAAGAAAGCTGACCAGAAGAGATTTAATGCATTCGAGCTTTGGTGTTGGAGAAGACTTTTGCGGATTCCATGGACAGCAAGGCTCACCAATGGAGAAGTTCTTAAGCAGATCAGGCCGAAAATGTCGCTGGAAGCTAGGATCACCAAGCATAGATTGGCATATTTTGGTCATATTATGCAGAGGAAATCCCTGGAGAAGGACATCATGCTCGGAATGGTCAGTGGCAAGAGAGGAAGAGGCCGACCAAGAACCCGCTGGCTTGACACCATCAGGAGTGATACCGGAATGGACATGGCCAATCTGAAAGAAGCGGCCCAGGATAGAACTGACTGGAGGACACTGATCCAACGAGTGACCGAGAGTCGACTTTGACTGAACGGATAGAGAGATGTTGGTGTGTGTACATATATACAAGTGGATGCTGAAAAGCTCCTGGCTTTGGATAAAAGAAAATACAGAAAGATCAGTGAATTATGATTTTATTCAACATATTCCCCTCTCAGATTCACATACTGAGATTGCAGCGGTCCTTAAGTTTTTATAAGTCCTCTAAAAGAACTCAGGTTGCCACCCATTACACTCATGGAGTGGTTGGCGTTAGGAAGGGCATCCAGCCTTAGAAACATTGCCAGATCAGAGTGGGCCTGATGCAGCCTTCTGGCTTCCCAGACCCCAATTGAACCGTCCAACTCATGCCAGCATGGAAAGCAGACGCTAATCGATGATGATGATGATGATGATGTACATACACACATATATCTATCATTATCATCATTGTTCGACCGTGGTCGAGACAATGGAATTTACCATGCTATGCCAGACTTCACGGTCCATCATGGCATTACGGAGGTCCTGTTGCTGGATGCCTGTATCCCTGGAGATTACATCAGGGTAGGAGAGTGCGCGCCCTCTGGTATCGCGAGTAGATGGCTTCCAGAGGAGAAGAGTAGAAATTACCTCTTTTTCAGCTCTACAACAATGTCCAGCAAACTGGACTCTTTTATTTATTTATATATATATATCAACCAGTCGCTATGATAGATTGTTAGCCACTACACACATTTTTTTCTCTCTTTGTTTCTTCTGTGTCCCTTTCTGTAGAAGAGCGTAGGCTCGAAACGTGGAGTAGATGAAACCATGGCGACTGAAGAAGGGGTTTTTTCCTTGTGTTATTTGTCCTGTACTCTATTTTTGTTGTTGTTTAAGAAAAATGTCCAGTTCCTTGGGTTTGTGTTTATGTTTTCGTTTCTCGTTGTGTTCGACGTTTTTTTTGGTGTCCTGTACCCATATATGCATGTATATATACATGTAGAGGTAGGTACGTACATATATGTATGTATATATGCATATGCTTTATTTATTATTTATATATGGTTTTGTGTACATGCACAAATGTGTATGGTGAATGAGTGTAGACAAAGCTAGAAGGTACATTATTTACATCATTTACATTTGACGGATATTTGTCCTCATCTTGTTTGTTGTTAACACAACGTTTCGGCTGATATACCCTCCAGCCTCCTTCAGGTGTCTTGGGGAAATTTTGAGCCTGGCATATAGCGTAGTGGTTAAGAGTGCGGGCAACTAACCCCAAGATTCCAAGTTCAATTCCAGGCAGTCCTGAATAATAATAATAACATAAAAAAATACCTATTTCTTTATTACCACAAGGGGCTAAACACAGAGGGGACAAACAAGGACAGACATAGGTATTAAGTCGATTACATCGACCCCAGTGCTGTACTTAACTGGTACTTAATTTATCGACCCCGAAAGGATGAAAGGCAAAGTCGACCTTAGTGGAATTTGAACTCAGAACGTAACGCAGATGAAATACCGCTAAGCATTTCGCCCGGCGTGCTAACGTTTCTGCCAGCTCGCCGAGAACCCAGGTTTGAAATTTCCCCAAGACACCTGACGAAGGCTGGAGGGTATATCAGGCGAAACGTTAAGTGTTAACAACAAACAAGATGAGGACAAATATCCGTCAAATGTAAATAATGTAAATAATTCTTCATTGAGGAAGAGAGAGAAAGAAGGGACAAGCCCTCTACCTGCGAAAGGCTCTGCATGCCAGCACTGCTGCATCGCTGTCGATTAAACATCGACCGTCGCTACTCAGGTTGCCGGGGGTCAGACACTGGTGACCGATCGCCATGGAGATTACTTCTGGTTTATTATCTGAAGAACACAAACGAGAAAACATTTCGGATATGAAAAAGGTCCATCAATAATGGCTTAAAAAATCTGGCATCTTTTCTTCCACCCGTCCACCCATTTTAACCCACCCTGGAGGGATTTAGGGGTAGAATCCACAGAGCAGAATATCTGGGCTGGATATGGGCTAAAAAAGTTATATATCTATACATGAAGCAATGAAGAAGTCCTGTACATGGTAGCTAGTCCTGTTAGAAATAGCAGCCAAATCTCTCATATTTGTTCATTGCAGGCAAACTAATGGTCAAAACCACTAAAAATTTCAGAAGAATAACAATAATAGGACTATCTCTCAATTGCTGGATATGTGAGGCAAACTAATGGACAGAATCACAATGACTTTTTTCTCCCATATGACATAGGAGTGGCTGTGTGGTAAGTAGCTTGCTTACCAACCACATGGTTCTGGGTTCAGTCCCACTGTGTGGCACCTTGGGCAAGTGTCTTCTGCTATAGCCCCGGGCCGACCAAAGACTTGTGAGTAGATTTGGTAGACGGAAACTGAAAGAAGCCCATCGTAGATATGTATGTGTATATATATATATATATATATATCTACATATATATATACATATATACATTTATATATGTAGGAGTGGCTGTGTGGTAAGTAGCTTGCTTACCAACTACATGGTTCCGGGTTCAGTCCCATTGCGTGGCATCTTGGGCAAGTGTCTTCTATAGCCATGGGCCAACCAAAGACTTGTGAGTGGATTTGGTAGACGGAAACTGAAAGAAGCCTGTCGTATATATGTATGTATATATATATATCCATCTGTCCTCTGTCTATCTATCGATCAGGAGAATAACAATAATAGGTCTGTCTCTCAACTACTGGATTTGTTAGGCAATCTAATGGACAGAATCACAAAAATACCGATTAAAATGGAATCCAGCAGAGATTATGTTTAAGTTATTCCTGGATTACCAAGCACACAATGCAATGGGACTAAATTAATGACCAATTATGTCATTGAAATCTCAAAGCTACAACATAACAATTGATTAATTCAAAACGAGTCAAGTACATCAACATCAAAATAAAAATCAAATGGAAATTGTAGTTGTGATACCCGTGCTGGTGGCACTTTGGGCCTCACAGAGGAAATGACGAAAAACCGAGACCGCTGAGATATGTTGTGACTGCGAAGACTCGACATGAAGTGAGTTCATGGCTCGCAGGACAACCTGCTGTGCTAACCTTGGATCGTGGAGTGACCCACTGTTCTTGAGGAAACCTATTGAGTCAAGGACATCAACACCAACATCAAAATAAAAATCAAATGGAAATTGTAGTTAAGATACCTGTGCCCGTGACACGTAAAAAGCACCATCCGAGCGTGGCCGTTTGCCAGCCTCTTCTGGCCCCTGTGCCAGTGGCATGAAAAAGCACCCACTATACTCACTGAGTGGTTGGCATTAGGAAGGACATCCAGCTGTGGAAACATTGCCAGATCAGACTGGAGCCTGGTGCAGCCTCCTGGCTTCCCAGACCCCGGTGGAACCGTCCAACCCATGCTAGCATGGAAAGCGGACGCTAAATGATGATGATGATGATGAATTAATATTCCTTTCATTGCCATGGTTTCTTTTTAGTATGTACTTTGGTATGTGTCGTTAAGTGTCCGACTGGGCCTGGTGCAACCTCCTGGCTTGCCAGACCCCAGTTGAACCGTCCAACCCATGCTAGGACGTTAAATGATGATGACCAGTTTTTCATTGGAGGGCAATTAGAAAATTTTACTGTGGGATAGATAAAATTTGTGTACCACACGTACCCCATCGCCCACCTCACACCAGACCGCCATTAAAAAGAATAAAAGGGGATGAAGAACAAAAAAAAAACGGAAGAGAAAATGAGAATTTCTCACCGGACACAAGGATGACGGCTGCCACAGACTTCCTTCGATAACGTAAGACTGAATACTGTTCGAGATACATGTACAGGTGGTTGTAGACGAGGTCGGTGAACTGTTGGCCCAAACTTTTACCTTCTGGTGCCACTTCCTAGAAGACAGGGGAAGGAAAACAATGACACACACACAAAACATGTTTACAGAGTGGGCCAAAAGTCATGCACCTAAACCATCCGACATTACATCATTGTTATTCACTGCAACATGGTCTTTGCTCAGAGATCTTGGTGCATGACTTTTATATTAGATTATATTAGATGGTGGACAAAAAAATATATTGTTGCATTTCACTGAAATAGTTAATTCTGGGAGACAGCATGTGTGCCTCAGCACACCATCCTCATCCTTAAATGTCTGTCCAAATACACCTACATACATACACATGTATACACATGTATGTACACACACGTGTATGCATATACACTTGTACACACACATACATACATATGCACATACACACACACACGTGCAGATACATACATATATATACATGCATCATACACACACACACTTATATAGACACAAACACACACTTGCATACATACATATACACACATACACATGCACGCACACACACGTGCAGGCACACGCACACGTGCATAGATATATATATACATACATATACATACACACACACGTGCATAGATACATTTATATACACACATGTATGCACACACACACTTATATACATACTTATATAGACACACAAACACACACACACGCATAGATACATACATATATACATACATATATATACACACATGCATACACACACGTGCATAGATACATATATACATACACACACACACGTGCATAGATTCATTTATATACACGCATGTATGCACACACACCACACACTTGCATACTACATACATATACACACACATTCAACAGGCTTCTTTTCAATTTCTTTCATCCTAATCCACTGACAAGACTTTGGTCAGCCTAGGGCTGTAAAAGAAGACTTGCCTAGCAAAGTGCCACTGAGTGGGACTGAACCTGGAACCTGGACCCCCACAAGAGCACAACAAAACCTACCTGGGCATATCTAATGTTCAGTTTTTCGAGGGCAGCCACTCCGGCCAACCGCTTTGCCTCTTTCTTGTTTTGTGCGACCGCCTCAACAAAATATTCGTTGTTCAACATCACACAAGCCTTGAAGCTGAAAATACATAACACGGATCGCACAGTCAATGAGGGGTCACTCAATATGCTAAAAATGCCAGCTAAACCTCCCTTCGTTTACATATGTGTCTAACAAAGTTATATTGAGGGTTTTTGGTTTTGCGAAATACGGAAACCACCCATTGTAATTTTAACCCTTTTGTGTTCAAACCAGACAGATCCAGTCTCTCACACCTACCCTACAATGTCATTCTAAAAATAAACAATAACAATCTTCAAAATCTCAAAGCTATGAGATAATCCAGGATTAAATCAAAACAATGTGGATAAATAAGGATTAGATTTGACAGGGTGATCTGAATGCTAAAGGATAATACATGCATAAGACATATGGTGTGGTTTGAGGGAGATTTGGCTGCTATTTCTAACAGGAGTAGCTACCATGTAGAGGTCTCCCTCATTGCTTCATACATATATATAATCCTTTAACATTTAAACTGGCTATATCCAGGCCGAATATTCTACTCCTTTCATGTTCAAACTAGCCATATCTAGCTTCTCACACCTACCCTACAATGTCATTCTGAAAATAAACAATCACATCATTGAAATCTCAAAGCTATGAGATAATCCAGGATTAATTAAAAACAATGTGGATAAACAAGGATTACATTTGACAGAGTAATCGGAATGGTTAAAGGGTGATACATGCATAAGATGCCCTCTGACATCTCCACGTTTCAAACGTAAACCCATGCCAGCATGGAAAACAGACATCAAACAAAGATGATGAAGACGATGACACACACATACACATACATTAAAATATACACTATTATACCGCCTTACTGGCACCTGTGCCCCGTGCTAGTAGGGTGCTAAGAGCACCATCCGAGCATGGTTGTTGCCAGAGTGGCTAACTGGCTTCCGTGCCAGTGGCACGTAAAAGGCACCATTTGAGCGTGATTGTTACCAGCGTTGCCTTACTGGCACTCGAGCCCTGTGCTAGTAGGGTGCCATGAGCACCATTCGAGGGTGATTGTTACCAGGATCACCTTACTGGCACCTGTGCTGGTGGCACGTGTAAAAACATTCGAGTGAGGTCGTTGCCAGTACTGCCTGACTGGCCCTCGTGCCGGTGGCACGTAAAAGCACCCACTACACTCTCGGAGTGGTTGGCGTTAGGAAGGGCATCCAGCTGTAGAAATTCTGCCAGATCAAGATTGGAGCCTGGTGCAGCCATCTGGTTCGCCAGTCCTCAGTCAAATCGTCCAACCACTGCTAGCATGGAAAGCGGATGTTAAACGATGATGATGATATACTACACTGAAATATGCACTAAACATTATACAACACACACAGAATCAAACTACAGAGAGAAATAGATGGAGGTGTTCTTACCCCATTGGACCACGTTCGTCTCCAACGACGATTTCGCAGGATTTCCCTGCTGCCAGCGCATACTCATAGAGCTGAGTGACCGAGTGTTTTTCTGCTGTTTTGCCAAGGTCGAGGGAAGGTTGGCTGTTGGTCACGGTTTGGGAGACACATTCTGTGGAGAGAGAGAGAGAGAGAGAGATACAGATAGGGGTCAATGCCTGGAATAAACACACTAGATTAATTACTGACAAAATTATCTGATCAAATACTTCGTTAATTTCTAAATTAATTCAAACAAAAGCAGTATATTTCAATAGAAATATCCTCATCCTGTGAAGTGGCTTGCAGATCTTTCCATCATGTTTCTGGGTTCAGTCCCACTGTGTGGCACCTTGGGCAAGTGTCTTCTATAGCCATGGGCCAACCAAAGACTTGTGAGTGGATTTGGTAGACTGTGTGGTTCAGAAGTCAAATCCTCGACCATCCAACCATGCCTGTCCCTATCAATTATCTTCACGGATTACAATAAAACAAAACCAGACACTGGACTTACTTTTGATACCAAGCCATCTGAGACCATCCCCACTAGTTCTGTTATACAAATTTCTTCTTTTAGTGTGACCTGAATTAAAACCTTCCAGAAAGATTTCATGTTAATTTAGGATCTGAACACCAGATTAATTAACGACAAAGTTAATTAACGACAAGTTCATTATTTTCAAAATTAACTGAAAAAAAGGGCAGGGTATTTCAACAGAAATATTGGGCAAGACTTCCGACTGTCCCCTACAAAAACCAGCCATTAAAAAAAAATTTTTTTGGGACACAAATCCCCCTTTTCAGCTACGGGGAATATGAATCCGCAAAAAAAAATTGGCAAAAATAGACATTTCTAAATGACCACCCCCACCCACATTTCCTTCATTTAAAATTTTTTTCTGATTTTTTTTTCAAAATATGCAGAAAAATACGGAGATTATGATTCAGACAAAAATTTCAAAACATTTCTCTACTTTCGGTTAGGGTTTTTAGGGTTGGGGTTTTAGGTCTGTCTGGATCAGAAGTGACCCTGGGGCTAAACTACAACAAGGAAGGACACAAAGAATGTACTTTGAACTACATCATGTTTGAATTAAAAAAAACAAGATGGTCACATCTGGAGCGTCTTTGATCATCGATCTGTCTGGATCAGGACTGACCCAGAGCACAACAAACCACTTACCGTTTCCATTGGATTTCTGCAAGACGCCAATCTCAAAAGCTTTGATCGCAGCATTCGTCTTGGCTTCTTTCTTGGTGTTCCCGACACCCTGCGGGTACATCACATTGTTTATCTCCACCTGAACGGCGAAGATGGCCAGCGGGTGTTCTCGTGAAGGAAGGACATCGACTTCGTGGAAGGAGAGCTGGGGAAAGAAAAAAAATACAAGATCAGCTGTATTAAGGGGTTTTACTTGTCTCTGACAGAATGTGGCCGTGCTGGGGAGCGTTAGAATGTGGCCGTGCTGGGGGCGTTAGAATGTGGCCGTGCCGGGGGCGTTATAATGTGGCCGTGCTGGGGGCGTTAGAATGTGTCCGTGCTGGGGGCGTTAGAATGTGGCCGTGCTGGGGCCTTTAGAATGTGGCCGTGCTGGGGGGGATCGTTAGAATGTGGCCGTCCTGGGGGCGTTAGAATGTGGCCGTGCTGGGGGCGTTAGAATGTGGCCGTGCTGGGGGCGTTAGAATGTGGCCGTGCTGGGGGCGTTAGAATGTGGCTGTGCTGGGGGCGTTAGAATGTGGCCGTGCTGGGGGCGTTAGAATGTGGCTGAGCTGGGGGCGTTAGAACTTGGCCGTTAGAATGTGCACAACAGGCAAACCACAACAGACCAAGTGCACGACAGGTGAATCACAAAATGCAAGGGGTTACTGTATGTGTGTGCACTTTGCATGTACCACGTCCTTGCATTGTTTTTTGATTTTTTGATTTTAGATATATATATGTGTGTGTGTGTGTGTGTGTGTGGAGGCGCAATGGCCCTGTGGTTAGGGCAGCGGACTCACAGTTGTAGGATCGCGGTTTCGATTCCCAGACCGGGCGTTGTGAGTATTTATTGAGCGAAAACACCTAAAAGCTCCACGAGGCTCCAGCAGGGGGTGGTGGCGATCCCTGCTGTACTCTTTCACCACAACTTTCTCTCACACTTTCTTCTGTTGGCCTGCTCGCTTAGCCAGCGGGGTGGTGTCATTTGAAGGCTAAAAAACAATGCGAAGCGCATTGTGACCAGCGATGCATAGCAACATCTGATGGCCTGGTCGGTCACAGTGATCATATGATATATATATATCATCATCATCATCATCATCATTTATCATCCGTTTTCCGTGCTAGCATGGGTTGAACGGTTCAACTGGGGTCTGGGGAGCCCGAAGGCTGCACCAGGCCAGTCTGATCTGGCAGTGTTTTTACAGCTGGATGCCCTTCCTAACACCAACCACTCCGAGAGTCTAGTGGGTGCTTTTTATGTGCCACCGAAACAGGTGCCAGATGAGGCTGGCGAACGGCCACGCTCGGATGGTGCTTTTTACGTGCGTATATATGTATCTATGAATGAATGTGTATACATGTAAATATGCTTGTGTATATGCGTATGTATGTATATAGATGTATGTATATAGATGCATATTAGTTGTGTTTGAAAGAAGTACCTTAACTTTCCTCTGACTTGCATATTCATGAAGACACTGCACAGGGTTTTTCTCTTTGGATTGGTATTCCTTAATAAGGGTCTCCGATGCCCTTGCTAGTGTGCAGCTGACTGGGGCACTGTTGGGCGGCGCTTTTGATAAGCCTGGAATATATGGTTGATTGGGTGGGGTTTTTTTCTCGTAGTGTTTCTGGCCTGATTCCATTCCTTGGTACATTTTTGGTAATGGTACCTGGAAGAAAGAGGAAGAATATACAGTAATGACTCAATACACAAGTTAATTTGTTCCCAAAGACTGCTCGTTAAGCGAAAACTCGTAAAGCAGAGCAATAATTTCCCATAGCAGCAATGTTATAAATCATAATTCATTCACAGGAAAATATTTTACCCAGGAAATTTATAATACTCTCTTTTACTCTTTTACTTGTTTCAGTCATTTGGCTGCGGCCATGCTGGAGCACCGCCTTTAGTCGAGCAAATCGACCCCAGGACTTATTCTTTGTAAGCCCAGTACTTATTCTATCGGTCTCTTTTACCGAACCGCTAAGTAACGGGGACATAAACACACCAGCATCGGTTGTCAAGCAATGCTAGGGGGACAAACTCAGACACACAAACACACACATATACATATATACGACAGGCTTCTTTCAGTTTCCGTCTACCAAATCCACTCACAAGGCTTTGGTCGGCCCGAGGCTATAGCAGAAGACACTTGCCCAAGGTGCCACGCAGTGGGACTGAACCCGGAACCATGTGGTTGGTTAGCAAGCTACTTACCTCACAGCCATGGCAATAAAACAACAGTAGAATGTAAAGAATATTTTGTGTAAAGTGAAAAGAATGTAAAGACCCTGTGTATGGAGAGGGTGCCATAGTTGAAAGAACCGCTCGTGATTGGTGTGCCAAGTTCAAAAATGGAAATTTTGACCTCAAAGACACACCTCGTTCTGGCCGTCCAGTTTGATGAAGAGCGATTAACCCAACTTTTGCACGAAAATTCTCGCAGGAGAGGCTGCATGGTAAGTAGCTTGCTTACCAACCACATGGTTCCAGGTTCAGTCCCACTGCGTGGCACCTTGGGCAAGTGTCTTCTACTATAGCCTCGGGCTAACCAAAGCCTTGTGAGTGGATTTGGTAGATGGAAACTGAAAGAAGCCCATCGTATATATGTATATATATATGTGTGTGTGTGTGTATATATATATATATACCTAAGCGTAGGAGTGGCTGTGTGGTAAGTAGCTTGCTTACCAACCACATGGTTCTGGGTTCAGTCCCACTGCGTGGCACCTTGGGCAAGTGTCTTCTACTATAGCCTCAGGCCGACCAAAGCCTTGTGAGTGGATTTGGTAGACGGAAACTGAAAGAAGCCTGTCGTATATATGCATATGTGTGTATATATATGTGTGTGTGTTTATGTTTGTCCACCCCACCCAGCATCGCTTAAGAACCGATGGTGGTGTGTTTATGTCCCCGTAACTTAGCGGTTCGGCAAAAGAGACTGATATAATAAGTCCTGGGATCGATTTGCTCACCTAAAGGTCGTGCTCCAGCATGGCTGTAGTCAAAAGAGTAAATGTCAAGAGAAAATGGAAAGCTCCCACGCTGTTATTCGCTCCACACCGAACGTTTCTGTTCGGTTTAATTCTTCAAGTGTGTATATATATATACATACATATATATAACTTGTGTAGGAGTGGCAAATCATACGAGAAACATCTATGCGTTAGAAAACAGAGACGATTACACTCCTAACATAGCTCTGTGTGTGTGTGTGTGTCTATATATATATATATATATATATGTGCGTGTGTGGTGCTCCAGCATGACCATATCCGCATGGCCGAAACACGTCAAATAAATACGGAGAGAATATATGCGGATTTGCCTGCGCATGTGTGTAGAAATAAATAAATAAATAAATATATATACACACACACACACGTTTTGATTAGTCTCCTGTCAATTATTTATTAAAGACATGATTATATATCCTCATTCTTGTGCAGTATTTTTCCTGTCACAATCACCATAGATATGTGTATATATATGTATGTATATGTATATGCACACACGCAAAAAAACTGGGAGTGGTGAAGTACTAAATACGAAACGTAGAGTTTATTAATGGCAGAAAAACAAGAATTTTATTCACTCTGTTTATCACTCAGAATTTCACCTTAATTGCTTTTTCCATCCACTGCGTGTGTATATATGTCTTATCTTTTAATTGTTTATTCACTGAGCTGCGGCCACGTTGGGGCACCGCCTTAAGGACTTTAGTCAAACAGATCGCCCGAGTACTTTCACACACAGACGTCCGTATATGCGTACGTGTACATTATACATACATACATGCATATATATATGTAAACTACGTACGTGTGCGTGTATATATATATATATATATATATATATATATATATAATATATATGCCGTCTAAGAATCCATAAATCAGAAAAGATATTCACTCGTATATTTGTCAATAGAGTGTGTATAATAAATCGAAGTATATATAATATATATATATATTATATATATATATATATTATATATATATATATGCACGAATGTATATATATATATATATATATATATATATATATATATATGCACGGATGTATACAGATGAAGAAGGAAAACGAACAATATATGAATAGAAACACCTATGGCTTAATTAAGAAATTCAATTTAATTACATAATTAATTTAATTGATATATATGAAAGCAATTAAGGAGATTAAATAAATGAAAAAAAAGCGGAGATGCGAGGCCGATGAGAGAACAGGATCTGAGCTGATTTCAGAAGGTAACCCCCGTCCTTATGGAGACCCGAACAGAGGCAGACAAGGGGTCGTTTGTGGGCAATAGGGGCCGCGGTGTTGAGAGATAGGGGCCATCCCAGCTGATATGGGTGCAGCAAGTTGGTTGTTCAAAGGGTGTGAAATATGAATTAAATATAAATGAAAGTGGGGGGAATTAGTTGAAAATTGTCTTACCCGGGAATTCCGGAACACGCTCGACGTGAAATGGTGAAATTTAGTTGTCTTCTCTTTGCTTAAAATAACGGCCAAAAAGGAAGAAGGACGACTTGGAGTAGGAAAGAAAGATGAAGGCTGCCTTCCCTCTCTCTCCGTCTAGCTTTCACTCCCTCTCCGCCTCTCTGCCTTTCTCTATCGTTTACTCTCCCTTTGTTTGTTTGTCTTTCACCCGCTCTCTTGCGTTACGACAGTGGCGGCGGTGGCGGTTTACTACGGATGTACAGAAGCGCTGTATTTGTAAAATCCAAGCGAAAACCCGACACTCCTTCGTCGTTGTTTCGTAGATGATATTCGAAATTCGTTTTTCTTTCGTTTCATTTATCATGTCCGGGTCATGTAATCGAGTTGGCCTAATCCGTTTTCGACATTGCATAACGACATGGTGTTGTATTCTGCCGTGGTTGGGCATTTCACTGCACGGACACGTGTACCTTACCCAAAATACTCACACCCACGACCCTTCATTTTCGGAGCACATAAGTATCTTAATCTATTTCAGTTCCCTTCGATCTGACCAACTGAGCTTGTCTGGTCCGTTGTGAATCACACAGTGTTGTATATATCATTTGACTTGAGACAGCATTCACCCGGGGTGGGTTGAGCTAGCTTCATTCATCCATCATATGGTTGAGCATTTTACGGGCCGTGTGGGCTCTTCACAAAATGCTCAAATATGAGTAACCATTCAAAGACTGAGCATTTCAGTTGAGGTTGCTGGTCACCCGGGGTGGGTTGAGCTGGCTTCATTCATCCATCATATGGCTCAGCATTTCGCGGGTTGTGTGGGCTTTTCACAAAATACTCAAATATGAGTAACCATCCAAAGACTGAGCATTTCAGTTGAGGTTACTGGTCGTGTTCGGTTTGATCAACTGACCATGCGTAGTTAATAAGGTGCAACAATGTATTATATTGTGGGGTTAAATATTGCTTATCCGTGCGTAACCATAAAAAAATTTACCAAGCATGAGTGATATTTCGCTGAGTATATCATTAATTCCAGTTGTGTGTGGTTCCTTCACACGAATTCGCCTACTCAGTGGTATATTATTATAATTGAGACTACCCTCGAGTACTTCACGAGTACGTATATTTTTAACATAAATCCTCGGAGCAGAATCCACATGAAGAAAGGTAAAAAAAAATACACTGGATCTTTTGAATTAGATAAAGTTCAATGAGAGTGGCTGAAGATTCCGCAGATATGTGTGCCCTTCCTCGAGCAGAAACACCAGGAAAAGTGGGTACTTTGAATTACAGCTGGACTTCAGTGAGCACGTCCGAGTACTCCATGGTCGTACATGTACCCCTGGCATAATCCACAGGCAGAAACAGCACGACTGGTACACATGTGTGACAAGATCTGTTCCTTTAAATCACAGGATGCAATCCGTTTTGTACATAACATGGTGTTAAGAAATTCACAATTCTGTCGGTCCCTTCAAGTAAATCCAATCTTCCAGGCAGAAACGGCGGGTCCTTAAAATTACAGGTAACCAATCCATGCGATGAGCTTCCACGCAGTTTCCCACCAAACCGATAACACTCACAAAGTTTTGGGTCAACCCGATTCTATGGTTTTAAAAAAAAAAAACAGTTCGAGGGATGCTATGATGTAAAATCGAACCTGGAACCTTGTGCTTGCAAAGCGAGCTTCTGCACAGCTTCCATATAACTGATAGCACTCACAAAATTTGAGTCAACTCGGGGCTATGGTAAAAAAAAAAAAAAAATGTTCAAGGATGCCATGGTCTACGATCGAACTCAGGACTTTACGATTGAGAAGCGACCTTCTTAACCACTCGACCACTACGTCGTCCAGTGGCGGCCATAATCGTCCTAACTTAATTCCACAAATATTGTCAAACTCTGTTCATCTTATCCATTTTCTTTCTTAATGAATACATATTTAGGTGTAATTTGCAAAAGAAAATTGGCTGTTATTTCTAGCAAGCCGAGTGACCACATAGAGGAGGGCTTTTTCCCCTCTTTGACTCGAGCCAATAAGGGAGGCCTGTATGTGGTCGTCCGACATGTTAGAAATAGCAGCCAAATCTCCCACAAATCACCCCACATCGTTTTTTAGGGGAAAAAAATAAATAAAAAGGACAAATTAGATGATACAACCCTTGTTACATACAACATCCAAGGTGAGGTGGGTAATAATAATAATAATAGTAATAATAATAATAATGATAATAATAATAATATAATAATAATAATAATAATAATAATGATAATAATAATAAAGAATTCGTTGTCGGATCAGAAGTGTGCAAGATTTTAAAGGCTCACCTGGGGTTAATTAACAACAGCAATAAGGTAATTTAGGGGGTAGAAAAGAATTTTGGTGAGAAGAGAAGGGGGGGAAGCAAAGATAAAATAAATAAATAAATAAATGTGTGTGTGTGAAATAGTTTTGCCTATTGTAAACTCTGTCGTCCTGAGTTCAATTTCCCGGTTGTCGCAAAAAAGCCAAAGAGGGCACCTTGGGATGACCAATACCAAAAAAAATTGCGAGTGGTGAACGGAAACTGCGAGGAAGCCCCATATATATATAAATGCATATACACATATATATATATATGTTTATATAATGATATATATATATATGTATATATATGCTTATATCGGGTGGAAAAAAGTGCAGGCGATCTCTGGTTCTGCACACATCATCGGATGAGTAGAACAATAAAGAAAAAAAATTACCATTTAAACCGGTGCGTCGAACAACAATACCTTGTGGTATTCATTCCGCCCGAGTTTCGCACACACTCCCTTCTTCTCTCATTATTCCCCTCCCCCACCCCACCACCACCACCACCATCAGGAAAAAAGCAAAAAAATACAACTAATCAAAATTTCTGTAATTAATTAATTAAAAAAAAAAATGCACCCTTATAGATATCAATTAATGATTGGGACTTCGAAGCATTTTCATAAAAATCGCATATTTTATTTTTGCGCAAAGTGGGAGGATACAGTCCGTTATTCTGTTTCGTTTTTCGCTTCTTCGGTTAGTATTCCGGCTTTCTTTTTATATGTACGCTCTCTCTCTCTCTCTCTCTCTCTCTCTCTCTCTCTCTCTCTCTCTCTCTCTCTCTATAATTCGCATATATTAAGCTAAGCTTCAAAACTCTCCCTTAACTAAAATTGTTACAATATTTCAGCTTAAGAATTTATTATTATTATTATTAATATTATTATTATTATTATCATTATCATTATTATTATTATTGGTACTATTTAAGAAAAGTGGTCCCGGTGCGCGCACTCGCGTACACGCGCGTCCCCGCTAGCTAGTCGTGACTAGTCGATCCTACAACGACTACCTAGCAAAGTAAATTAAACACAAAATAAATAATTTTTTATAAAACAAAAGAAATAATTTTTAAAACAAAGTAAATAAAACACAAAAACATAACTAGCTTGCGCGAGTGCGCGCACCGGGACCACTCTTCTGAAATAGTACCATTATTATTATTCTATGTTTGACTTTCGCTTTACATTTGCAGAAGTTGTCTCCAAATCTCACCCAGAGACCTCAAGAGACAACAGGTTAGAAGTTCATGTTGGAGTTATGCCTAGGGTGCCATATATATTTGGTTTTGTACATAGTGTTGTTCTAGAGAATGTTTTAAGAAAACCTAAGAAAATTATGTTTGTTTTAAAACTTGAGATTACATAGAAAGTATTTTACATAAGATATGAGCAGTTCCCATGAGCACTATCTTTTGAATTTCTGCCCTTTTGGGGTTTCCTGGTATCTGAGTTAGGTAGCAATCAGCCCCTTTTTGCTACCATTCCCAGGGCACCTATGACAACAGGTATTGTTTTAGTGCTATCATTCCCAGGGCACCCTTATTATTATTATTATTATTGTTATTATTATCAATAGACGTCACTGATTGGTTGAAATTGCCGAAATGCAAGAAATTTAACAACAAATATCTTACAAACTACAGAATTTTCTCAAGAAAGCCAAGAGAAAAAGATGTTTTATAAACACATTCTACCAGTGTACGAAGTTACTCTCTCTTTTACTCTTTTACTTGTTTCAGTCATTTGACTGCGGCCATGCTGGAGCACCGCCTTTAGTCGAGCAAATTGACCCCAGGACTTATTCTTTGTAAGCCCAGTACTCATTCTATCGGTCTCTTTTGCCGAACCGCTAAGTGACGGGGACGTAAACACACCAGCATCGGTTGTCAAGCAATGCTAGGGGGACAAACACACATATATACGACAGGCTTCTTTCAGTTTCCGTCAACCAAATCCACTCACAAGGCATTGGTCGGCCCGGGGCTATAGCAGAAGACACTTGCCCAAGATGCCACGCAGTGAGACTGAACCCGGAACCATGTGGTTGGTTAGCAAGCTACTTACCACACAGCCACTCCTGCGCCTATATAGAAATTATTTTAAAAATCTGCCGGTCAAAGTGAAAAGATCCTAATTTTTTTAAAACAAAGTAAGAATCGACTAGTCATGACTAGCTAGCGCGGATGCGCGCACCGGGACCACTCTTCTTAAGTAGTACCTTCGATATAATTTTAATCCACATCATCTGATAGTTTATTTGTAGAAAATCCCATTTAAAAATATCTAATTTTCTGAGAGTTATGAGGAAACAAATTCGAGCAGAGAGACGCACAATTGCGTAAGCGACCCCTCAGCATCACTGTATCAGTTATCTCCCTTCCTTTAATGACGTCACTTAGACGATGTACAGCGAAACAAATCTCTTTTCTACTGTTGGTCCACTGAAAACCATTCATCAGAATATTATTAAACATTACGCTTTACATCAGGGGATACCAGGGCGATCCTTCGGTATAGGTACCGTAATTACCGGAAGTGGCTTTGGTTACATTTCTGAAGATAACAGAAACCCTTTTCTCCCCTCCCCTTAACCCCCCTCCATATATAAAAAGAACACTTTCTTGAAATGCATCATTGGCAGAAACGTTAGCACGCCCGGCGAAATGCTTAGCGGTATTTCGTCTACCGTTACGTTCTGAGTTCAAATTCCGCCGAGGTCGACTTTGCCTTTCATCCTTTCGGGGTCGATAAATTAAGTACCAGTTACACACTGGGATCGATATTATCGACTTACTCCCTTTGTCTGTCCTTGTTTATCCCCTCTGTGTTTAGCCCCTTGTGGGTAGTAAAGAAATAGGTATTTCGTCTGCCGTTACGTTCTGAGTTCAAATTCCGCCGAGGTCGACTTAGCCTTTCATCCTTTCGGGGTCGATATATAAAGTACCAGTTACGCACTGGGGTCGATATAATCGACTTAATCCCTTTGTCTGTCCTTGTTTGTCCTCTCTGCGTTTAGCCCCTTGTGGGTAGTAAAGAAATAGGTACTTCTGGTACCTATACCGAAGTTACGCCATATTAAAGGCATATTCCATTTGTTTATTAAATGCTTAGAGGCATTTTGTCCGTAAAGCCCTGGGATTTAGCACTTACATGGCATGGGCTGCCGAGCACATTTTATGAGAATGAGACTACCATTAACACATAAAAACAAAAATTAGTTAAAATATCTTCTTAGTATATAATGGTGACAAGTTTTATACATCAACGGAAAATTCATTAGTTGAACTATTAGCCCTCTTGCACTGTGGTGGGTATCGGAGCGTTTGAGTGACATTAGACCTCGAGAAAGGCCCTTAAATTAAATGCATCTGGGCCACGATCATGGCCTGTCGCGCTTTATGTGTTAAGATCTACTACAGTATGGTATGGTTTAAGATATTTTAAATCAGTGCTTTTCAAACTTTTTGCTGGAGCGGAACCCCCAAGGAAGCATTCCACTGGCTCGAGGAACCCCTGAGCAATAATTTAATAGTCTTATGCAAACATATCTGCAAAGGAGAATTAAAAATTACTGCCGATTTTAGCATTTTTGTAACTTCTTGCGGAACCCCTGGACTGTACTGGCGGAACCCTGGTTGAAAACCACTGTTTTAAATGAAGAGGGTGGTCGATGCGGAAGAAGTGACTAAAGGGGGTCGATGGTCGAAAAAGTTTGGCGACCCCTGATTTAATGCAACCGTATCTTACGGACTTCTCATCAGTCCCGTATAAGGCGGGGCTGATGGGAGATGCGTTGGAAATGTAGGCATTAAATAATTGTCTACAAATATGGATTTTAGAATCATCCATGAGTTGGAAGATTAGATACAATATTAGTTAGACAGAGATTGCGGTTTCGAGGCCAGTTCCACTGAACAACAGCCTGGGGAAACTATTATATTCTTGGGCCGAATGGTACCTTGTTGTGAGTCTAGTTGGGGGTAACTATTTGGAAGCTAAACAGCAGAGACTTAAAAGAACATTCTTTTACGTTCGTTAGCACTCCTATGGGAAAACTAATTATGAAATTCTGACAGCTTCGGCCATCCGTAGTTTAAGTGGAATGCGGACAGAGTTGAAAAAGAGAGAGTACGGGAGGGAAAGAAAGAGGAGAGTTAATGAGATAGTGGTGGTAACCAGTTGAGAAACCACTCCCAAAAGGGACAAATTTTGACAGTTTTGACCATCCATAGTGTTGGGAGAAAGAGAGGGAAAAGAGGAGTGACAGAGTTTAAGGAGGACAGAAAGACGAGAGGGAAAGAGAGAAAGAGAAAAATGGATGAAAATGGGAAGAGTGATGGAGAAGAAGAGAGTAATAGAGAGAAAGAGAGTGGAAGAGAAAGTATGAGCGAAAAAAGAGGACAGAGAGGGAGACAGAAAGAGTATGAGAGGGAAAGAGGAGAAGAGACAAAAAGTATGAGTGGGAGAGAGAGGGAGAAAGAAAGAGTATAAGAAGGAAATAGAGGGGGAAAAGAAAGAGTATGATAGGGAAAGAGAGGGGGAAAGAAAGAGAATGAGAGAGAAACAGAGGAGTAAAGAAAGAGTTTGCGAGGGAAACAGAGGGGGAAAGGAGTATGAGAGGGAAAGAGACACAAAGAGAGTATGAGAGGGAAAAGAGGAGAGGAGACAAAAAGTATGAGTGGGAGAGAGAGAGAGGGAGAAAGAAAGAGTAATAGAGGGGAAAGAGAGAGAGTAGCGAGATAGTGGTTGTGGTGGTGGATGCGTCGGTAAGACTCTCGTGCAGTTTCCGCTTCCCGTCCGTCAGCTGTGTTCACGCTGGCTTCTTCATGTGGTTGTGAATATGTCGTAGTTTAATATACGCATGGCCAACGGAAGAGCTTCCAGTGAGTGTATATAGAATATATATTACATAAATATAGGATCAACAAATAGACAGGGTAGGTATCCCTCGGCATTTAGTAATATTTATTATATATCCATGAATTCCCGCGCACATGGTCTCTGTTTAACTATATATATATGTATATATATGTGTATATATGTATTTAAAGTTGCTTTTTGTGTTTTCTACGGGTTTCTTGAAGCCCACTTTGTTCCTACACCTTGATTCTTGGATTTTACATTTACACACACACAAACTAAGAGCCGAGAATCGGTACTACTTAAGAAAAGTGTTCCCGGTGCGCGCACTCGCGTACTCGCGCATCCGGGCTAGCTAGTCGTGACTAGTCGATCCTACAACGACTACCTAGCAAAGTAAATAAAACACAAAATAATTTTTTTTAAACAAATAAAACAAAAACAAAGTAAGGTTCGACTAGTCACGTCTATCTAACGCGTGTGCACTTCCGGGACCACTCTTCTTAAATAGTACCCCAACGATCTATCTATCTTTCATATATTATGTAATTAATTGCGACAGAAGCAATATTAATATCAATATATGGATATTATACATATATACGGACGATCAGTTGATTATGATTTTTATTCTCCCCTCTCAGAATCACACACTTCCTGCAGCGGTCCTTACGTTTTTCTAAGCCCTATAAAAGAACTCGGACGGTTGGACCTCCAACCAGGGCTTTCACAACACCCTTAAAGCCTGGAACTTTTCAACACCCCCCTCCTGTGTATATATATATATATATATAATTAAATAAGGGTAGAAATTGATATTAATCAATTAAAACCAGTGGCTTAGCATATTAAAAAAAATCCGAAGATTAAAATATTTGTTTGTATATGTATATATATATATATATATATATATATATCGCACTACCAAACTAGTAAATTTACGCATTAGGCCGCGTACCTTAGAAGTATAACTACACTTTAGGGCCCCACTTGTATATTTTGAGCTTCAAAGATTTTTGGAGTCATAAGGCATCTATATATATAAAACGAAGAATATGTGTCTGTCTGTGTGAATCCCTAAAACTTGAGAACTACGCTACCAATTTCATTAAAATTTTACACATGCCTTACTTAGGGTCCATGGAGTGTCATGGGCAAAAAAAACTTTCAACTTCTTGCCTAGGGCGAGCCCACAGCAATATCATATCTTTACTATTTCAGTATTACGTGTCAAAAGTGAAAAAAAACATCTCTATATTGTAATGTCAAATACTTTCACTTTAATACTGAAACTATTAAAGTCAAACTATTATATAAGAGGAGGTTTCTATGGGACAACCGCTGAGAGCCACTGACCAGATCTGTGGCTGGTGCAAAGTCCCCACTCGACCCAAAGTAACATGGTGGTGGAACGACGTGGTTGACAGGGCTATTAGACAAAAGAAACAGGCTTGGAAGGACTGGAAGAACGGAGGTAGCAGGGAATTGTATCAGACTGCCAGAAGGGAAGCTAGGAGACAGGTCTATTTAGCCAGAGGGGGAGCAGATAAGAAAAAATTTGCCAATGTTCTGTGCCGTGAGGACCAAAGACTTGAGGTATTTCGTGTTGCAAGACAGTGTGTGAGAGAGAATCGTGATGTGGTAGGAGAGAAATGTGTTCGCAAGGAT
Source organism: Octopus sinensis (assembly GCF_006345805.1). Taxonomy (NCBI): domain Eukaryota; kingdom Metazoa; phylum Mollusca; class Cephalopoda; order Octopoda; family Octopodidae; genus Octopus; species Octopus sinensis. The sequence continues at coordinate 13,534,296 of NC_043025.1, forward strand.
GACGGTTCATTTGCGCTAAATGAGGATGCAAAGAGAGAGGTTTGGAGATGCCACTATGAAAGGTTGCTGAATAAAGAAAATGAATGGGATAAAGAGAGTCTGCCGAATGTCGACCCAACAGAGGGACCAGCTATCCAAGTTAACAGTTCTTTGGTAGTTAAGGCAATTAGAAGCATGAAGACAGGGAAAGCCCCAGGCCCATCAGGAATTACTGCAGAGATGCTCAAAATATCTGGCAGTGTCGGCTATAGTCTAGTCATCCGTATAGTTAACCAAGTGATACACGGAGTCATACCCAATGACTGGTGTAGCAGCATAATAGTCAACTGCTACAAAGGTAAAGGAGACGCCCTAGATACAAATAATTACAGAGGTATCAAGCTGTTGGATCAGGTAATGAAGGTTACGGAGAGGGTCATAGCCCAACTGATTAGGGAGAGAGTCAACTTGGACGAGATGCAGTTTGGTTTCGTGCCAGGGAAAAGCACCACTGATGCCATATTTCTGGTGAGACAGCTGCAGGAGAAATACCTAGCCAAAGATAAGTCCCTGTACCTAGCTTTCGTTGACATGGATAAAGCCTTTGACAGGGTCCCCCGATCCCTTATCTGGTGGTCAATGAGGAAACTAGGGATAGATGAATGGCTGGTGAGAGCTGTGCAAGCCATGTACAGGGATGCTGTAAGTAAGGTTAGGGTTGGCAACGTGTACACTGAAGAATTCAAGGTAGAGGTTGGGGTCCACCAGGGTTCAGTCCTCAGCCCCCTCCTATTTATCATAGTCCTCCAGGCAATTATGGAGGAATTCAAGACAGGTTACCTCTGGGAGCTCCTCTATGCTGACGACCTAGCTCTAATTGCTGAGTCACTATCAGAACTGGAGGAGAAGTTCCAGGTGTGGAAGGAGGGATTAGAATCGAGGGACCTTAGAGTCAACCTAGCTAAAACCAAAGTACTAATAAGTAGGAAAGTAGACAAACCACAAATGCCTTCAGGTAGATGGCCCTGCTCGATCTGTACAAAAGGTGTAGGTAGAAACTCTACAAGATGTACCCAGTGTAAGCTATGGACACATAAGAGGTGCAGCAATGTCAAAGGAAGGCTAACTGGGAAGATAGTTTTTGTATGTGGCAGATGCTCAGGAGCAATAAACTCTGAAAATCTGCAGAAAACAACTTCCGTCACTTTCCAGGGAGAAAAACTAGAAGTAGTTGATAGCTTCCGCTACCTAGGTGACCAAGTCAATAGTGGGGGTGGGTGCACTGAAAGTGTAACTGCTAGAGTAAGAATAGCCTGGGCAAAGTTCAGGGAGCTCTTACCTCTGCTGGTGACTAAAGGCCTCTCGCTCAGAGTAAAAGGCACACTGTATGATGCATGTGTACGAACAGCCATGCTACATGGCAGTGAAACATGGGCCGTGACTGCTGAGGACATGCGTAAGCTCGCGAGGAATGAAGCCAGTATGCTCCGATGGATGTGTAATGTCAGTGTGCATACTCGACAGAGTGTAAGTACCTTGAGAGAAATGTTGGACCTAAGAAGCATCAGTTGTGGTGTGCAAGAGAGACGATTGCGCTGGTATGGTCATGTGGCGAGAATGGATGAAGATAGGTGTGTGAGAAAGTGCCAATCCCTAGCAGTTGAGGGAACCCGTGGAAGAGGTAGACCCAGGAAAACCTGGGACGAGGTGGTGAAGCACGACCTTCGAACTTTAGGCCTCACTGAGGCAATGACCAGCAACTGAGACCTTTGGTAATATGCTGTGTGTGAGAAGACCAGGCAGGACAAGTGAGTCCAGCCCACTTATGCATGTCTTTCCTCCCTTGGACACACAAAGACCTGTTGGGGCAAGTGAAATCGAAATCGAACCAATCCTTTGACTGGCATCCGGCAGTTGCCAGGACCGCTGGACTGACTCCTGTGCAGGTGGCAAGTGAAGAAACACCATTTCGACCCTGTGCTTGAGGAGATCCACTGAGTCAAGGACACCGACATCAAAATCAATGAAAACTGTAGTTGTGATCCCTGAGCCGGTGGCACATAAACAGTACCATCTGAACGTGGCTGATGCCGGCGCCGCCTAGACTGGCTATCCGAATCGTGGCCGATGCTATTGCCGCCTCGACTGGCTTCCATTCCGGTGGCACGTAAAAAGCACCATCCGAATCGTGGCCGATGCCAGTGCCACCTCGACTGGCTTCCGTGCCGGTGGCACATAAAATGCACCAATCCGATCGTGGCCGTTGCCAGCCTCGCCTGGCACCTGTGCAGGTGGCACGTAAAAAGCACCCACTACACTCGCGGAGTGGTTGGCGTTAGGAAGGGCATCCAGCTGTAGAAACACTGCCAGATCAGACTGGAGCCTGGTGCAGCCTCCTGGCTTCCCAGACCCCGGTCAAACTGTCCAACCCATGCTAGCATGGAGAACGGACGTTAAACGATGATGAGGAGGAGGAGGAACTGTAACTGGACATCCATTCTGCTAGAAGAAGATCTGCTATAGTCTTATATACTCCACCACTGGTTTTAAATTCATACTAATCAAATTAATAATCAATTTTTCACCCTTATTATTTTAAATCTAAATTTACATCTATATATATAGATGTGTATATATATAACGGGAATCTTTATGAAAATAAACAAAAGACGAAGGCAGGTGGAATACAAACAAACAATTGTATTAGTATGGCGCTCGGGAAATATAAATGAAACAAGTCTTTAACGTTTCGAGCCTACGCTCTTCAACAGAAAGATACACAGAGAAAAAACACAGAAAGGAGAGAAAAAAAATGCGTGCAGTAGCTAGCGAATCAACATGGCGATATATAGATAGATGTATATGTATACATGTATGTGTAGATGTATATATATACATGTAATATGTACACATATATGCAGCCATACACACACACACACACACACACACACATACATAGGTGCAGGTGTGGCTGTGTGGTAACAAACTTGGTTCCAAAACACATGGTCCTCAGTTCAGTCCCACTGTGTGGTGTCTTGGCATGCGTCTTCTGCTATAGCCTCAGACCAACCAAAGCCTTGTCAGTGGATTTGGTAGACAGAAACTGCAAGAAATCAGTTGTATATATAAGTCTATGTGTGTGTGTCTTTGTGTTTCTCCCTCATCACTGCTTCACAACTGGTGTTCGTTTATTTACATCCCCATAACTTACTGGTTTCACGAGAAGAAACTGCTAGAATTAGTACCAGGCTTATCAACATAAAAAAGGCACTACCCTGTGTCTCATATTTTTGTTTTCCCACTCAGTTGTATCTATCAATTTATCTTTGGTAGACGGAAACTGAAAGAAGCCCGTCGTATATGCCAGCGCTGCCTCGACTGGCTTCTGTGCCGGTGGTACATAAAAAGCACCATCCGAACGTGGCCGATGCCGGCGCTGCCTCGACTGGCTCCAGTGCCGGTGGCACATAAAAAGCACAATCCGAACGTGGCCGATGCCAGCGCCGCCTCGACTGGCTTCTGTGCCGGTGGTACATAAAAAGCACCATCCGAACGTGGCCGATTCCAGTGCCACCATGGCTGGCTTCCGTGCCGGTGGCACGTTAAAAGCACCAACCGATCGTGGCCGATGCCGGCCCCCCTGGCATCTGTGCAGGTGGCACGTAAAAAGCACCCACTACACTCATAGAGTGGTTGGCGTTAGGAAGGGCATCCAGCTGTAGAAACTCTGCCAGATCAGACTGGAGCCCCGTGCAGCGCCCGGCTTCCCAGACCCCGGTCGAACCATCCAACCCGTGCTAGCACAGAAAACGGACGTTAAATGATGATGATGTGTGTGTCTGTGTTTGTCCCTCAACATCACTTGACAACCGATACTTGTGTGTGTTTATGTCCCCGTAACTTAGCGGTTCTGCAAAAGAGACCGATAGAATAAGTACTAGGCTTACAAAGAATATGTCCTGGGGTCGATTTGCTTGACTAAAGGCGGTGCTCCAGCATGGCTGCAGTCAAATGACTGAAACAAGTAAAAGAGTAAACCATTTTCTTGTGGGGCAGTTAGTCAAAGCTCTCCACTTTGTTTAGCTGTTCCAACCATGACCATCCTGTCTTTCTTTTTTCTTTCAGATTGTTTTCATCTAGAACCCCTTTGCCTTTGTCCTTGGTATTTTGAAAAAGAAAAAGACAGTGAAAAGAAGTTTGGCTGCTATTTCTAGCTGCTCGAGAGACCACCTCGTAAGAAGAAGCCACTTTTTTTTTTTTTCCGCACGCTCCCTTCGTTCTTCCCCCATCCATTCGAGAGGAAGGCCCCCAGGTCCAGGAATAATGGTTGTCTACCACGACGAGGTTGAAATCGAAGACATGGAATACGACGAAGAGTCCGAACTCTACCACTTCCCGTGTCCGTGCGGCGACCGGTTCGAGATAAGCCTGGAAGACCTAGAAAACGGTGAAACTGATGCCACTTGCCCCGGCTGTTCCCTGGTCATTAAAGTGATATATGATGTTGAGGACTTCATGCAGACTGAAAAAGTGAGCCGTGTCCCCAAACTCCAGACGGCCTGTGCTTAAAGAGGAAAGCCGAAGCAATTGTATAATTTATATTCCAAAGTAAGTATTGTTATTAATCTTACTAGGCAGTCTTTGACTTTAACGTCCCACTCGGCCAAAGGGCAGTCTTTGACTATAAGCATGTCATTTATTTAGCCAAAATTAAGCTGGTATTGTATAATTTATATATCAAAGTAAGTATAGTTATTAATCTTACTAGGCAGTCTTTGACTTTAACGTCCCAGTCGGCCTAAGGGCAGTCTTTGACTTTAATGTCCCACTTGGCCTAAGGGCAGTCTTTGACTATAGCGTCATTTATTTAGTCAAAATTTAGCTGGTATTGTATAATTTATATATCAACATTTAGCTGGTATTGTATAATTCATATATTAATTTATATATCAAAGTAAGTATAGTTATTAATCTTACTAGGCAGACATACTTAGTATGTCCTTTGATTAATTTTAATCCCTCGGCTAATTAATGCTATTTTTTGGCCTGCTATCGCCTGTGTCATTGATTCTGTTATTATCATTTTTTAAAATAGTTACATTGGATAATAATAGAATTAATGACACCTTCGCAAATTAATTTTTGGTGAATTATATATACATACATACGACAGGCTTCTTTCAGTTTCCGTCTACCAAATCCACTCACAAAGCTTTGGTTGGCGCGATGCTATAGTAGAAGACACTTGCCCAAGGTGCCACGCAGTGGGACTGATTCCAGAACCATGTGTTTTGTAAGCAAGCTCCTTACCACACTGCTACTCCTGCGCCTCTATATACTTATTCATACATACATACATACATATATATATATATATATATATATAATGATAAATATTAGGGAATAAATCCAAACTTACAGGGATAAATCAGATTTAGGATTGAATCCAATTTTATAGTAAAATATTATATTATATTAAATTAGAGACAAAACCACTATTAGGCAAATCAAACAATGAAAAACTTAAGCCAATACATAAGATTAATTAATTTATATTATTTAAATATATACATGAAACGATCGTAGTGTGATATTAATTATATTTTTTTAATAATTTTGTTATATATTTAATTAATCTTATGTATTGGCTTAAGTTTTTCATTGTTTGATTTGCCTAATAGTGGTTTTGTCTCTATTTAATATAATATATATATATATATATATATATATATATATACACATATATACACATATATACGACGGGCTTCTTTCAGTTTCCGTCTACCAAATCCATTCACAAGGCTTTGGTCGGCCCAGGGCTATAGTAGAAGACACTTGCCCGAGGTGCCACACAGTGAGACTGAACCCGGAACCCTGTGGTTCGTAAGCAAGCTACTTACCACACAACCACTCCTGCACCTATGAAAATGAAAACCATTTGAATGGACCACCGTGGAATTACCCTTAGGCAGAGAAAACGAAAGCATTTAAATAATTGGATGAGAAAGAACACACCTCCATTCCGTTCGACCTCGCCCAATCGAAAGTGAAACTTCAGGAAAACCCACAGGAAAATCACCTAAATTTTATGCTTATATTTTACTTGTTTCAGTGAAATGACAGCGGCCGAGCTGGAGCAATATCGGGAAGAATTTTAGTTGAATAAATCAACCCCTACTCTTTTTTTTTTTTTTTGTGTGTATGTATATGTGTTGGTTTTTTTTTTTTTTTCTTTTTCGAGTCTGGTTTTTATCCTGTCATTCTGTTTTGCTGAACCGCTAAGTTACGGGGGATGCAAACACACCAACATTGGTTGCCAAGCGGTGTAGATGGTGGTGGTGGTGGTGGGCAGATACACTCACACACACATATGTATATACATATGTATTCTATTCAGTCTTTGGTCTGTGGCCATGCTGGAGTCTACTCCAGTTCTAAGTCTGGTGCCTTTTTGTCAAACCGCTACATAATGGGGAAGTAAACAAACCATCACTGTCAGGCAATGGTGGGGGACAAACACAAACACACTCATAGGCGTGTATATATATATATATATATATATATATATATATATATATATATATGGCTGTGGCCATGCTGGAGCACTGCCTTTAGTCAAAACAAATCAGCCCCCAGGACTTATTCTTTGTAAGTCTAGTACTTATTCTATCGGTCACTTTTGCCGAACCACTAGGTTACGGGGACGCAAACAAACACACACATTTACGTTGGGCTTCTTTCAGTTTCCATCTACCAAATCCACTCACAAGGCTTTGGTCGACTCAAGGTGCCCTGATGTGGGACTGAACCCGGATCCCTGTGGTTGGGAAGCAAGTTTATTATCACACACCCTAGCCTACGCCTGTGTGTATATCTCTTTTCTTTTTTCTTTTACTTGTTTCAGTCATTTGACTACGGCCATGCTGGAGCACCGCCTTTAATCGAGCAACTTGACCCCCAGGACTTATTCTTTGTAAGCCTAGTACTTATTCTATCGGTCACTTTAGCCAAACCGCTAAGTGACGGGGACGTAAACACACCAGCATCGGTTGTCAAGCAATGCTAGGGGGACAAACACACATATACATATATACGACAGGCTTCTTTCAGTTTCCGTCTACCAAATCCACTCACAAGGCTTTGGTCGGTCCGAGGCTATAGTAGAAGACACTTGCCCAAGGTGCCACGCAGTGGGACTGAACCTGGAACCATGTGGTTCGTAAGCAAACTGCTTACCACACAGCCACTCCTGCGCCTATGAAAATGAAAACCATTTGAACGGACCACCGTGGAATTACCCTCAGGCAGAGAAAACGAAAGCATTTAAATAATTGGATGAGAAAGAACACACCTCCATTCCGTTTGACCTCGCCCAATCGAAAGTGAAACTTCAGGAAAACCCACAGGAAAATCACCTAAATTTTATGCTTATATTTTACTTGTTTCAGTGAAATGACAGCGGCCAAACTGGAGCAATATCGGGAAGAATTTTAGTTGAATAAATCAACCCCTACTCTTTTTTTTTTTTTTTTGTGTGTATGTATATGTGTTGGTTTTTTTTTTCTTTTTCGAGTCTGGTTTTTATCCTGTCATTCTGTTTTGCTGAACCGCTAAGTTACGGGGGATGCAAACACACCAACATTGGTTGCCAAGCGGCGTAGATGGTGGTGGTGGGCAGATACAGACACACATATGTATATACATATGCATTTTATTCAGTCTTTGGACAGTGGCCATGCTGGAGTCTACTCCAGTTCTAAGTCTGGTGCCTTTTTGCCAAACCGCTGCATCATGGGGAAGTAAACAAACCATCACTGTCAGGCGATGGTGGGGGACAAACACAAAGACACTCATAGGCATATATATAAAGCTGCTGTTGTCTGTGTATGGCAGGTTTGGTAGCCTTCAACTAACACAATCTCCTCCGGGACCCTGCGGCACAAGTTGACCAAAATTGAGAGTTTGATTGCTCTTCCTTCCGTAGAAGAAAAAAATTCAAATCGGACAATGTTAACACCAAAAATTATTTACATCAAAAAGGTGCTTTTTTTCTATGAAAATCCCTATTTTTTACTACTTTTTTACTGCTGTGTCGCCATTTTTCGGTGTATTTCAACCAGAAAAATGTTCACTTAAAGAGAATAACAAGCTACATAATGCAAAATTTTTACTTTTCAAAAATTCCAATTCTAAAGGGTCGAAACAAACCCGAGTAACGCCGGGCGATACTGCTAGTTTACATATATATATTTGTGTGTGTATTTATATTTGTATAAATGTTTGTCTTGACTTGATTTTTCCCTCGTAGACTTAAAGGTGGGGGCTGATAAATCAAGAACCAACTGGATATTGGTCCTCATTCTATATGCTGGGTGATATTGAAATTTCGCTAAAACCATGCACCATTCAAGCGTTGGGCCTCACGGAAGCAACGACAAATGACCGAGGCCTTTGGCAATATGCGGTGCCTGAGAAGAAGACCCCATGAAGCCCCCAAGTGAAATAGCAGTCGTGGCAGATACTGGTGTAACGCAACTGGCACACAAAAGCACCTATTACATTCTCGGAGTGGTTAGCGTAAGGAAGGGTATCCAGCCGTAAAAACCATGCGAAACCTATCTGGAATCTGGTGCAGCCCCTCGGTTTATCAGCCCTGGTTAAACCATCCAACCCATGCCACCATGGTCAACGGACGTTAAGTGATGATGATGATATATACAGAGAGAGCCGGGGGGGGGGTTAATGTATGAAAACAAGAGAGAGAAAATTTTGAAATACCTTGTTTTTACTCATCTTTTCTTTGGTGTATATATACGTGTGTAGAAATCAAAATATGTGAGTGTGTATAAATATATATATATAATTGTGTCTGTATGTAAGTTGTGTATAAATGTACTTATATATAGCACTCTCTCCCCGTGTAAACTCCAGCAACATTGAAGTGGTTTCGATTTTATCCACCCACAAGCAGTGATCACGTGGCTTTCTGTTTACCCAGGAAGTACAGAGGTCTCTTGCAGTCTGACCTATTTATAAAGTAGGGGAAATCCCACCGTAATATGGTCACGAATATGCTGTCTCTCTCACTCTCGTTCTCTCTCTCTCTCTCTCTCTGTCTATCTTACTCTCTCTCTCTCTCTCTCTCTCTCTCTCTCTCTCCTCTGTCTCTCTCTCTCTCATTATGTATCTTTAAATGGGCAAAGGTAAAAAAAATACGCACACCACCCGATTTTCGGCGTAAACCTAACCCTGCATCCTAACCCTAACCACCGGGTGTGCGTATTCTTTACCTTCGCCCTTTAAACGTATTTGTATGTATGCCTATACATATGTGTATATGTGCTCCAGCATGGCCGCAGTCAAATGCCTGAAACGGGTAAAAGAATTCACACGCACCCGTTCGTTCTCTCTGACATAGAATATGGTGGGTTGCTCGTCCTGTTAGAAAGAGCCGCTAAATTCACTTCAAGCCACATCTATCTGAACAGGAAAGTCGTGATGGCCACAACTGGAATGTCGGTGAGAGGCTTGGACTGTCCAAGGGTGAACAACAACGTAGGGTAATTTAGCGCAGTTATGTCCCTTGCCCCATTAACGAATCTATTCAATAAAGGGGAAGGAGTTATGTCCCTTGCACCGCCAACATAAAGTAATGGCGAACTTATGACTCTTTCGCCACAACTTTCGTTCTACCTGCATCTTGCGGCTCACCTGCGACGGACCGGTGTCCTGTCCAGGTGGGGAACCTATACGCCAAAGAAACCGGGAAACCGGGCCTTATGAGCCAGGCTTGGCTTGAGAAGGAACAAACAAATATATACTCTACTCTTTTACTCTTTTACTTGTGTCAGTCATTTGACTGCGGCCATGCTGCAGCACCGCCTTTAGTCGAGCAACTCGACTCCGGGACTTATTCTTTGTAAGCCCAGTACTTATTCTATCGGTCTCTTTTGCCGAACCGCTAAGTGACGGGGACGTAAACACACCAGCATCGGTTGTCAAGCAAAGCTAGGGGGACAAACAGAAACACACAGACACATATATATATATATATATAATATATATATATATATATATATATACACATATATACGACGGGCTTCTTTCAGTTTCTGTCTACCAAATCCACTCACAAGGCATTGGTCGGCCGAAGCTATAGCAGAAGACACTTGCCCAAGGTGCCACAGAGTGGGACTGAACCCTAAACCATGTGGTTGGTTAGCAAGCTACTTACCACACAGCCACTCCTGCAACTTGTTTATTAATTAGTTTAAATTAATTTTATTTTCTCTTTTGTTGTGTTTCAGGTCCTGCTTGCTTCGACCGTTGGTTGCCGTGGTCATCATCATCTTCATCATCATCGTCGTCATCATGATCCAAGAAAGTTGTTGACTGTTGCTGTGGTGACCCAACAAAATAATTAAGTATATCACGAATAAAAAAAAAAAGTGATAAATATCCGGTAATCGGCAAATTTTGAAATTTCCTAACAAATTAATTCTACGTTTTGGAGAAGTGAAATCTTGCTTTTTTTTTTGCATTTTTAAAAACTTTTTCTTTGTTTTTCAAATTTCTTTATTATTGATTGAAAAAAATTTTTTAATTTCGAATTCAATTCATTTCTCTCATTTTACAAATTCAGAAAAGAATATAATAATAATAATGATCCATTTTACTATAGGCACAAGGCCTGAAATTTTGTGGGGAGGGGCGAGTTGATTTCCTTGACCCCCCACCCCAATGCTGGACTACAGCTTGCTTTGTTAACCCCATGAGGACGAAGAGCCAAATTTGACCTCAACATAATTAGAACTGAGAGCATGAAACCAGGAGAAATAATAATAATAATAATGTTGATTTCAAGTTTGGTGTAAGGCCTGCAATTCCATCGACCCCCAGAACACTACTGATACTTCATTCATTTCACCCTGAAAGAATAAAAGATGAAGTTTGATTTTGGTGGAATTTGAACTGACAATATAAGAAATAATAATAATAATATTATGAGAAGGTATATGTGTTTCTTAATTGGATATTAATTAAACAGGTGTACGACATTTTGAATTCATGGACAGTGAGGAGGAAATGCCAGACTCAGAGGTACTTTTGCCGAGTGTTGCGAAACCAGCTGTTGTTGGTTCAAAACGCAGGCGTGTCAAACGTAAGGGGAATCCAGCCACTGGCTCCAAGATGGGGTCTGGTTCCACAGCGACTTCGACTTCATCAAACAAGGTCCGAATCACGGAGTCTACAGTGGCGGCAACGGCAGTGATGACAGCAGTGACCACCAACACCACCACCACCAGCGGGGCCACTGTATCTCATGTGAGTAGTAAAAAGCAATCGCGTAAGAACTCGACGAGCCGACAGGAGGCTCAGAAGGAAACGAAGGGCGGTCAGGCTTCAGTGGCACTGACCCCTAGTACGGCCGTAGTGAGTACAGGGGGCGAGAGTAGGCCCTCGTCAACGACGAGCCTGGACACGTCGACCGTAACACCACCGCCCCCTTTGCCACCCCAACTGCACCCGCACCCTTCCCTGCTGGTGAAGGAGACCCATGCCTCGTTTAACGAACCCGTCGTCAGTGAGTACAGCTTAACCCCGAGTCTACTCGACGAGGTGCTCTCACAGAAAAAACTCAGGCTCTTACGGTCCCCCGATGTGGTGAAATTCTTCAAACAACGACAACAGCAGACCCTGTTGGCCAACAGCCGGAGCATACGGGGCTTAGGACAGCTTTCGGTGACCACCACCACTAACGTTGCTGATAGGACTCACTTCAAAAACTGACAACTTTTTACTTACAAAAAAAAAAAAAAAATTGAGACTCTCTTTTTTAAAAAAAAAAGATAAACTAAATTATTTAATAAATGTAAATATATTTATATATATTTTTTGCTATTATAAAGTTCTCTTTTTTTTTTTCTTCAATTGCTGTTACTGTTTTTCATGCGTGCATTATTTCTTCAGCCTCCAGGTCAAGCCATACAACAGACCTGGCTACAAATGTTCAGATTATGTTCACTGTATCTTTTATTTCAGACCTAGTGCATCTAGGACTACATTATTTAATGTGTCCTTCCTTGTCGTTTAGCCACAGGTCAGTCCTGATCCCGCAGACCTATGATCAAAGATGTTCCAGCTGTGACCATCCTGTCTTTTATTCAGGCACAGTGTATCTAGGATTACATTATCTAATGTGTCCTTCTTGTTGTTTAGCCACTGGTCAGTTCTGATCCCGCAGACCTATGATCAAAGATGTTCCATCTGTGACCATCCCGTCTTTTATTCAGGCATAGTGTATCTAGGACTACATTATCTAATGTGCCCTTCTTGTTGTTTAGCCCCAGGTCAGTCCTGATCCCGCAGACCTATGATCAAAGATGTTCCAGCTGTGACCATCCTGTCTGTTATTCTGACATTGTGCATCTAGGACTACATTGTCTAATGTGTCCTTCTTTCTTGTTGTTTAGCCCCAGGTCAGTCCTGATCCAGGCAGACCTATGATCAAAGATGCTCTCAGGTGGTCAGGATATGTCATCCAAACGGTCCCTTCAAGACTCCTGCAGACCATTCTCTACAGTGAGGAGCTCCAAAATGCAGATTCAGGGACCAGCTGAAGTGTTCGCTTCTTCAAGCTGGAATTAGCCCCTAAAACCTGGGAGACAAGCTGCCGACCTTCCATCTTGGTGAAGGACAATCCATTTCGGTTGTTCCACTTTTGAGGAGAAGAGAAAGACTGAAGAAGCTAAGAGAAGGCAACGCAGGGCCCTCCAGCCAAGACCACCACCCTCCCTGCCTGGCGACCAGTGCCCAAGAATGTTCCATTCCCGACTTGGCCTTCTGAACCATGTCAGGTTTAAACATCACGGACGCACTGGATGAACCAAACTCAGACATGAGTGATGCTGCTGCCGCCAATTATCTCTTCTCTCTCTATATAAACGGCAGTTTGTCTGTGCGTGTTTCTGTGTGTCTGTTTGCTTGTACCCTCACCCTGACCACGGCTTTCAACCGATTCTGATGAAACTTGACACACCCATAGCCCAATGCCGTAATTCCAAAGTAACGCAGCGAAAATTTTGAAAAGTTCCCCCAGTTCTGAAAAAAAATCGATAAATTCGACATGGGGTCGAGAATCAGAAACACAAACCACAGAGTGTCTAGGGGACGCAACTCGACCTTCTTAACTCACATCGTATACACAGAAGTATTCGAGTGAAGAGAAGACATTGCAACCTATACATGCGCCTTCGTTCCCTAGAGGGAAAGGACTAGATTGGGATTAGTCGTTGCCTACTAGGGGCTCTTACATACCCTGGCAACGCCGGGATATGCTGCTAGTGAGTGGATAAATACATTATCACCAACTAGGGAATTATACACTTATACATGGGAAAGAACAGATACACACATATATGTCCATATACCTTATTTTTATATGTGTGTTTATGCATCTATATGTATGCATGTATTTATCTCTCTCTATATGTATGTGTGTGTGTGTGTGTGTGTGTGCATATGTATCTATATATGTGTGTATATGCATCTTTATATAGTTGTATATATATATCTATATATGTGGAGGCGCAATGGCCCAGTGGTTAGGGCAGCGGACTCGCGGTCGTAGGATCGCAGTTTCGGTTCCCAGACCGGGCGTTGTGAGTGTTTATTGAGCGAAAACACCTAAAGCTCCACGAGGCTCCGGCAGGGGGTGGTGGTGATCCCTGCTGTACTCTTTGCCACACTTTCTTTCTTCTGTTGGCCTGCTCGCTTAGCCAGTAGGGTGGCGTCATTTGAAGGCTAAAACAATGTGAAGCGCATTGTGACCAGCGATGTGTAGCAACATCTGATAGTCTGGTCGGTAACGGTGATCACGGTGATATCTATATATATGCCTGCCATCACCACAGATGGAGGAAGCAGGTCAAGGAGGGGATCGACACTTTTGAGAGAGCACGTATCCAGCATGAAGAACTTAAGCGAGCTGCGCGAAAGCGCACAGCTCGTATAGTGAATGGAGAAAGCTTGGTCTGCAATGTTTGCAGTCGTGTATGCTTGTCAAGAGCAGGGCTCATTAGCCACCAACGGAGCCGCAAATGCAAAATATAAGTTAGTCCTAGAGCGCACAATGTTCCTGAAGGTCGGCAATGTTCTTCCTCAATCACGAGTGGACGGCCATCATATATATATATATATATAGGCGCAGGAGTGGCTGTGTGGTAAGTAGCTTGCTAACCAACCACATGGTTCCAGGTTCAGTCCCACTGCGTGGCACCTTGGGCAAGTGTCTTCTACTATAGCCTCGGGCCGACCAATGCCTTGTGAGTGGATTTGGTAGACGGAAACTGAAAGAAACCCGCCGTATATATGTATATATATATATGTGTATTGCTTGACAACCGATGCTGGTGTGTTTACGTCCCTGTCACTTAGTGGTTCGGCAAAAGACCGATAGAATAAGTACTGGGCTTACAAAAGAATAAGTCCCGGGGTCAAGTTGTTCGATTAAAGGCGGTGCTCCAGCATGGCCGCAGTCAAATGACTGAAACAAGTAAAAGAGAGAAAGAGTATATGTGTATGTGTGGGTATGCATCTATATATAGAGGGTGCGGTGGGTAAATTAGCACCATTTTGTTTTTGATTTTGTCAACTACACAGTATCGTAGGGTCAGTCGGGCACTGTCTGTGAGAAAAACGGCACTGCAACCACATCACCCTTAACATCTGCCCACCTAACTCCCCAGACTGCAACCCCCTTGATTATGTGTGGGGCACAGTTGACTGAGAGACCAACAAAACTCCTTGCAACACCAAAGATGAACCGAAGGCAAGGATTATGGCAGCATTTACCAACTTAACCCTTTAGTGTTCAGATTATTCTATCAAACATAATGCTTATTGATTCCCATTGATTTGAATTAATCGTGCATTATCCCATATCTTCAAGATCTTGATGGTGTAATTACTTAATGTAGAATAACATTGTAGGGTAGGTGTGAGAGCCTGGATCTGGTTAGTTTGAACATAAAACAGATTAAATATTTTGGCCGGATTTGGCCAGTTTAAATACTAAAGGGTTAAACAATAAGGAGACCATCCAGAAGTGTTGCAGGGTATTTCGAAGTTCCTTTACTCTCGACACATGTTTCGAAGACAGCATATATTCATTCCAAAGGAATAAAGGGTGCATTATGCAATCTTCTCATCAGGAAAGAAAGGGAGCCTCTCTCAACAAGCCAATGGTGATTTTATTGCACGAATTTACTCTTTAGTATTTCAAAATGTTTTTAGGTAATTTTGGTAAATGTGTCTGTTAAAATGAGATGTCGGCGAAATTTTCATTTTTATGGAATTTAGACAACAGTTTATTCACAGACACGGATTGTATCATGTTATCTGCATAAGTCTGTGGTGACCCAGACTTTGCATCACACCATCTTGGCAACCCTTCCCCCCCAATTCTCCTCATCCCCTCTTCTCTCATTTTCTCTTCCCCCTCTCCTCACTTCTCCTTCCTCTCCTTTCCTCATCTTCTTTCTCCCTCCTCTCCTTCCCCCTGCCCCCTTTTGTACCCTCACACCCTACCCCACATACCACTCCACCCACCCACTCTTCTCCCACTCTCCTCCTTCCATCTTCCCCTCTTCTCCTTTCCCTTCCTCCTCTCCTTCACCCTACCCCCTTTTGTACCCTCATCCCCCTCCCACACTCAGCCTCTCTCATCCCACTCCTCCCATCCTCTTCTCCACTCCCCATCTCCCCCTTCTCCTTCCTCTCCTTTCCTCATCTTCTTTCTCCCTCCTCTCCTTCCCCCTGCCCCCTTTTGTACCCTCCTCCCTTCTCACACCCTGCCTCTCCCATCCCACTCCAACCACACTCTTCTCCCTCCCTCTTCTCCTCCCACACTCTTCTCCTTCCATCTTCCCCTATTCTCCTCATCCCCTCATCTCTCATTTTCTCTTCCCCCTCTCCTCACTTCTCCTTCCTCTCCTTTCCTCATCTTCTTTCTCCCTCCTCGCCTTCCCCATGTCCCCTTTTGTACCCTCCTCCCCTCTCCCATCCCACTCCACCCACACTCTTCTCCCTCCCTCTTCTCCTCCCACCCTCCTCTCCTTCCCCCTCGCCATCTCCCACCGTTCCCTCCTCTCCCTTTCACCCCACTCTCCATACGAAACCATAGCAACTGGTCTCCATGGTTTCAAGCCTAACTTCCATTTCGTTTCCCATTCATCCTCAATGAAAAGAACGACTTCCACCGAACGAGCCATTAATTAGCAATTGTTTTGTTAACGAGGTTTATCAAGGTAATATCGAAAGAAAGGCAATGGATTCAATTATGCAGATTCGAGGTAGGGAGGGAGGGAAGGGTGGAGAGTCATGATCTGGAAGCGTCTATGATCTGTACAGATTTATGAGCATGAAATATATATATGTGAATATATATAGTGGCTGTGTGGTAAGTAGCTTGCTTACCAACCACATGGTTCCGGGTTCAGTCCCACTGCGTGGCATCTTGGGCAAGTGTCTTCTGCTATAGCCTCGGGGCCGACCAAAGCCTTGTGAGTGGATTTGGTAGACGGAAACTGAAAGAAGCCTGCCGTATATATGTATAGGCGCAGGAGTGGCTGTGTGGTAAGTAGCTTGTTTACCAACCACATGGTTGCGTGTTCAGTCCCACTCTGCATTTCACCTTGGTCAAGTGTCCTCTACTATAGCCTCGGGGCCGACCAAAGCCTTGTGAGTGGATTTGGTAGACGAAACTGAAAGAAGCCTGCCGTATATGTATAGGCGCAGGAGTGGCTGTGTGGTAAGTAACTTGTTTACCAACCACATGGTTGCAGGTTCAGTCCCACTGCGTGGCATCTTGGTCAAGTGTCTTCTACTATAGCCCGTGGCCGACCAAAGCCTTGTGAGTGGATTTGGTAGACGGAAACTGAAAGAAGCCTGCCGTATATATGTATAGGCGTAGGAGTGGCTGTGTGGTAAGTAGCTTGTTTACCAACCACATGGTTGCAGGTTCAGTCCCACTGTGTGGCACCTTGGGCAAGTGTCTTCTGCTATAGCCTTGGGTAGACCAAAGCCTTGTGAGTGGATTTGGTAGACGGAAACTGAAAGAAGCCCATCGTATATATGTATAGGCGCAGGAGTGGCTGTGTGGTAAGTAGCTTGTTTACCAACCACATTGTTCCGGGTTCAGTCCCACTGCATTTCACCTTGGTCAAGTGTCTTCTACTATAGCCTCGGGGCCGACCAAAGCCTTGTGAGTGGATTTGGTAGACGGAAACTGAAAGAAGCCTGCCGTATATATGTATAGGCGCAGGAGTGGCTGTGTGGTAAGTAGCTTGTTTACCAACCACATGGTTGCAGGTTCAGTCCCACTGCATTTCACCTTGGTCAAGTGTCTTCTACTATAGCCTCGGGGCCGACCAAAGCCTTGTGAGTGGATTTGGTAGACGGAAACTGAAAGAAGCCTGCCGTATATATGTATAGGCGCAGGAGTGGCTGTGTGGTAAGTAGCTTGTTTACCAACCACATGGTTGCAGGTTCAGTCCCACTGCATTTCACCTTGGTCATGTCTCTACTATAGCCTCGGGGCCGACCAAAGCCTTGTGAGTGGATTTGGTAGACGGAAACTGAAAGAAGCCTGCCGTATATATGTATAGGCGCAGGAGTGGCTGTGTGGTAAGTAGCTTGTTTACCAACCACATGGTTGCAGGTTCAGTCCCACTGCATTTCACCTTGGTCAGTGTCTTCTACTATAGCCTCGGGGCCGACCAAAGCCTTGTGAGTGGATTTGGTAGACGGAACTGAAGAAGCCTGCCGTATATATGTATAGGCAAGGAGTGGCTGTGTGTGTAGTAGCTTGTTTACCAACCACATGGTTGCAGGTTCAGTCCCACTGCGTGGCACCTTGGTCAAGTGTCTTCTATATAGCCTCGGGGCCGACCAAGCCTTGTGAGTGGATTTGGTAGACGGAAACTGAAGAAGCCTGCCGTATATATGTATAGGCGCAGGAGTGGCTGTGTGGTAAGTAGCTTGTTTACCAACCACATGGTTGCAGGTTCAGTCCCACTGCGTGGCATCTTGTCAAGTGTCTTCTACATATAGCCTCGGGGCCGACCAAAGCCTTGTGAGTGGATTTGGTAGACGGAAACTGAAAGAAGCCTGCCGTATATATGTATAGGCCGGAGTGGCTGTGTGGTAAGTAGCTTGTTTACCAACCACATGGTTGCAGTTCAGTCCCACTGCATTTCACCTTGGTCAAGTGTCTTCTACTATAGCCTCGGGGCCGACCAAAGCCTTGTGAGTGGATTTGGTAGACGGAAACTGAAAGAAGCCTGCCGTATATATGTATAGGCGCAGGAGTGGCTGTGTGGTAAGTAGCTTGCTAACCAACCACATGGTTTCGTGTTCAGTCCCACTGCGTGGCATCTTGGGCAAGTGTCTTCTGCTATAGCCCCGCCCCGACCAATGCCTTGTGAGTGGATTTGGTAGACGGAAACTGAAAGAAGCCTGTCGTATATATGTATATGTGTGTCTGTGTTTATCCCCCTAGCATTGCTTGACAACCGATGCTGGTGTGTTTACGTCCCCGTCACTTTGCGGTTCGGCAAAAGAGACCGATAGAATAAGTACTGTGCTTACAAAGAATAAGTCCCAGGGTCGATTTGCTCGACTGAAGGTGTGTGCTCCAGCATGGCCGCAGTCAAATGACTGAAACAAGTAAAAAGTATAGATATATATATATATATAAAACTTACTTGACCAAATTCACTCACAAGAATTGGTCAGCCCAAGGCTATAGTATAAGATATTTGCCCAAGGTGCCATGCAGTGGGATTGACCTATAACCATGTAGCCGGGAAGCAAGCTTCTTACCACACAGCTGCTATTTATGTATAACTTCTGAGGTTCTGCCAGCAATGGAACATATGTAGGTAAGATTTCATCTACCCCATTCTCTAATTTTAGATTTTTATTCACATACCCAGCCACCCCAGCTGCTAACTGTAAGCTATAAAACAAATTTTCAGCTTATTGCAACTTCGACATGGGAAAAAACCAACCAAGCACCACGTCAATAAACCACTATTGCCCTGAGGTTTTTTTTTAGACCATCTCTATGGACTGCTTGAAGTTTACTAACGGCGTAGGAGTGGCTGTGTGGTAATAGCTTGCTTACCAACCACATTGTTCCGGGTTCAGTCCCACTGCGTGGCACCTTGGGCAAGTGTCTTCTACTATAGCCTCGGGGCCGACCAAAGGCTTGTGAGTGGATTTGGTAGACGGAAACTGAAAGAAGCCCGTCGTGTATGTTGTGTGTATGTGTTTTGTGTCTGTGTTTGTCTCCCCAACATCGCTTGACAACCGATGCTGGTGTGTTACGTCCCCGTCACTTTGCGGTTCGGCAAAAGAGACCGATAGAATAAGTACTGTGCTTACAAAGAATAAGTCCCAGGGTCGATTTGCTCGACTGAAGGTGGTGCTCCAGCATGGCCGCAGTCAAATGACTGAAACAAGTAAAAGAGTATATATATATATATATATAAAACTTACTTGACCAAATTCACTCACAAGAATTTGGTCAGCCCAAGGCTATAGTATAAGATATTTGCCCAAGGTGCCATGCAGTGGGATTGAACCTATAACCATGTAGCCGGGAAGCAAGCTTCTTACCACACAGCTGCTATTTATGTATAACTTCTGAGGTTCTGCCAGCAATGGAACATATGTAGGTAAGATTTCATCTACCCCATTCTCTAATTTTAGATTTTTATTCACATACCCAGCCACCCCAGCTGCTAACTGTAAGCTATAAAACAAATTTTTCAGCTTATTGAACTTCGACATGGGAAAAAACCAACCAAGCACCCACGTCAATAAACCACTATTGCCCCTGAAGGTTTTTTTTAGACCATCTACTATGGACTGCTTGAAGTTTACTAACGGCGTAGGAGTGGCTGTGTGGTAAATAGCTTGCTTACCAACCACATTGTTCCGGGTTCAGTCCCACTGCGTGGCACCTTGGGCAAGTGTCTTCTACTATAGCCTCGGGCCGACCAAAGGCTTGTGAGTGGATTTGGTAGACGGAAACTGAAAGAAGCCCGTCGTGTATGTGTGTGTGTATGTGTTTGTGTGTCTGTGTTTGTCTCCCCAACATCGCTTGACAACCGATGCTGGTGTGTTTATGTCTCTGTAACTTAGCGGTTCAGCAAAAGAGACCAATAAGTGCTGGGGGTCGATTTGCTCGACTAAAGGCGGTGCTCCAGCATTGCTACAGTCACATGACTGAAACGAGTAAAAGAGAGTAAAGAGTTCCTACACCTTGATCGGTTGGTGTGTCATATATATATATATACGATGGGCTTCTTTCAGTTTCCGTCTACCATATCCACTCACAAGGCTCCAGCATGGCCACAGTCAAATGACTGAAACAAGCAGAAGAGTAATAGAGTAAGGGTGTATATATGATACTCTTTTCTCTTTTACTTGTTTCAGTCATTTGGATGCGGCCATGCTGGAGCACCGCCTTTAGTCGAGCAAATCAACCCCCGGGACTTACTCTTTGTAAACCCAGTACTTATTCTATCGGTCTCTTTTTGCCGAACCGCTAAGTGACGGAAACGTAAACACACCAGCATCGGTTGTCAAGCAATGCTAGGGGGACAAACACAGACACACAAACACACACACACATACATATATATATATATATATATATATATATACATATATACATATATACGACGGGCTTCTTTCAGTTTCCGTCTACCAAATCCACTCACAAGGCATTGGTCGGCCCGGGGCTATAGTAGAAGACACTTGCCCAAGATGCCACGCAGTAGGACTGAACCCGGAACCATGTGGTTGGTAAGCAAGCTACTTACCACACAGCCACTCCTGCGCCTATATATATATATACATATATACGACAGGCTTCTTTCAGTTTCCGTCTACCAAATCCACTCACAAGGCATTGGTCGGCCCGGGGCTATAGCAGAAGACACTTGCACAAGATGCCACGCAGTGGGACTGAACCCGGGACCATGTGGTTGGTTAGCAAGCTACTTACCACACAGCCGCTCCTGGTGATGACGATGACGTTGTTGGCCTAATTGCACTTGTAATTCAAATTTCGCTGCTTTCGTGTGTCCCACATTTATGTATTGAACACCACACAACAGAAGCTGCTGCTGCTGGATTGCTCCGTTATGTGTGAGAAAGAGAACAACCTGATGTAGTGATTAACGAATGCTATTGATCGATTATCTTTCTTCTTTCCTACGTTCTCGGCGTCCATGTGTGCCAGGTGCCAACAAGCTGTCGACAATGATGGGCGGGTTTCCTTCTGAACAGCTGCACATGTCAGTGTGTGTTTGTATATATATATATAAATAGATGGATATATATAGGCGTAAGAGTGGCTGTGTGGTAAGTAGCTTGCTTACCAGCCACATGGTTCCGGGTTCAGTCCCACTGCGTGGCATCTTGGGCGAGGATCTTCTATAGCTACACATATATATGTGTGTGTGTGTGTGTATATATATATACATATATATATCAATCATGATCACGTGATCAACCAGACCATCAGATGTTGTTACACATCGCTGGTCACAATGCGCTTCGCATTGTTTTAGCCTTCGAATGACGCCACCCCACTGGCTAAGCGAGCAGGCCAACAGAAGAAAGAGTGGTGAAAGAGTACAGCAGGGATCACCACCCCCTGCCGGAGCATCGTGAAGCTTTTTTTTAGGTGTTTTCGCTCAATAAACACACACAACGCCCGGTCTGGGAATCGAAACCGCGATCCTACGACCGCGAGTCCGCTGCCCTAACCACTGGGCCATTGCGCCTCCATGTGTGTGTGTGTGTATATAATGAAAGAAAATGGAGAATTATGGATGTATACTCTTTTACTTGTTTCAGTCATTTGACTGTGGCCATGCTGGAGCACGAATAATTTATTTGTATGACTTTATGAGGTTGGAAGTTTTTTTTATAAAAACAATGCAAATAAATTGTAAATTATGAAGCTTAGAAAAAGAAATGGCAGATGCCAACAACCTACACGTGTTTCGATTCATGCCCCCTGGGGATTTGTAAGTCTAAGCATTTGGGTAGGGCCATGTGCTAAGAATTGGTCATCATTTTCAACTATGCGGGGTAGAATCTCATCAGGGCTTTATAGGCTTATTACAACAAGGGTCCATACATTTCTAGAAAGGATACAGTTGAATGTCATGTGGGAGCATGAATCGAAACAGGTGTAGGCTCTTGGCATCAGACATTTCTTTTAGAGTTCTGTAATTTACTAGCAGTATCGCCCCGGCGTTGCTCGGGTTTGTAAGGGAAATAACTATATAAGCATTTTTAGAGATTGCTAACCACAAAGGGGGGTGTTACTGTAGCTTTTTACGTTCTGAGATTTAATAATACATTTTTAGAGAGTTACTTCCCTTATATAATAGCAAAAAAAATGCATTAAAAATGGGAAAAAATGATGGTAAATTTTTTTTTTAGACGCATGCTAATACCCAGAAGGGCTCAATATGAATCACGACTATAAGATACCCGGTTTTGGTTACACTGCACCGCAAAATGTGGGAGTAGTTAGGAATCTAAATCGTAGGAGACAGACACACAACTTCACTTTTATATATAAAGATTTGTATTTATTCTTTTGTTTTATGTTTTTATTTGTTTCAGTCATTTGACTACAGCCATGCTGGAGCACCGCCCTTAGTCAAGCAAATCGGCCCCAGGACTTATTCTTTGTAAGCCTAGTACTTATTCTATCGGTCACTTTTTGCCGAACCACTAAGTGACGGGGCCGTAAACGCAGGAGCATCGCTTGTCAAGCGATGTTGGGGGGCGGGGACAAACACACACACACATATGCGAAGGGTTTCTTTCAATTTCCATTTACCAAATCCACTCACAAGGCTTTGGTAGGCCCAAGGTTATAATAAGAAGATACTTGCCCAAGGTGCCTCGCAGTGGGACTGAACCTGGAACCATGTGGTTGGGAAGCAAGCTTCTTACCACACAGCCAATACACACACACATATGTTTGTGTATGTGTTAAGGTCATACCTTTGGTAACGAGCCGCAGGTGTCAAAGCAGGTGAATATGAAGTATTTTTATTGATCTTATATTTATCGTTTTTGTTGTTTTTGATGCAGTTTTAGGACAATTCAGGTGTTGCCATGACGATGTAACAGCTAAACTTAAATGCACACACATGTGTGTGTCTGTGTGTGAGTGTTGGTGTGTGTACGTATCTGTTTCTGTGTGTGTGTGTGTATCTCTGTTTCTGTGTGTGTGTGTGTATCTCTGTTTCTGTGTGTGTGTGTGTATCTCTGTTTCTCTGTGTGTGTGTGTATCTCTGTTTCTGTGTGTGTGTGTGTATCTCTGTTTCTGTGTGTGTGTGTGTATCTCTGTTCTATGTGTGTGTGTGTGTTGTGTATCTCTGTTTCTCGGTGTGTGTGTGTGTTGTGGTGTGTGCGTATCTCTGTTTCTCTGTGTGTGTGTGTTGTTTGGTGTGTGTGTATTCGTTTTCTTGTGTGTGTGTGTGTGTGTGTGTGTATCTCTGTTTCTCTGTGTGTGTGTGTGTATCTCTGTTTCTGTGTGTGTGTGTGTGTGTGTGTATCTCTGTTTCTGTGTGTGTGTGTGTGTATCTCTGTTCTGTGTGTGTTGTGTGTGTGTATCTCTGTTTCTGTGTGTGTGTGTGTGTGTGTGTATCTCTGTTTCTGTGTGTGTGTGTGTGTGTCTCTGTTTCTGTGTGTGTGTGTGTGTATCTCTGTTTCTGTGTGTGTGTGTGTGTGTGTGTCTCTGTTTCTGTGTGTGTGTGTTGTGTATCTCTGTTTCTGTGTGTGTGTGTGTGTGTGTGTATCTCTGTTTCTGTGTGTGTGTGTGTGTGTATCTCTGTTTCTGTGTGTGTGTGTGTGTGTATCTCTGTTTCTCGTGTGTGTGTGTGTGTGTATCTCTGTTTCTGTGTTGTGTGTGTGTGTGTGTGTGTGTATCTCTGTTTCTGTGTGTGTGTGTGTGTGTGTGTATCTCTGTTTCTGTGTGTGTGTGTGTGTGTGTGTATCTCTGTTTCTCTGTGTGTGTGTGTATCTCTGTTTCTCGTGGTGTGTGTATCTCTGTTTCTGTGTGTGGTGTGTGTGTGATATCTGTTTCTAGTGTGGTGTGGTGTATCTCTGTTTTCTGTGGTGTGTGTGTGTGTGTGTGTGTATCTCTCTGTTTCTTGTGGTGTGTGTGTATCTCTGTTTCTGTGTGTGTGTGTGTGTGTGTATCTCTGTTTCTCTGTGTGTGTGTGTGTGTGTGTGTATCTCTGTTTCTGTGTGTGTGTGTGTGTGTGTATCTGTTTCTCTGTGTGTGTGTGTGTATCTCTGTTTCTGTGTGTGGTGTGTGTGTGTGTATCTCTGTTTCTCTGTGTGTGTGTGTGTGTGTATCTCTGTTTCTGTGTGTGTGTGTGTGTGTGTGTGTATCTCTGTTTCTCTGTGTGTGTGTGTGTGTGTATCTCTGTTTCTCTGTGTGTGTGTGTGTTGTATCTTGTTCTCTGGTGTGTGTGTGTATCTCTGTTTTCTGTGGTGTGTGTATCTCTGTTTCTCTGTGGTGTGTGTGGTGTGTGTGTATCTCTGTTTCTGTGTGTGTGTGTGTGTGTGTGTGTATCTCTGTTTCTTCTGTGTGTGTGGTGTGTGTATATCTGTTTCTCTGTGTGTGGTGGTGTGTGTATCTCTGTTTCTCTGTGTGTGTGTGTATATCGTTCTGTTTGTGGGTGTGTGTGTGTGTGTATCTATGTTTATGTGTGGTTGTTGTCTGTGTGGTGTGTGTGTGTGTGTGTGTATATCTGTTCTCTGTGGTGTGTGTGTGTGTGTTTATCTTGTTCTGTGTGTGTGTGTGTGTGTGTGTGTGTATCTCTGTTTCTGTGTGTGGTGGGTGTGTGTATCTCTGTTTCTGTGTGTGGTGTGTGTCTGTGTGTGTATCTCTGTTTCTGTGTGTGTGTGTGTGTATCTCTGTTTCTCTGTGTGTGTGTTGTGTGTGTGTATCTCTGTTTCTTGTGTGTGTGTGGTGTGGTGTGTATGTGGTTGTTTCTCTGTGTGTGTGGTATCTCTGTTTCTCTGTGTGTGTGTGTGTATCTCTGTTTCTCTGTGTGTGTGTGTGTGTGTGTATCTCTGTTTCTGTGTGTGTGTGTGTGTGTGTGTATCTCTGTTTCTGTGTGTGTGTGTGTGGTGTGTATCTCTGTTTCTCTGTGTGTGTGTGTGTGTGTGTATCTCTGTTTCTCTGTGTGTGTGTGTATCTCTGTTTCTCTCGTGTGTGTGTGTGTGTGTATCTCTGTTTCTGTGTGTGTGTGTGTGTATCTCTGTTTCTGGTGTGTGGTGTGTGTGTATCTCTGTTCTCTGTGTGTTGTGTGTGTGTGTGTATCTCTGTTCTCTGTGTGGGTGTGTGTATCTCTGTTCCTGTGTGTGTGTGTGTGTATCTCTGTTTCTCTGTGTGGTGTGTGTGTGTGTGTATCTCTGTTTCTCTGTGTGTGTGTGTGTGTGTATCTCTGTTTCTCTGTGTGTGTGTGTGTATCTCTGTTTCTGTGTGTGTGTGTGTGTGTGTATCTCTGTTTCTGTGTGTGTGTGTGTGTGTGTGTGTGTGTATCTCTGTTTCTGTGTGTGTAGAAGTGTGTGTGTATCTTTATGCATGGGTGTGTGTGTGCATGCAGGTGCGTTTAATATGTATGTAGTACGTGGTGGGTGTAAGTTATGTATATGTGTGTGTGTGGAAGATAGAAATATATAAACTTAAAAATTTAAATTACATTGAGAAATTAAGAAAATAATTAAATTTTAATTAAAGAAATTTTTTAATTAATTTAAGAATTAATTGAAAGAATCAAATTAGATTTAAGAAATAAAAATAAAAAAAACAAAAATCAATTTAAGAAAATAAATGAAAGATTAAAAAATTTAAAAAATGAAATTACATTAAGAAATTGAAAAATATAAAAATTTTAATTAAAAAATTAATTACTCTTTTACTTGTTTCAGTCATTTGACCATAGTCATGCTGGAGCACCGCCTTTAGTCAAGCAAATTGACCCCAAGACTTATTCTTTGCAAGCCTAGTACTTATTCTATCGGTCTCTTTGGCTGAACTGCTAAGTTACGGGGACATAAACACACCAACATCGGTTGTCAGGCAATGTTGCGGGGACAAACGCAGACACACAATCGTATACACACACATACATATATATATATATAATATATACATACATATATATATATATGTCGCCTTACTGGTACATGTGCCGGTGGCATGTGTAAAAAGATTCGAGTGAGGTCGTTGCCAGTACCACCTGACTGGCCCTATGCTGGTGGCACATAAAAAGCACCCACTACACTCTAGGAGTGGCTGGCGTTAGGAAGGCCATCCAGCTGTAGAAACTCTGCCAGATCAAGACTGGAGCCTGATGTGGCCATCTGGTTCACCAGTCCTCAGTCAAATCGTCCAACCCATGCCAGCATGGAAAGCGGACGTTAAACGATGATGATGATATATATATATTACTCTTTTACTTGTTTCAGTCATTTGACTGCGGCCATGCTGGAGCACCGCCTTTAATCGAGCAACTCAACCCCGGGACTTATTCTTTTGTAAGCCTAGTACTTATTCTATCGGCCTCTTTTGCCGAACCGCTAAGTAACGGGGACGTAAACACACCAGCATCGGTTGTCAAGCAATGCTAGGGGGACAAACACAGACACACAAACACACACATGCATATATATATATATATATATTATATATATATATATATATATATTATACACATATACGACAGGCTTCTTCAGTTTCCGTCTACAAATCCACTCCCAAGTCATTGTCGGCCCGATGCTATAGTAGAAGACACTTGCCCAAGGTGCCACGCAGTGGGACTGAACCTGGAACCATGTGGTTGGTTAGCAAGCTACTTACCACACAGCCACTCCTGCACCTATATACGATGGGCTTCTTTCAGTTTCCGTCTACCAAATCCACTCACAAGGCATTGGTCGGCCCGGGGCTACAGTAGAAGACACTTGCCCAAGATGCAACGCAGTGGGACTGAACCCGGAACCATGTAGTTGGTAAACAAGCTACTTACCACACAGCCACTCCTGCACCTATATACGACAGGCTTCTTTCAGTTTCCGTCTACCAAATCCACTCCCAAGTCATTGGTCGGCCCGAGGCTATAGTAGAAGACACTTGCCCAAGGTGCCACGCAGTGGGACTGAACCTGGAACCATGTGGTTGGTTAGCAAGCTACTTACCACGCAGCCACTCCTGCACCTAATACATATATATACGATGGGCTTCTTTAAGTTTCCGTCTACCAAATCCACTCACAAGGCTTTGGTCGGCCCAAGGCTATAGTAGAAGACACGTACCCAAGATGCCATGCAGTGGGACTGAACCCGGAACCATGTGGTTGGTAAACAAGCTACTTACCACACAGCCACTCTGCGCCTATATATAATACATATATACGATGGGCTTCTTTCAGTTTCCGTCTACCAAATCCACTCACAAGGCATTGGTCGGCCCGGGGCTATAGCAGAAGACACTTGCCCAAGGTGCCACGCAGTGGGACTGAACCCGGAACCATGTGGTTGGTTAGCAAGCTACTTACCACACAGCCACTCCTGCACCTATATATATATATGTGTGTGTATGTATTTATAAGCATACATAATATGTACATACACATACATATTCATACACACACACACATGTTTGGCTGCTTGTGTCATTACCAAATGTAAGACTATCTCTTCCTCCTCATCCTCCTCCTCCTCATCCTCCTCCTCCTCCTCATCCTCATCCTCCTCCTCCAGATATGTTTCTTCATGGCGCAATCATGTTTGTAATTCCCCCATCTTCAGTTTCACCCTGGGCTTGGCTAAATGGGGACATGAATATCCAATTTGTAGCCTTGCTAACCTCATTAACCTACATTTGTAAAATGATTAACCCTGGTGCTGTCTCTCTCTGCCGACAGCCCCTGCCCCTACCCCCAGTCTCTCTCCCTGGTTTTGTGGTTGGGTAAGTCTTTCACTTCCATCAAGAAATTTCGCAGTTTTCCCCATTGGAATTGTCTAAGGTTCATCATTGCTTCTCTCGTCAACATCTTCGTTACCACCACCACCACTCTAAGGGAGACAGACACTTGAACAGACAGATAAATAGACAGATAGATAGATAGATAGATAGATAGATGGATAGGTAGATAGATAGATAGACAGATAGATAGATAGATAGGTAGATAGACAGATAGATAGATAGATAGATAGACGGATGGATAGATAGATAGGTAGATAGATAGATAGATAGATAGGTAGATAGATAGATAGACAGATAGACAGATAGGTAGATAGACAGATAGATAGACAGACAGATAGATAGATAGATAGATGGATAGATAGATAGATAGACAGACAGATAGATAGATAGATGGATAGATAGATAGATAGATGGATGGATAGGTAGATAGATAGATAGATAGATAGACAGATAGATATGTTTCTTTATTAGCCACACAGACAAGACAAAATTACAAGGTAGAGCTTTTCTTTTGTGGGTAAAAGAAGGGGGTTTGGTTTTCGATCAAAAGGGATCGTAAATGGAAAGAAAGAGGACAAAAAAAGGGGGGGGGGATAAAAGAAAAAAAAGATAGATAGATAGATAGATAGACAGATAGACAGATAGATAGATAGATAGATAGATAGACAGATAGATAGATAGATAGATAGATAGATAGATAGATAGATAGACAGATAGATAAATCGGTAGATAGATAGACACAGGCATACATGCACACATATACACAGAGATATACACACACATACATGAGAACACACCCACACCTACACAGAGAGACGCAAACACGCACACAGATATATACTTAAACGCACTGACAAAAACACAGACACACGGGGAGGGGTTATCCCCTCCCTAATACATGGGCTTTCGCCCCCTCCTCCCTGCTCTGCTTTAAGTATGATCCCCCACCCCCTCATTCTCCTTGACCCCTTAACAAAATCACCTTTGAACTCCGACACCCCTCACCCCAGTGCAGCCTGTGCTAGCATCCGGGGGAGGGGGGGGGGGGGAGACAGTGTCCAGATGTTTCCGGAATGGGATACGGAAGAGGAGGATAAGCCACTGGAAGAATAAAGGGTCTCACACATACACACACACAGGACGATTTCAGGTGGTTGCTTCACATGCTAGAAATAGCAGCTGAATCTCTTTAAAAGCTATTCTCTGTGACCTTAACTTTTACTCGTTTCAATCGTTACACTGTGGCCATACTGTAGCATCACTTTGAAAGGGTTTTTTTTAGACAAGTGAATCGACCCTAGTGCTTGGTATCTGTGGTAAAGCCTGGTACTTATTCTATCGGTCATTTTTGCAGAACTGCTAAGTTATGGGGATGTAAACACACCAACACCGGTTGTCAAGCAGTAATGGGGGACAATCATCATCATCATTGTTCGACCGTGGTCGAGACAATGGAATTTACCATGCTACGCCAGACTTCAGGGTCAATCATGGCATTACAGAGGTCCTGTTGCTGGATGCCTGTATCCCTGGAGATTACATCAGGGTAGGAGAGTGTGTGCCCTCTGGTATTGCAAGTAGATGGCTTCCAGAGGAGAAGAGTAGAAATTACCTCTTTTTCAGCTCTACAACAATGTCCAGCAAACTGGACTCTCCTACCTTTCTTTTCTTTGGGGGACAAACATAGGCACAAAGACACACGCACACTTATATGTATTTTATATACACTGGGCTTCTTTCAGTTTCCATCTATACCGAATCCATTCATAAGATTATGGTCGGCCCGTGGCTATAGTAGAAGACATTTGCCCAAGGTGCCATGCAGTATCAACTACTTCTAGTTTCTCCCCCTGGAGTGTGATGGAATCTGTTTCTTGAGGATCTATACATACATTTGCTCACAACATCATAAGCGGAAAGTGTAACCCCTCGTAAGAGCTGTTCTTCACTCCTGCTCCAGAGCGTCGGCTGTGGGGTCACTCCGAGAAGCTCTATCTGCGACGATTTCATCTCAATCGAAGGAGAGGGGCTTTCTCCGTCCGGGTTGCGGATCCGTGGAATAAGCTGCCGGATGAGATGGTGAAGATGCCGACGACCGCTCGGTTCAAAGTCTCCCTTGACCACAAGTGGCCTGAACTCTTTACATGAACACCACCCTGTACATAACTCAATGTCGCCCTACATGGCCTTGCTTTTTTCTTTTTGAGCCAAAAAATTAACTTATTAACTTAACTATATATATAATATTATATATATATATATTATATTTATTTTAATATATATAATATATATTTATATATATATTATATATATATATATATTTATATATTATATTATATTTATATATATATAATATATTTATATATAATATTATACATATATATATTTATATATAAATATATATACATATATATATTTATATATAAATATATATACATATATATTATAATATATAAATATATATACATATATATATATATGTATATCTATCTATCTATATATATATATATATATATATATAAATATATATATATATGTATATATATATGACCACCATGCAGTTGGTAAGCAAGCTTCTTTCCACCCACACCCACACACATGCCCAGACAGACGTGTGTGTGTGTGTGTTTATCACTTGACACCAATTTTTTTTTCTGTTTTGGATAATTGCTTTTTCTTTCAGGTCATTAAAGGCTGTTACCAGCTGCACCACCACCACCACCAACAACAACAACACCAACAACAACACCACCACCATCACCACCACCAGAACCAATAATTACCCTGCCACCAATTGTACCATTATAACCACCAAATACAATTGCTATCATCCCCCCCCACCCACCGGCACCGCCATCACCACCACCACATCATCACTACCATCACCACGACCACCACCATCCCTACCTCCACTACCACCGCCACCACATCGTCACTACTACAACCATCACCACCACAACGACCACTGCCACTGCCACCACCATCGCTACATCAATCCACCACCATCACCATCACCATGACAACCATAACCATGACAACCACAACCACGACCACCACTACTGCCACCATACCTACTTCAACCACCCCAGTTAACTGTAGTAGTAGTAATAGCAGTAGTAGTAGTAGTAGTAGTAGTCAGCAGAGTAGTAGCATTAGCAGTGGTAGTAGTTTGACAAGTAGTCAGTAAGGTGGGGTGGGGTTGTGTGGTTGATCCTGCAGGTATAGAATCAGAGGTGTTCAGTCAAGCAAATCGACCCCAGGACTTATTCTTTGTGAGCCTAGTACTTATTCTATTGGTCCTCTTTTGCCAAACCGCTAAGTGACGGAGACGTAAACACACCAGCATCGGTTGTCAACTGATGTAAGGGGAATAAACATGGACACACACACACACACACATATATATATATATTCTATATATATATAATATATATTATATATATATATATACATATATATACATATATGACGGGCTTCTTTCAGTTTCCATCTACCAAATCCACTCACAAGGCTTTGGTCGGCCCAGGGCCATAGTAGAAGACATTTGCCCAAGGTGCCACGCAGTGGGACTGAACCCAGAACCATGTGGTTGGTAAGCAAGCTACTGACCACACAGCCACTCTTGCACCTATATATACATACAAACATAAATACCTTGTCGATGTTGTTGGATCTAGGCTAGAAACCAGCTCTTTCTCTCTTGGCAAGAAATCTTGAAATAAAACTGAATTATAACATGAATTCGATATCGAACCAAATTCGACGACTGCCACCCATGCCAACCTCCCCTCATTGGACACCAAACTCTGCTTGCGAAGACCTGTTGGGGCAAGTGAAATCGGAATTGAACCAAATTCAATGACTGGCACCCGTGCCAGTTGAGCGCTAACAGCGACTCTCTGGCTTGCGTGCCAGTGGCACGTAAAAAGCATCATTTGAGTGTGATTGTTACCAGTGTCGCCTTACCTGGCACTTGAGCCGGTGGCACGTGAACAAAACATTTGAATGAGGTTGTTGCCAGTGCCGTTGGACTGGCTCCTGTGGAGTTGGCATGTAAAAAACACCATTTCGAGCATGGCCATTGCCAGTCCCACCAGACTGGCCCTCGTGCCAGTGGCACATAAAGGCACCCACTACACTCTCAGAGTGGTTGGTATTAGGAAGGGCATCCAGCTGTAGAAACTCTGCCAGACCAGACTGGAGCCTGGTGCAGCCATCTGGTTTGCCAGTCCTCAGTCAAATCGTCCAACCCATGCTAGCATGGAAAGCGGACGTTAAACGATGATGATGATGAATGATGCATGCATACATGAGAGAGTAGTGTATGATTTGAGGGAGATTGGGCTGATGTTTCTAGCAATTGTAGCTACCATGTATAGGACTCCTTCATTAGCTCAGAGGTATGAAGTAAGAACTGACAAATTTCTCTTCAACCAGCATTGGTGAAATCTACTGAGCAGAACAACAGAAGCCAAAAATGGACCAGTTGTCATAAACCAGAAATGACAGAAAGGATTGACCATGTCAACAGCTTGACACGTCAATAGGTAGACATGTCAAAAGCCTGTCATAGATAGATAGATTTCTTTATTGGCAACGCAGGGCTGAACACAGAAGGGCCAAAATACAAAGTAGAGCTTTTCTTTTTGGGGAGAAGAGGAGGAAAAAGAAAAGGGGTCGGATTCCTATCAAAAGGGATCGTGAAAAGAAAAAAAAGTGGGGACGATCAATAGGGATCGTGTATCACAGAAATGTCAATGTAAAAAGGGAAAACAGATTAGGTTTTTCCGTGGATAGAAAAGCCTACGGAAAAGACCTCGAGAACCTTTCCCGCATAGGGGTTTGTAGCCCCCCTCCCATATGACCCTTCCAATTTTTTTTTTTTTCACTGATATAATACCAAATTTGGCATGAAGGTTTTTTCATCACCCGGAGTAGGTTCTAGGGGGCTACAGACCCCACCATACACCCCTTCCAATTTTTTCAGCGGTATAATATTGTTTCACTTTTGACTTCTGATATTTTTTCAACAGTATAATAGTTTCATTTTTATTCTTTCACTTTTGATAAGACTATAATATGTCTCACTTTAATTCTTTCACTTTTGACTGCCGATGTTTTTTCGGTGGTATAATAGCTTCACTTTTGATCAGACTGTAACATTATTTATACTACATACATAAACAACTGCTTACAAAAATAGAGTTTAATGTATAACTTTTTCTATGTTCATAATTTTTTGTCTACAATATTGAAAGATGTCACCAAAGAAAAGATGTAATCTCTCCAGAAACAAAGCAAGGAAGATTGTAGAAGACAGAAGGCAAAAGTCTCAAGAGAGAAGAGAGATGAGACTTTCTCAAGATCAGCAAATATTTTGTAAGGTATGCACTTTTATATATCAAAAACAGTTGGGAATAATTTAGGAGAAAGAAAATATTCAGAATCATGAAAAAAAGTGTAGGGGAAAAAAATTGGTGTCATTTTTATTTATGGTAATGAAGGAAAAGTTATATATATATATATATATATATATATATAGACAGACATATAATCTCTCTATATATAAACAGCAAAATGTCTGTGTGTGTGTCCTTTATACAAATCCACAATTTTTCAGTTATAGCCCGGGGCTATAGCAGAAGACACAAGATGCCACGCAGTGGGACTGAACCCGGAACCATGTGGTTGGTTAGCAAGCTACTTACCACACAGCCACTCCTGCGCCTATATATATATATGTAATTAAAGTCAAAATAAGGGTGAAAAAATTGAATATTAATTAATAACATCGATTTAAACACCAAGTGGCCTTGCGTATAAAGGACTGGGATACAGTAAATATTAATACAAAACCATAAGAGAGAATCCACTATGTGGACGCTCTAACGCTGGAGTTAATCTATTTTTTCGTTATTTGTCCTGCTCGCTTACGTTCTTGGCGTGTTGAATTAATTCTTGAGAACAATTCCTTGGTGGTGGATTCCCTTTGCGGATCTATATCTAGCGTTAGAGCGTCCACATAGTGGATTCTCTCTTATTGTTTTGTATGTATATATATAAACTCTGCCAGATCAGACTGGAGCCTGGAGCAGCCCCTGGCTTCCCAGACCCCGGTCGAACCATCCGACCCGTGCTAGCGCGGAAAACGGACGTTAAACGATGATGATGATGATGATGATGATATATATTTATTTATAACATATATATATATAATGTATATACATATATATGTGTGTGTGTATGTATGTATATATATATATCAAAAATATGGGTGTAGAAAATCACATCTTTAATTGCTGAATTTAGCATACAATGATGAATGTTGTTTACCCAGTAAGTCCCAACGTACTTAACTCCCTGACTGTTGCTTTCAAATTTTCACAAATAATTGAAAGTAGGTTAAAATGAAAAAAAACAAAATCAATTATTAAAACTCCTCTACTTTGAGTAGAAATGGAAATACCCAGTGTCCTCTTAACAGGACACTGCGACAATGTGATATAGCTTATTTAAGGTTTTCATTTCGTGTCCTATTTATAGGACATTGGGACTTAATGGGTTAAGATCATTACTAAATTGACCACCAGGGTCATGCGATGAATTAATTGAGTTGGACTTATCAATGAGATTTTTCATATATTCTTTTCTAGGTGGTAAAGGTATGTCCTTTGACCTTTAGCATGCTGTAGGTGCATTATGTCGCCATATGAGTTATCTCCCCCTATAGTTACAGGGCAGTGGCATGGGAAACAATTCTAGAGAAAATGCTGTGTGCTAAAGGTTACTCTTTTATTCTTTTGCTTGTTTCAGTCATTTGACTGTGGCCATGATGGAGCACCGCCTTTAGTTGAGCAAAGTGACCCCGGGACTTATTCTTTGTAAGCCTAGCACTTATTCTATCGGTCTCTTTTGCCGAACCGCTAAGTTACGGGGACATAAACACACCAGCATCGGTTGCCAAGCAATGTTGGGGGGACAAACAAACTTATACACACACACACACACACACACACACACATATATATATATATATATATATGTATATATATACATACATATATACGTTGGGCTTCTTTTCAGTTTCCGTCTACCAAATCGACTCACAAGGTTTTGGTCGACCTGAGGCTATAGCAGAAGACACTTGCCCAAGACATTTGTGGTTCGGCAGTGTTTCTACAGCTGGATGCCCTTCCTAACGCCAACCACACCGTCAGTGTAGTGGGTGCTTTTTACGTGCCACCGGCACTGATGCCAGGTGAGACTGGCAACGGCCGTGATCGGTTGAGGCCAGTCGAGGAGACATTAAATGATAATGATGGTGATGATGAACACAATGTGTCACCTGGTTCAGGAATCAAATCCCAAATCTTCCAATCACAAGTCTGATACCCTAAGCACAAACCCACGTGTCCTCTACTGAGTGGGATCATTCGTTGGATATGAAATCCAACCATGTGTAACCCACAACAATAAGAGTTATCCTGGCAACTGAAGCGCTTCGGGTGGATTTTAAGCTGTGAGATGTGGACCATGCACGCATTTAACGACGAATATTGCAAGCAATGTGTTACCTTGTCATGTGTGTGAATCGTAAGGGTTGGTTGGAGTAAAGCAAGCACCAAGATTAAGCTCTTATATAACGATTCATCACTGTTACGTAACGATACATAACTATTATATAACGATTCATAGCTTATATAACAATCCATAATTGTTATATAACGATTTGTAACTGTTACATAACGATTCGTAATTGTTATATAGCAAATCATAACCATTGCAATGAGTAACCCCCGGGATGCAGTAGGAGTGTGTCTACTCGGAGACAGACTGATGTGTAAAGTCGTATGGTGTAGTGAGGAGAAGAGGGGGGAGAAGGGGGAGGGGAAGAGAGGGGGGAATGTATGTATATAGGTGTGTGAATGGGTTTGTGTTGGGGGTGTGGGGTGAGCGTGTATTGAATAGAAAACATGAAAAGCAATTTAATAAATGCAAAATATCATGATGTTACATAAATTGAAAAACCTGTGGCGCAACTTAGGGTCACCATCATCGCACAATTGTAACAAGAAACATACAAAGAGACACACATATGTATATATATGTATGCACACATACACCATCTATTTATACATTCTCTACAATTTCCCCATTATACACACACGCACACACATATATATACTCTTTTACCCTTTTACTTGTTTCAGTCATTTGACTGTGGCCATGCTGGAGCACAGCCTTTAGTCGAACAAATCGACCCCCAGGACTTATTCTTTGTAGGCCTAGTACTTATTCTATCGGTCTCTTTTGCCGAACCACTAAGTTACGGGGACGTAAACACACCAGCATCGGTGCCAGTACCTCCCCACTGGCTCCTGTGCCAGTGGCACATAAAAAGCACCATCCGATCGTGGCCGTTTGCCAGCCTCGTCTGGCACCTGTGCAGGTGGCATGTAAAAAGCACCCACTACACTCTTGGAGTGGTTGGCATTAGGAAGGGCATCCAGCTGTAGAATGCAAGACATCTGTGTTTGGAGTAAAAGAACTCCATTTGATTTTTTTTTAAATGCGAAGAAGGCATTTTTGGCGGAATTGTTCTAACAATTTAAAATGCTTTTCATAGCAATTCCAATTTTCACAAGAATACAACAGGAATGGTAAGACGGATGATCTGTAAAGAGCCAGCCCTGTATTCTTATTTATATGTGGCGAACGGCCACGCTCGGATGGTGTTTTTTTATGTGCCACCGTCTGGCACCTGTGTCGGTGGAACATAAAAAACACCATCCGAGCGTGGCCGTTCGCCAGCCTCGTCTGGCACCTGTGTCGGTGGCACATAAAATCACCCACTACACTCTCGGAGTGGTTGGCGTTAGGAAGGGCATCCAGCTGTAGAAACACTGCCAGATCTGACTGGCCTGGTGCAGCCTTCGGGCTTCCCAGACCCCAGTTGAACCGTCCAACCCATGCTAGCATGGAGAACGGACGTTAAACGATGATGATGATGATGATGAGGTCGCTGGCACCAAACACATGACTCCAGGCCACCAAATGCTTTTGTTGTCCTTTGGATTCACAGCTGTATTTCTGTATCAAGATTTCCATAATTTTGGACAGAGCCTTCAAGTTAGACGAACGAATCAACAGCCGTGAGTAACTTTCCCTTAACAAAAATTTTAGTGGGGTTACAAACAGCACCACACACAGGTTGATGCATTACAACTGTTTTTTTCAAGTCGATGGTCAAGCCCAAATCATCACAAGCCGAAGCGAATGCAAATACAAGAGATTGCAGACCTGTTTCAGAATGACTGACAAGATCTCAATCGTCAGTATACAAAAGTTCCCTAATGAGGCAAGTAAAAACCTTCGTTTTGAATTTCTGTCTGGTCATCATCATCATCATACGTCCGCTTTCCATGCTAGCACGGGTTGGACGGTTCGACCGGGGATCTGGGAAGCCAGAAGGCTGTATCAGGCTCCAGTCTGATCTGGCAATGTTTCTACAGCTGGATGCCCTTCCTAACGCCAACCACTCCATGAGTATAGTGGGTGCTTTTTATGTGCCATCCGCACAGGTGCCAGACGGAGCTGGCAAACGGCCACGGACGGATGGTGCTTTTTATGTGCCATCCGCACAGGTGCCAGACGGAGCTGGCAAACGGCCACGGACGGAGGTGCTTTTTATGTGCCACCGGCACGGGGCTAGGCGAGGCTGGCAACGGCAGATGAAGAATATTCACTGTTGTTTGATATTTTATGTAAATACCCTCCTCAGAGTTTTGAAAAGCATCTGACAACACAACAGCAAGTATATTGCAAAAGAGGTGGCTGCATCAAGGTCTCCTTGCTTCACTCCATTTTCCACAGCAAAAGATTCAGGGAGCCTACCACCAAAATTAACTCTAGCTTTCATATATACATATATATATACATATATATATATTATATACATATATATATATATATATACATATATATATATTATATACATATCTATATATATATATATATATATATTATATACATATATAATATATCTACATATCTATATATATAATACATATATATATATATATACTATATATCTAATATATACATATATACATATATATACATATATACATATATATATATATATACATATATATATATATATATATATATACATCATATATATATATATACATATATATATATACATATATATATATACATATATATATATATATACATATACATATATATATACATACATATTATATACATACATATATATACCATACATATATATACATACATATATATATACATATATATATATATACATATAGATATATATATATATATATACATATATATAATATATACAGATACATATATATATATATACATATATATATATATACATATTTTTAATCCAAACGGGAAACAAAAAAAACAACAACAATGGAACAATTACAGTATTATTATTATATAATATACATATATATATATATATAGAAATTCGGGGTGAGTACTTGATAATTATAAGCACCTGTGTATACCGTTTGGTGGTGTAGGTGGTGGAGTAAATTGATCAAAATAAAATAAAAACATGATGCGAAGGATTCAGCGGTACATATGTTTCGGGCCTTTATTAGACAGATTTATAACAATGCATAATGTATGTCTGTGGCCTTCTTCAGCCGCGCACAACAGCTTCCACAAGGACATGTGTTACATCAAAAATTCTTGGTTGGGGATGCAAATCCTCTCATTCACGTACGACATATCTCTAGTGGCTGCTATCTCTAGTGGCTGAGTGTCCACCATTGACAGGACCAAGGAAGGTCGAAATCAGGTGGTCTCAGTGCTGCTGATGGCAAGGATTTGTCCCTGAAGGAGAGTATATACTCTCCTTCATTTTCTACAATGCTCTTCCATCTCTCTGGTAGACTTGCAAGGCACCTCTTCCGAAATTCACTTGTCTGTGACAAAAAATACTCCTCCGGTACTGTTCTGACCTCGTCTACAGAATTCATATTTTTTCCATCCATGTGTTGAACATGGTGGGTGGGGCATCGTTTCCAATTCAAACTGCTCCAACCTTTGGAATGTCATCCTCGCTGTATATAGCCGAGCATTACCATGATGGAAGAACACCTTTTGTCCTGGAATCAATTTGTTGACTTTTCCGATGGCATCCAGGTGTCAATGAATGGTTGAATGACCAAATCCAAGCTTCTCTGCTAGTTCCTCAACAGTTGCAATGGGATTTTGTTCCACTAGGCTTTGCAGGACATCCTCATTCAGCTCTGAAGATCTTCCAGGACGAGACTTGTCTTCTAGGCTGTAGTTTCTGGCATGGAATTTCTAGAAGAGGCATTGACACTGGCTTTCACTTATTGTCAAATCCTCAGATACTACATTAATATTCCTCACACTTTCCATTCCTCACACTTTCGTTGCCTTTATTGAACTCATAAAGCAAAATATGCTTGTTTGTCACTTCCATTATAGCTTTGAAAAAATAACTGTTGAAATCAAATTGCACTCTTCGAAACTTGCACCAAGAATAAGGACAAGGTAAACTTACTACCTGCTTTTGTTGTAAGTTGATGTAGGTGGGTTATCCTGACCCCCTCCAACTATTAATTCATGTAATCGAAAAACTGCATTATTTATGGGATGACCCAGTATTATCTCTCAATATTAACACCACCTCTGTTGCTAATATACATCATCATCATCGTTTAACATCCGCTTTCCATGCTAGCATGGGTTGGACGGTTCAACTGCGGTCTGGCAAGCCCGAAGGCTGCACCAGGCCAGTCAGATCTGGCAGTGTTTCTACAGCTGGATGCCCTTCCTAACGCCAACCACTCCGTGAGTGTAGTGGGTGTCTTTTATGTGCCACCGACACAGGTGCCAGACGAGGCTGGCGAACGGCCACGCTTGGATGGTGTTTTTTATGTGCCACCGACACAGGTGCCAGACGAGGCTGGCGAACGGCCACGCTTGAATGGTGTTTTTTATGTGCCACCGGCACAGGTGCCAGACGAGGCTGGCGAACGGCCACGCTCGAATGGTGTTTTTTACGTGCCACCGGCACGGAGGCCAGGCGAGGCTGGCACGGCCACGATCAGATGGTGTTTGTTACGCGCCCACAGCACGGAGGCCAGTCGATGCGGTACTGGCTACGGCCACGTTCGGATGGTTTTCTTATGTGCCACCAGCACTGGTACCACAAAAATACAAATTCCATTGATGTTCATCGATTTTGATTTGGTTTGATTTTCACTTGCCTTAACAGGTCTTCACAAGTGTCCCAAGAAGGAAGGTATGCACAGGTGGACTGACTACGTCCCAGGTAGGGGCTATGGGTTATGGCCTCACGTGTCTTTTCAAATCACAAAGTTATAGAAATTAACGAAATAGTCCATGAATTCTGTGAAGGTAATGACTGTGCATATACCATATTTGATAGACAAAGATGACATCGAATTAATATATTCTTGTCGTGTTTTGATAATGTTTGTAGCTGCATAAATTAACATAAATTAACATATATAATATACTTGATGAAATTGTGTGATAACTCAACCACCTTATAAAGCATAGGTTTCTGACCTATGATTGTTTAGTTGTAAGATAATGATCCCAAAAGTTGCGAAATCCACTCAGAAGTAGAATGATGAAGGACATCAGACACAATGAAAGCTTCAAACAATACAAACAGTCTAAAAAAAACAAACACATTTACACATAAAGGCGCAGGAGTGGCTGTGTGGTAAGTAGCTTGCTTACCAACCACATGGTTCTGGGTTCAGTCCCACTGCATGGCACCTTGGGCAAGTGTCTTCTACTATAGCCCTGGGCCGACCAATGCCTTGTGAGTGGATTTGGTAGACGGAAACTGAAAGAAGCCCATCGTAATATGTATATATATATTATATATATATATATATATATATATAATATATATATATATACACTTTATTTAAAGCAGCAGAAATTCAACAAAACCTGTTACTCTGAGTTTCATGTTCCCATTTGCAAAAACTGTCCGACGAACGGAAACGTGAAACTCAGAGTAACAGGTTTTGTTGAATTTTCTGCTGCTTTTAAATAAAGCATATTACTCTACCACTGGTATTTGAGTACTCTTTTTTCCACCTTGTTTCACATTTATGTGTTTACTCCAGTATATGTGTATGTGTTTGTGTGTGTGTGTTTGTCCCCCTAGCATTGCTTGACAACCGATGCTGGTGTGTTTATGTCCCCCTTACTTAGCGGTTCGGCAAAAGAGACCGATAGAATAAGTACTGGGCTTACAAAAGAATAAGTCCCGGGGTCGAGTTGCTCGATTAAAGGCGGTGCTCCAGCATGGCCGCAGTCAAATGACTGAAACAAGTAAAAGAGGGTGTCCCAGAATGAACTATTTCAAGGAAATTAGGCAATTTTTCAAAAAAAATTTCTTTTATTTGTTTATCATGTTCAACCCTTTCGTGTTCAGATTAATCTGCCAAAGGAAATGGTTATGCATTCACATTGTTTTGAATTAATTCTGCATTATTTCATAGCTTTGGGATTTCGATGGTGTGAGAGTTTGTTGGACACAGCGTGAGACGACTGTTGTTATCGCTAGGCCTAACTCATCGTAAAGTCAATACCACCATGACTGATATCCAATCTACAGTGGAGAAGGCCACTGGATTTGGTTAAAAAGAGACGATGAACGATGGCTAGAAGTATATTGAGTTCTTCATAACCAGCTGATCTAGCAAGCGGGGCCTCATATTAGTGAGGGGAGCCAGTGCGCATTGATGCCGTCGAGAGGTAGGCCCCGAAACAGCGCGCATTCTCTCCGGATGACCCCATACACTTGCTAGCTTCCGGTATACGGAGCTTTTAACTGGTAGCACTTGCATGTGCAAGTTGTTTGCAAGACATCATAGTGGTGTCTCCGAGTCTCTCTCTTCGCAGCCTCTTTAAATACAAGTGAGCCATCAACCACGGAGACACATTTCTCTCCTGTGACATCATGATTCTCTCTCACACATTGTCTTGCAACACGGATCACTTCAAGTCTTTGGTCCTCACAGTGCAGAACATTGGCAAATTCTTTCTTAAATGCTTCCCCTCTGGCTAAGTAAAAATGTCTCCAAGCTTCCCTTCTGGTGATCTGATACAGTTCTCTGCTGTCACCATTCTTCCAGTCCTTCCATGCCTGTTTCTTTTCCCTGAAGGCCCTGCCAACTACATTGTTCCACCACCACGTTACCTAAGGTCGAGAGGGGACTTTGCAGCATCCACAGATCTGGTCAGTAGCCTTCAGCAGGTTGTCCTGTAGAAACCTCCAGTTGTCTTCTGCCTCATGTGATGCTATATCCTCCACTATTTGGTCAAAAGCTTCAAGTAATATGTCTAAATCTCTGTCCATTTGCAGGATCCTGAAGCTTCCAGACCCTTCTTCTCCATGCTGGTTGTCTTCTGGGCATCCATTTAGCCCTGATCCTGAAGTTGCTAACTACTAATCTATGTTGTGGAGTGCATTCTTCACCTGGGAAGGTTTTGGCATCTTACCCATTTTCTGGTGAGACCATGATCAATTTGACCAGTGTGTCCACCAGATCGGTAGGTAACTAATTGACTGGCAGGTTTCCTGAAGTTAGTATTACAAACCATAAGATCATTTGCATTGCAAAACTCCAGCATCCTGGTTCCCTTCTCATTGCGGGAACCAAAACCATAGCCTCCATGTACACCATGGAAGACCCCTGCATGTTGTCCAAAATGCCCATTGAAGTCGCCAGCCACAAAGAGGTCCCTGTCATTCATCATCGAGGTAGTCTGCATGAGGGTGTCATAAAATCGGTCTTTCTGTTCATCAGGTAGCCCCGGCTGAAGGGCATAGGCCGAGATAATGGTTGCTAATCCATGTTGCAGCACTAATCTAGTCTTGGAGGCACATGGCCTAGTGGTTAGAGCAGTGGATTCGCGGTCAAGGTATCATGGGTTCGAATCTCAGAACCGGGTGATGTGTGTGTTTATGAGTGAAACACCTAAGCTCCACGCGGCTCTGGCAAAAGGTAATAGTGAACTTCTGCTGACTCTTTTGCCACAACTTTCTCTCGCTCTTTCCTCCTGCATCTTGCAGCTCACCTGTGACAGACCGGCGTCTCGTCCAGGTGGGGAACCTATACGCCAAGGAAACCAGGAAACCGGCCCTAATGAGCCATGCACGGCTCAAGAAGGAACATTGTGGAGGCACATGGCCTAGTGTTTAGAGCAGCGAACTCGCAGTCGAGGGATCGCAGGTTCAAATCTCAGACCGGGCGATGTGTGTTTATGAGCAAAACACCTAATCTCCACGCGGCTCCGGCAGAAGGTAATGGCGAAACTTCTGCTAACTCTTTCCTCCTGCATCTTGCAGCTCACCTGTGACGGACCGGCGTCCCGTCCAGGTGGCGGAACCTATACACCAAAGAAACCGGGAAACCGGTCCTTATGAGCCAGGCATGACTTGAGAAAGAATAAAGAAACTAACCTTAAGTATTCTGTCGCATACTCTGACTACCTCAATTACCGTATCAACCCATTTCTCCACAAGAAGTATGCCCCCACCCCCCAGCCCCTGTCAGTGTTCCCTTCCCAGAAAATCTTATACTTATTTTGTTCTTTGCCTGTGAGGAACTCAGCAGAACTTCCTCTCCACCTTACTTCTCGGCTGAAGCACAAACCCACATCGCTCTGTGGAGATGTTCAAATTTCACATATTCCAATTTTGTGGGTGTCGGGTGTAATTCAAAATATATTCACCAATTCCACCCCACCACCCTTATTCGAAATATATTCACCAATTTCACCCCACCACCCTTATTCGAAATATATTCACCAATTCCACCCCACCACCCTTATTCGAAATATATTCACCAATTCCACCCCACCACCCTTATTCGAAATATATTCACCAATTTCACCCCACCACCCTTATTCGAAATATATTCACCAATTCCACCCCACCACCCTTATTCGAAATATATTCACCAATTCCACCCCACCACCCTTATTCGAAATATATTCACCAATTTCACCCCACCACCCTTATTCGAAATATATTCACCAATTTCACCCCACCACCCTTATTCGAAATATATTCACAAATCCCACCCCAGCACCCTTATGTAAATCCGGTGGAGCATCTGGAATTACAATATTTCTTGCACAAACATCTGTTTCTCTGCATATTTGTTTAAATTTTCCTCTCCTCGCTTATTTATTTATCTATTTATTTCTTTAATTAAACTAATTATTCCTGCCAACATTTTTATTTTTTTTAATAAGTATTCACTAACACACACACATATATATGTATATGACAATATATATGCATATATATATATATATATATAGGCAATATATACGCATATATATATATAGGTGCAGGAGTGGCTGTGTGGTAAGTAGCTTGTTTACCAACCACATGGTTCCGGGTTCAGTCCCACTGCATGGCAGCTTGGGCAAGTGTCTTCTACTATAGCTTCGGGCCGACCAAAGCCTTGTGAGTGGATTTGGTAGACGGAAACTGACAAAATATAT
This sequence comes from Octopus sinensis, assembly GCF_006345805.1. Lineage (NCBI taxonomy): Eukaryota > Metazoa > Mollusca > Cephalopoda > Octopoda > Octopodidae > Octopus > Octopus sinensis. The sequence goes on from NC_043025.1 coordinate 13,578,967, forward strand.
AGTGCGTGTGTTTTTATTGGCTAAACTGGCAAAATGACCATTCCGAAATACAACAATATCTGTTTCAACACGTGACTTCACATAAAAAATCTTGCACAACAAATATATAAATCTAGAGATCTTTGCTTAGAAAAAGCTTTCCTTTCACCCTCCATAAATTTCTTGGTAACACACAGAAGCATTTGTTATGGAAGTAGAAACTTTTGCCCTTCGACTAAAATTTGGATCTTGTGCTTGAAAAACAAAACTTGTAAACCCAGGGTCTTGTAAAGTAGGGCCTTGTAAAGTAAGGTATTACTGTATATAGAGGTAGGGGATAACAGGACAGCAGGGATACAGTTGGCGGGGCAGTGAGTACAGGATTGGGCTGCTGTAGTGAGGAAGGAGAAATAAGCAGAGTTCTTAAAAAGAAAAGAGGAAATATAATTTGGTTTAATGGAGCAGAATGTGTGAAAAATAGTGGCTGTGTGGTAAGTAGCTTGTTTACCAACCACATGGTCCCGGGTTCAGTCCCACTGCGTAGCACCTCGAGCAAGTGTCTTCTACTATAGCCTCAAGCCGACCAAAGCCTTGTGAGTGGATGTGGTAGATGGAAACTGAAAGAAGCCTGTCGTATATATGTATGTGTCTGTATATGTTTGTGTGTCTGTGTTTGTCCCCCTAGCATTGCTTGACAACCGATGCTGGTGTGTTTATGTCCCCGTTACTTAGCGGTTTGGCAAAAGAGACCGATAGTTAGTTAGTTAGTTAGTTAGTTAATATGGCTCAAAAGCAAATAGCAAGGCCATGTAGGGGGACATGGAGTTAAGTACAGGGTGGTGTTCATGTAAAGAGTTCAGGCCACTTGAGGTCAAGGGAGGCTTTGAACAAAGAGGTCGTCGGCATCTTCACCATCTCGTCTGGCAGCTTGTTCCACGGATAGAATAAGTACTGGGCTTACAGAAAGAATAAGTCCCAGGGTCGAGTTGCTCGATTAAAGGCAGTGCTCCAGAATGGCCGCAGTCAAATGACTGAAACAAGTAAAAGAGAGTAAAGAGAATATTACATGTGGTCGGAATACAGTGTTACCAAAACACACTTTCCCTGAGATGGGTGGTTCTTCTCAAGAACCTCAGTCTATTGTCATCGCCATAAGGCCCAGCATCCTGAGACCGGTCTTGACTACTTCATCACTTCGTCCCATTTATATTGTGCGTATGCGTTCATCAAATTATATAATGGATCAATCAAGCAATCTTGTAATTAATGATTTTATCTTCTTTTAAACTCCTAATTAATTATGCATGCTACACGTATATTATAACATTAATTGGAGCAAATTGGTTTAGATTAATTTCAGTTTGTCAGTAATATGGATAAAACTGGCTGTAAAATTGCTCTCCTTTCTACTTTGTGGCATTTCTGATGTAGCAATCACATTAATTTATGTCTGTCGCATAATGTGTGACACACGTACACACATTATATTTAAAGATTTTTAAACAAAAAACTGCCCTTCCGAACCTGTTAAAAGGATTTTGCTCCTGAAAAATGGAGGTCATGGAGCTCTAAAATGTGGGAGTTAAGGCCCCTATTGGGGGTGGGTGTCTTAATGTCAACCAGAGAAGTTGAATTGTTGAGAATCTTTTTAACTTGGGTCTTATATGTATTGTTCAAATTTCTTTGAAATAGGAAATATATGTATGTTCACTGGGTTTGTAAAAGAGAGCAAAGCTACAGAAAACCAAAAGACGAATGATCACAATAAGCAGTCAGTTACCCTACCCTAGTCGTTACCACTAGTATTCGTCCTGCTTTAATGCAAGAAAGTATACTAGTCCCTTAATATTTTATATTCAATATTTCATCTATTCAATAAGACAATCAATACTTCATTTCATTTTACTATATATATATAAATATTATTTATAGTATATATTCTATATTCTACATTAATATTATAAAGAATATAAATAAAACATAAAAAATAGAGTTGGAATTCCTTTGAATAATATATATATATATAAATAAGGCACAGGAGTGGCTGTGTGGTAAGTAGCTTGCTTACCAACCACATGGTTCTGGGTTCAGTCCCACTGCATGGCACCTTGGGCAAGTGTCTTCTACTATAGCCTCGGATGGACCAGAGCCTTGTGAGTGGATTTGGTAGACGGAAACGGAAAGAAGCCTGTTGTATATATGTATATGTTTGTGTGTCTGTTGTGTTTGTCCCCCAAACATTGCTTGACGACCGATGCTGGTGTGTTTACGTCCCTGTAACTTAGTGGTTCGGAAAAGAGACTGATAGAATAAGTACTAGGCTTACAAAGAATAAGTCCTGGGGGTTGATTTGCTCGACTAAAGGTGGTGCTCCAGCATGGCCGTAGTCACATGACTGAAACAAGTAAAAGAGTATATATATATATATATATATTAATATATACATACACACACACACACATATATATATATATATATACTAGCAGTGTTGCTCGGGTTTGTAAGGGAAATAGCTATATAAGCATTTTCAGAGAGTTATAGCCAAAAAATAGCTAAAAATGCATTAAAAATTGGGAAAAAATGATGGTAAATTTTTTTTTAAATCGTTGACTCATCGTAGACATTTTTAGATAGTTACTTCCCTTATATAATAGCGAAAAAATGCATTAAAATGGAAAAAATTATGGTAAATTATTTTAAAAATCATAGACTCATCGTAGACGCGCGCTAATACCCAGAAGGGCTCGATATGAATCACGACTATAAGATACCCGGTTTTGGTTAAACTGCACCGCAAAATGTGGGAGTGGTTAGGAATCTAAATCGAAGGGGACAGACACTCACACAACTACAGTTTTATATATAAAGATATATATATATATATCTATATATATATATATACACTTGCGTCGGAAATTAATTAGCACTTCTCAAATTTCTACATTTTCTTACATTTTCTTAATTTAATTAACTTATTATCAGAAACGAACTCGTTTTTAATCAAAAATTTATTAAAACATATCCCAGCACACCACATAATTGTTAATAATCGTGAAATTTAGTCAATATCTTGTTGCTCCTCCTTTGGCAGCAATGAGAGCTGCTACGCGGGTCGGCATGCTGTCTATGAGTGCCTGCAGGTACTGTGCAGGGATGGCCCCTCATGCAGCAAGAAGTGCCCCAAACAGCTCGTGTCGGTTCCTGTATTGCTGCACATTCAAATCCCTACCCAATCGACTCCAGAGGTTCTCAATAGGGTTCAGGTCAGGTGACTGGCCAGCACGTACTCCTCGCCACCAAAGAGGTATCCCGTACTATCTCAACGTACTTTGCTGCGTTGATGTTGCCTTCGACGGCATAGAGCCGCCCAACACCACTGTAGCTGAACGCCCCTCACACCATCAGACCACCCCCACCATGCTTCATGGTGAGCAAATCAAGGGTGCTAATTAATTTCTGACGGTAGTGTATATATATACATTTCTTAGTATACATGTATGTGTGTTTATGTCTGCAACAAGTTTACAGTGAGTGGGGTAGCAAAGTAAGAAAAATCCAAAGTGTATACAGGCATGTATGTATGTATGTATGTGTGTGTGTGTATACAGCAGAGGAAGATGAACCGACTGATATGGCCATTCTTAAATACACAGAGCCACTGAGATGACATGGAATGGTCTTTGTTTAAATTGGAGGAAGCTTCACCACAAGCCACGAGTATTTTTAACACCTTATTCTTATTTCATAAGAACAGAGAGAGAGAGAGAGAGAGAGAGTGTGTGTGTGTGTGTGTGTGTGGTGGGTGCACTGTTTTTGTAAGTAGTTTGTGACTGGCAGTGACTCTCCCTGATTAAGATGGCATCAATGTATGTATGTGTGTGTATGTTTGTTTGTATATATATATGTATGTATGTATGCATGTTTATATGTATGTATGTATGTGTATGTATGTATGTATATATATATATATATATATATATATATCATCTTGATCACCTTGACCGACCAGGTTATCAGATGTTGCTACACATCGCTGGTCACAATGCGCTTCGCATTGTTTTGGCCTTCAAATGATGCCACCCCGCTGGCTAAGCAAGCAGTCCAATATATATATATATATAAATATACTCTTTTACTTGTTTCAGTCATTTTGACTGCGGCCATGCTGGAGCACCGCCTTTAGTCGATCAAATCGACCCCGGGACTTATTCTTTATTTTATCGGTCTCCTTTGCCGAACCGCTTAGTGACGGGGACGTAAACACACTAGCATCGGTTGTCAAGCAATGCTAGGGGGACAAACACAGACACACAAACACACACACACATACACACACACACACACACACACATATATATATGTATATATATATATACATATATACGACAGGCTTCTTTCAGTTTCCGTCTACCAAATCCACTCACAAGGCATTGGTCGGCCCGGGGCTATAGCAGAAGACACTTGCCCAAGATGCCACGCAGTGGGACTGAACCCGGAACCATGTGGTTGGTTAGCAAGCTACTTACCACACAGCCACTCCTGCGCCTACATATATATATATATATATATATATATACACACACACTCTCTTTTACTCTTTTCAGTCGTCTGACTGCGGCCATGCTGGAGCACCACCTTTAGTCGAGCAAATCGACCCCAGGACTTATTTTTTGTAAGCCTAGTACTTATTCTGTCGGTGTCATTTGCCGAACCGATTGTATAAGTAGGAGACTCTTGGCCAAGGTGCCACGCAGAACCATCTGGTTGGGACACAAACTTCTTACCACACAGCCACACGTATTCTAAATATGGTAGCAGCTTTTTGCCTCATTCAGCATTTCGTAAAAAGATATGGCAAAGAGGTGAAATGAATATGGATTCTCAGTTCAAACAGACTGAAGGAACAGCAAAGAAGATTGCTTGCAAATGTGATATATTCATACCAACCACCCCCAACACACTGTCATCAAAGACAGACACACCATGTTGAATTTGAGAGGAATTTTTGATGCTTGTAAGAAATTCACACCTGAACACTATGTATCATTCACAGAATCTTGTTTTTTGAAAAATACAGGTAAAATATTTCAATATTTTACAAAAGGAAATTTCTAAATTTTGTGCTTTTAATCCAAAACATTTTATAGTATAGGCGTAGGAGTGGCTGTGTGGTACATAGCTTGCTTACAAACCACATGGTTCCAGGTTCAGTCCCACTGCATGGCACCTTGGGCAAGTGTCTTCTAGTATAACCTTGGGCCAAACAAAACCTTGTGAGTGGATTTGGTAGACGGAAACTGAAAAAAGCCCATCGTATATATATATATATGTGTGTGTGTGTGTATTTGTCCCCCCAACATCACTTGACAAACGATGCTGGTGTTTTTACATCCCCATAACTTAGCAGTTCGGCAAAAGAGATCGATAGAATAAGTACTAGGTTTACAAAGAATAAGTCCTGGGGTCCATTTGCTCGACTAAAAAGTGGTGTTCCAGCATGGCCGCAGTCAAATGACACATCACCTGGTCTGACGTATATATTCTGTTGTGTCTGGGCAGAGTCATTTTCTTTTTGTGCCTTATAATGTAACACACTCACCGGTAAAATTTCCACTTATTTCTTATTTTTATTTTCCTAATATTTTCGTTGCGTCTTGTAACCTTTTCAATAGTCTTGACTCTTGAAAAGGTTGCAAGATGCGTGTCTATATATATATATATGTGTATATATTTATATATATATACTCTTTTACTTGTTTCAGTCATGTGACTACGGCCATGCTGGAGCACCACCTTTAGTCGAGCAAATCGACCCCCAGGACTTATTCTTTGTAAGCCTAGTACTTATTCTATCGGTCTCTTTTGCCGAACCACTAGGTTACAGGGACGTAAACACATTCCTTATTTTTATTTTCCTAATATTTTTGTTGCGTCTTGCAACCTTTTGAGAGTCAAGACTATTGAAAAGGTTACAAGACGCAACGAAAATATTAGGAAAATAAAAATAAGAAATAAGTGGAAATTTTACCGGTGAGTGTGTTACATTATAAGGTACAAAAAGAAAACACAAGAGAATCTTATTTCACACCTTTTCTTCTTTTTTCTGCAGGAAGTTCAACTGAATGGCTTAACATATTTGTCTTCTTTCTTATTTTCCTTTTTTAAAAATTATTTTGAGTGTACATTCAACAGGTTTGAGTGTCAGGTTTTGGACCACATCAAACAATCTTCTGTTTTGTTAAAGAAAGCAAGAAATAAAAGAATGACACACTCTATAAAGTAAAATGTTTGCTCTTCGTGAGGAAAACCATTTCAGTTGTTTTCACCTGGTGACCACGTTTAAACTCGTTTCTTGTAGCAAGTTGTACTGAAGCGGCACATGGTTTCGTTTTTGGATGAAAGAAAAGGAAAAAGAAGAAACTGTTGAAATTTTCTTCGTTAACCTGGTTGTAGAAGGTCTGACTCAAACATGTCACGTACAAGGTCAGGTGTTACTGGCGAAGCAAAAAAATTACAGGTGAGTTGAAAAATTACATACTGCAAAAATTACTGGCAAGTTGAAAAATTACAGGTGGGTTGAAAAAGCTGTGTGGTAAGTAGCTTGTTTACCAACCACACGGTTCCGGGTTCAGTCCCACTGCGTGGCACCTTGGGCAAGTGTCTTCTACTATAGCTTCAGGCCGACCAAAGCCTTGTGAGTGGATTTGGTAGATGGAAACTGAAAGAAGCCCGTCGAATATATGTATGTATATATATATATATATGCGTGTGTGTCTTTGTGTGTCTGTGTTTGTCCCCCTAGCATTGCTTGACAACCGATGCTGGTGTGTTTATGTCCCCGTTACTTAGCGGTTCGGCAAAAGAGACCGATAGAATAAGTACTGGGCTTACAAAAGAATAAGTCCCGGGGTCGAGTTGCTCGATTAAAGGCGGTGCTCCAGCATGGCCGCAGTCAACTGACTGAGACAAGTAAAAGAGTAAGCTGAAAAATTACAGGTGAATTAGAAAATTACAGATGAGTTGAAAAACAACAGGCAAGTTGTAAAAAAATTTACAGACGAGTCGAAGAATTACAGGTTAAGTTGGAAAAAATTAAAGGTAAGCCGAAAAATTTCCCTTTGTATAACGGTCATTTTTCATAGCGTTTTTCCGATGGCCAGGTAACTGAAGAGATGTCAGCGTGGATTTCCACCTCAGCATCCAAAACTGAGAGTTTTATCTTGGCTACCGAATAATGGTCACATATTATTTTATAGATAAACTAGCAGTATCACCTGGCGTTGATCGGGTTTGTAAGGGAAATAACTATATAAGCATTTTTAGAGAGTTATAGCCAAAAAATGGAAAAAAAATTATGGTAAATTTTTTTTTAAATCGTTGACTCATCGTAGACATTTTTAGAGAGTTACTTCCCTTATATAATAGCGAAAATGCATTAAAATGATGGTAATTTTTTTTTAAATCGTAGACTCATCGTAGACGCGCGCTAATACCCAGAAGGGCTCGATATGAATCACGACTATAAGATACCCGCTTTTGGTTAAACTGCACCGCAAAATGTGGGAGTAGTTAGGAATCTAAATCGTAGGAGACAGACACACAACTTCACTTTTATATATAAAGATTTCCTCTATTTACATAATATTGAGGTCTCTTTCTTTCATTTGTTATCTTACCATTTTTATCAATATATATATGGCCCTTTTATGCTTGTTCGTTCATTCCTCCTCTCTCACATTTCTTTGCCTTCTCTTCTTACTCACTTTCCCTTCACTGTGTCCCTGTTTTTTTCACGCCCCTCCTTAATTCTTCTGTCCCTCTGCTTCTACTTCAGTCTCTTCTCTTTCCACGTGACTGCCTCAGCCAAGCCTGTCTTTTCTTTCTTGGTCTGGCCGTTGTCCGTACAACAGCGATATTCTTCCCTGTGTATGTGAAACTTTGCATCTCTGCTGTAAGGCTTCATTTCCATACGCACTAGCTTAATTCAATTCGTCCTTAGTCGAAAGACGCCTGTTTTTATGTCCTGTTATTATTTTTATTGTATTTATATTTGTGTAACATTTCTCCGGTTTTTTTTTTCCCGTCCTTGTTTTTGTATACATTCGCTGCTTTCTTCCAAGGAATCTAATGCTCTTAGCTTAGTTTTTCCTTGGGGGCTGGCCAGATTGGAGCAATCTCAAGTATACTCAGCCAAAATTGTGAGGATGATCCAGTTCTTGACTGAGAAAAGAAAACTTCGAATGACTCTGATCTGTCCTTGTTTTCTTTGTATCGTCTATCTGGATGTTTTGTTGTCCTATTTTTGTATCACCTAACTGTCCGGATGTTTTGCGTTCTTGTCCTTGTATTTTATATATATATGTGTGTTTCTCCTCCACCACTGCTCGACAATTGGTGTTGCTATGTTCATATCCCTATAACTCAGGGGTTCGGCAAAAGAGACTGATAGAATATGTATCAGGAATTTTTTGAAAAAAAAGAAGAAAAATAACTACTGCGGTCAATTCATTCATCTCAAAAATTCTTCAAGGCACTGCCCCAGCATGGCCACAGTCTAAGTAAACGAAAGATAATGGAATATAAGCACTAATACCAATTTGTTCAACTAAGCTGGAATCCTCGGCATTTTTTGCTTGAACCCCGCAAATTCTGAGTTCAAATTCCATCACATGTTACTTGGACTCGACATATTAGCGATGACCATTTAATGTAGTGGTTCTGATTTTTGGGGGTCCACATAACCGGAGATCCACCATAGTATTTTAAGGGCCCCTGAAAAAAATCTTGCTTTAGATGTATGTATTGGTATGGAGATATGCTGTGCTTGAGAAGACCTGGCAAGCGAAGTGAGATCTTCGCTGTGGCCTAGGCCAGTGTTGTGTAACTGGCCCCTATAAGAGGACCCTTCAATCGTTGAACAATATGCTGTGCTTGAGAAGACTGTTGAGTCAAATGAAATCATTGGCATGGCTGATGCCAGCACTGCCTGACTGGCTCTCATGCCGGTGGCACATAAAAAGCACCATAGGAGCATGGTTGATGCCAATGCTGCTTCACTGGCTCCTGTGCCACCGGCACATAAGAAGCGCCATTTAAGCATGGTTGATGCCAGTGGCACATAAAAAGCACACACTACGCTCTCGGAGTAGTTGACATTAGGAAGGGCATCCATCTTTCCTCCTGCATCTTGCCTACGACAGACCGGCGTCCCATCCAGGTGGGGAACCTATACGTCAAGGAAACTGGGAAACCGGCCCTTATGAGCCAAGCATGACTTGAGAAGGAAAAAACAACAACAATTATTTTTATCTAAGGCATCACCTTTGGGATCTTTTCATTTTGAACGGCACTTTATAACATAACTAGCAGTATCGCCCGGCGTTGCTCAGGTTTGTAAGGGAAATAACTATAAAGCATTTTTAGAGAGTCATACCCCAAAAATAGCAAAGAAATGGGGAAAAAATGATGGTAAATTTTTTTTGATAGTTAAAAAGGTCGAGTTGCGTCCCCTAGACAGTTTGTGGTTTGTGTTTCTGATTCTCGACCCCATGTCGAATTTATCGATTTTTTTCAGAACTGGGGGAACTTTTCAAAATTTTCGCTGCGTTAGTTTTGAATTATGACATTGGGCTATGTGTGTGTCAAGTTTCATCAGAATCGGTTGAAAGCCGTGGTCAGGGTGAGGGTACAACCAAACAGACAAACTGCCGTTTATATAGAGAGAGATTTCTAGGTAACTAAAAAGTTTTAAACTTTGAATTCTGGTAATTTGTAGAAAATTTCATTAAAAAAAAGCATCAACGTTCCCGAATGTTACAAGACAACACAGTAACAGAGTGGCTGGGGCCCTATTGTGTAGTTATGCCTAAATTCATAATAATAATAATGAAATTATTGTATCCAGTGCTCAGGTGCCCCACAACTTGTCCAAAGTGCGTATAAAGCATCTGCAGTGATGTAGAAATGTCTGTGAAGAGAAGATAACACTACTAGGCACCTCACACATCCTACGTAAAACACTTTCAATACAGTAAAGACCCCCTATGGTCTTACCACTATCATTAATAGGGGGGCGAGCTGGACGAAATGCTTAGCGGTGTTTCACCCGTCGCTACGTTCTGAGTTCAAACTCAGCACGAGGTTCACTTTTCCTCTCATGCTTCTTGGGTCGATAAACTGGGTCAAACGCAAAACTAGTAGAAGGGATCGAAAAGGCGGCGAGCTTGCCAATTAGTGCGCCGAAAGAAATACTTAGATGTACTCAGACCGAGCGACTATCCGGGGGAAACGAACCCCCCAGACCGTCACGTCGGACGAAGTACACCTAAGCATTTCGTCCGACGCGCTAACGTCCGGGCCAGCTACCGCCATGAAAAAAACATTGTAAAAATAACTTATTTAATTTAAAAAGAAAAAAAGAAGAAAAATTCAAGGCTGTCCTTCGTCGCTTTTAGACATTCTACCATTATTCCCACAACATTCTTTAACGTTTTCTCTCAAAATGGCTTTTTTTTTCAACCCAGTTTTGCTTTCACTTCTATTCAAAGCAGAATGCTTTTGCATCCAGACTCTCCTAAAAACCACACATATATAATATAAATATATACATGCATACCTACGTAAATATGTATATGCTACAGGATATCTTCTAGTTAACCAAACACTTTTACACTTCCTATACTGGTAGAATATGTTTATAAAACATCATTTTCTCTTGACTTTACTGAGAAAATTCTATAGTTTGTAAGATATTTCGTCTTTAATTTCGAGCATTTCGCCAATTTTAACCATTGCGTCCATTTAGGTAAATAAAATTCTGTGCATAATGAATATGTCCCTCGTTTAAGAAACTGATTGGGTTTATTGATACCGTAATGGACATGGCCAGTCTGAAGGAAGCGGCCCAGGATAGGACTGACTGGAGGACACTGATCCAACGAGTGACCGAGAGTCGACTTCGATTGAGCTGATAAAGAAGAAGAAGAAGAATCTAGTGGTTCAGTAAAAAATAAGACCGATAGAATAGGTACTAGGCTGGAGTCGATTTCTTTGACGGAAAACTCTTTAAGGGCGGTGCTCCAGCATGGCCGCAATCAAATGGCTGAAAGGAAAGATACTTGTGTCTGTGTTTGTCCCCCCACGACTGCTTGACAACGGCAAAACAGACCCGTGGAATAAGTTTGCTTCGAGGCGGTGTTCCAGCATGGCCGTAGTCTGGTCATTGGAACAAGTAAAGCGAGATCAAACAAAAGATTTGGGCGATCTTTCGTCTCTAGTCGATTTCCGTAAAAAAAAATTTTTTTTTTTTACATATGGGCTTGCGGGAACTTTTGAAGTAATGAGAGCGAAAGAGACTAAGAGAAAGCGATTGTATGACGAGGGAAGTTCTTTTGAAGTTACCGTGCATGGCAAGCATTGATGTACATGTGTGTGTGTGTGTTTGATGGGGTGTAGGAGACAGATAGTATGTTGTGTAATCGACGGAAAGGTCTACTAGAGACGAAAGATCGCCAAGATTTGTTTGGTCTCTCTGCAGCAGAACCGACAAGTTACGGGGACGTAAACGAACCGGCACCGGTTGTTTGGTCTCTCTGCAGCAGAACCGACAAGTTACGGGGACGTAAACGGGGTGGTGTGCCTATTCTTTACTTCCGCCGACATACCATATATATATATATATTTATTTATTTTATAGAAGGAGCTTCTACAGGACTAGTACTGTTTCATTCAAAAGAAATCATCAGAAAATATATATATATATATACAGGGTGTCCCGAAAAAATGTATACACACCTTAAATAATTGTAAATTTGTTATTCTTTGTAAGCCTAGTACTTATTCTATCGTTCTCTTTTGCCGAACCACTATGTGTATACATTTTTTCGGGACACCCTGTATATATATATATGTATATATATGTATATATATATATATATATATGTATATATATTTCCTGATGACTTCTTTTGAATGAAACAGTTCTAGTCCTGTAGAAGCTCCTTCTATAAAATAAATTAATTTACTCTGCCATGTATTGAGTACCTTATTTACTGTGGTTAACCCCGACTCAACCCGGGACCTACATATATATATATATATATACAGAGAATTTGGCCCAGGCGCCGCCGCTGCTGTAGAATTATATACACGGAACCACATGGTTTGGGAAATATAAACGTCACCTTCTTCCTTCTCTCTCTCTCGCCGCTTTTTTTAACTCCTCCCCTTCTCAAAGTTTCCCCTCCCACCATCTCTTTGTCTATCAATTATCCTTCTTCCTCTCCTCCCCCTCTCTCATAACACGCACTACACATACCTGTATCTATCAATTTATTCCCCCCCTCTCTCTCTATATATATATACACACACATCTTATAGCTCTTCCATTCATCTCCTCCTCTCACTGCTAACTCTTTCCCTTTCCCTTGCTGTCTATCTTACTTTATCGCTTTTCCTCCGCCCATCTCTCCTTCCCTCTTCATCCCCCTCTCAATTGCTATCACTCCTCTTCACCCCCTCTCTCATTACATGTATTTGTCTTTCTCAACGCCTTTCCCGCTCGTCTATTCTCCCCTTCGCATACGCGCGTGCACGGCCTTTCCCCTCCCTTATATTTTCATATATATCTTCCCTTTTTTTCCTCTACCTTTCACTTTTCTCCACTCAAGTTCTTCTCTCTCTGAACCATCACCTATTTATACCTCTCTCACTAGACATCTATCGTTCTTTCTCTCTCCCTCTCTTCTCTCACTTTAATACTTATCCTCTCTCACAACGTATTTATACCTATCTCTTACACTCTCTCTTTCTTCATTTACACCTGTCTATATCTGTCTGTCTGTCTCTCACAAAAAAATTAGTCTTTCTCTCTCTCTTTTTCTTATAATCTTTCTTTCCCCCCCACACACACATTCTCTCTCTCTCACTTACTCTCTCTTCCCCCCACATCACACATACTCTCTCTCTTTCTCCCACCTCACATCCCATACTCTCTCTCTCTCTATCACCGGCTCACATTTTATTTCGCGCACATTTATACACTCACTCTCATCAATATACATACATAAATACATACATAAATATATATATATACACACTTACCATTTCCTCCCTCAGTTAAGCAGTCTCTCTTTCTTACAAACCCTCTCCCTTCACATATACTCTCTCTCTTTTTTTACCCCTCTCACTCCCTTCTCTCTTTTTCTTATCTTTCTTTCCTTTTTCTTTCCCCCCACTCACATTCTCTCTCTCTCACTTACTCTCTCTTCCCCCACATCACACATACTCTCTCTCTTTCTCCCACCTCACATCCATACTCTCTCTCTCTCTATCACCGGCTCACATTTTATTTCGCGCACATTTATACACTCACTCTCATCAATATACATACATAAATACATACATAAATATATATATATATATATACACACTTACCATTTCCTCCCTCATTTAAGCAGTCTCTCTTTCTTACAAACCCTCTCCCTTCACATATACTCTCTCTCTTTTTTTACCCCTCTCACTCCCTTTCTCTCTTTTTCTTATCTTTCTTTCCTTTTTCTTTCCCCCCACTCACATTCTCTCTCTCTCACTTACTCTCTCTTTCCCCCACATCACATCACATATACTCTCTCTCTCTCTCTATCACCGGCTCACATTTTATTTCGCGCACATTTATACACTCACTCTCAACAATATACATACATAAATATATATATATATATATATATACAAACTTACCATTTCCGCCCTCATTCACAAATACACTCTCTCTCTTTTTTTTACCACCCTCACTCCCTTTCTCTCTCTCTCACACACACACACACATACAACATATACACACACATCCAACATATATACACACATCAATATTTATATTTCCTTCCCTGACACAACAAAATATTTATATATTACTCTCTTCTCACACAGACTTATTCCACACGCTCTCTCTATCTTTCGCTCATACTTTCTCTCTCTCTCATCTTCACTCATTCGTTCTCTCTTTCTCTCACACACACAGTCATATAAATATATATATATATATATATATATATATATATACACACACACAGTCATAAATATATATACACACACACACAAATACTCTTTCATTCATACATTCTCTACTTCCCACTTTCCTTCTTCTCTTTGTCTCTCTCTTTTTATACACATACACACGCGCACACACATCTTCACTCTCACTTTCTTTTTCTCTCACTCTTACGAACACTCTTCCTTTATTGTCTCTGTCTCTCTCTCACTCTTACGAACACACTCCACTCATAGCCTCTCTCCCTCTCTTTTTCTCTCCCTCCCCTCACTCTTCCCTTATTGTCTCTGTCTCTCTCCCTCACTCCGCTCTGTCTCTCCCTCTCTTTTTCTCTCACTCCCTCCCCCACTGTCTCTCCCTCACTCACTCTTACAAACACACTCCACTCATAGCCGCTCTGTCTCTCATCCTCTCTTTCTCCTATCCTCCCTCCCTCCCCCCCACTTTTCACCCTCTCTCACACACGCTTCTTCCCTCCCACCACCTTCACTCCAACCCATCCTTGCCGCCGTCCTCTCTCACTTTCTCCATTTCCACTCAAGCGACCTCCTCGCTCCCAACTCGATCCACGACCCGCGACGTTTGCCTTCACCACGGCCGGCCACCCTTCTCGCATCTACACCCTCGCATCGACTATATACACCTCGCCGGTTACGCACCGCTACAAACACCAACAACCTTATATAATACGTGTGTATACAACGTATATAAAGACATTTTAAGGCGGCTTTCTTCTTTTATGTAACAAAGTGTTTGTTTTTGCTGCCATCGTCGAGAGTTCGATCCCAGGTAAAGTATTTTGCAACTCGCGATGAGGTTTATTTTTTTCTTTCTTTCTTGTATATACTCATGTATAAGAATATACTGTGTGTAGGTATGACGAATATACACACACACACCTGTGGTATTGTTTACATGAACTTATGTCTTTGTTTATATATATATGTATATATATGTGTGTGTATATATTTGGATACGGATGCGTATATAAGTGCGCGTATTTATATAATTATGCGTGTGTGTATGTATATGTGCGTATGTAT
>NC_043025.1:13599035-13601535 GCF_006345805.1 Octopus sinensis
CACACACATGTATGTATGTATGTATATATATATATATATATATATATATATTTATTTTTTGCGTAATGAGATTTAAAAAACAAACCAAGGCTACATACATGCGCTTTACTTGTTTCAGTCATTTGACTGCGGCCATGCTGGAGCACCGCCTTTAATCGAGCAAATCGACCCCCAGGACTTATTCTTTTGTAAGCCCAGTACTTATTCTATCGGTCTCTTTTGCCGAACCGCTAAGTGACGGGGACGTAAACACACCAGCATCGGTTGTCAAGCAATGCTAGGGGGACAAACACACACACACAAACATATATATATATATATATAATATATATATATATATATATATATATATATATATACATATATACATATATACGACAGGCTTCCTTCAGTTTCCGTCTACCAAATCCACTCACAAGGCATTGGTCAGCCCGGGGCTATAGCAGAAGACACTTGCCCAAGATGCCACGCAGTGGGACTGAACCCGGAACCATGTGGTTGGTAAACAAGCTACTTACCACTCCTGTGCCTATGTTTTTGCTTTATTTACTTTGTTTACAAAAAATTATTTATTTTGTGTTTTATTTACTTTGCTAAGTAGTCGTTGTAGGATCGACTCGTCACGACTAGCTAGTGCGGATGCGCGACTGCGCGCACCGGCACCACTCTTAAGTAGTACTTAAATTTAATTTGCCAAAATATTTTCATCGCTTTGAGACCTCGACCTGTTCACTGATAAAATTCCGTGCTGCATATATATATAATTACTTTTTATCTTATATTAAACTTTTTCATACTTTTTGATAGTTATATATATTTAATTAAAAAAAAAAAAAATGAATAAAAATAAATATATATATATAGGCGCAGGAGTGGCTGTGTGGTAAGTAGCTTGCTTACCAACCACATGGCTCCGGGTTCAGTCCCACTGTGTGGCATCTTGGGCAAGTGTCTTCTGCTATAGCCCCGGGCCGACCAAAGCCTTGTGACTGGATTTGGTAGACGGAAACTGAAAGAAGCCTGTCGTATATATATATATATATATATATATATATATGTGTGTGTGTGTTTGTCCCCCTAGCATTGCTTGACAACCGATGCTGGTGTGTTTACGTCCCCGTGACTTAGCGGTTCGGCAAAAGAGACCGATAGAATAAGTACTGGACTTACAAAAAACGTCCCAGGGTCGAGTTGCTCGACTAAAGGCGGTGCTCCAGCATGGCCACACAGTCAAATGACTGAAACAAGTAAAAAAAAAAAAGAGTATATAAATTAATAATTTTTAATTTTTAACTTTAAATAATTTAAATTTTGAATTTTATATTTTATATATTTTGCATATTATATTAATTGTTTTTATTTCTTTTTTGGCTTATGTTTTTCACTGTTTGATTTGCCTAATAGTGGTTTTATCTCTAACTAGCAGTATCGCCCGGCGTTGCTCGGGTTTGTAAGGGAAATAACTATATAAGCATTTTTAGAGAGTTATAGCCAAAAAATAGCAAAAAAAATGCATTAAAAATGGAAAAAAAATTATGGTAAATTTTTTTTTAAATCGTTGACTCATCGTAGACATTTTTAGAGATTTACTTCCCTTATTTAATAGCGAAAAAATGCATTAAAATGGAAAAAAATTATGGTAAATTTTTTTTTAAATCGTAGACTCATCGTAGACGCACGCTAATACCCAGAAGGGCTCGATATGAATCACGACTATAAGATACCCGGTTTTGGTTAAACTGCACCGCAAAATGTGAGAATAAGGAATCTAAATCGTAGGAGACAGACACACAACTTCACTTTTATATATAAAGATTTAATTTAAATTTATATATATAGGCGCAGGAGTGGCTGTGTGGTAAGTAGCTTGCTAACCAACCACATGGGTTCCGGGTTCAGTCCCACTGCGTGGCATCTTGGGCAAGTGTCTTCTGCTATAGCCCTGGGCCGACCAATGCCTTGTGAGTGGATTTGGTAGACGGAAACTGTAAAAGCCTGTCGTATATATGTATATATATATAAGTGTGTGTGTGTGCTTGTGTGTCTGTGTTTGTCCCCCTAGCATTGCTTGACAACTGATGCTGGTGTGTTTACGTCCCCTTCACTTAGCGGTTCGGCAAAAGAGACCGATAGAATAAGTACTGGGCTTACCAAGAATAAGTCCCGGGGTCGATTTGCTCGACTAAAGGCGGTGCTCCAGCATGGCTGCAGTCAAATGACTGAAACAAGTAACAGAGTAACAGAGTATAAATATATATATATATAATGTTTATCGCCACCTAAACGCGGGTGTTATATAAAAACAGACGCTAGTGCTATTTTAACCCCGGGAAGACGCCTCCACGTGGTTATTCAGTGCACTTCATCCTCAATATAATTAACTACACACCCAAGAATTGGGAGCAGCTCAAGGTATATAAATAAAATGAAGCCCTCGTACACCAAGTGTGCTTGTTGTTTGTTAGTTCGTGGATGGGCTGCGTTTTCAGGCGTAACGGAA
>NC_043025.1:13606535-13621535 GCF_006345805.1 Octopus sinensis
CATCGGTTGTCAAGCAATGCTAGGGGGACAAACACAGACACACAAACATATACACACACACTTATATATATACACATATATACGACAGGCTTCTTTCAGTTTCCGTCTACCAAATCCACTCACAAGGCATTGGTCGGCCCGGGGCTATAGCAGAAGACACTTGCCCAAGATGCCACGCAGTGGGACTGAACCTGGAAGCGTGTGGTTGGTTAGCAAGCTACTTACCACACAGCCACTCCTGCGCCTATGATATATATATAAAGAAGAGTTATTAGGTTGTCCCAAAAGTTCGTAAACACTTGCGAAAATTGAATTTTTACTCGCCAAGTACTAACAAAAACAACAAAAATTATTCCTCAAAATAAAGACCGTTATTTTCCAAGACTTTCTACGAACTTTTGGGACAACCTTATATCTTGTCCACGCACAAACAAACATGACTGAAAACAATACCTTCGTTAAGGCGGAGGTAAAACTGGTTGAGAACCCCTGATCTAGAGAGAGAATTTGACAGACCAGGAGAATTGGTGCTCTGCAACAACCTCTTTACACCTGCCGACAGGTGATACCCAAATCATGGCTATTTTTGCATGTTGGAATGACTATATGTAGAACATGGCCAGCCAGGTTGTATCATTCCTCGGTTACAATTTGTTTACACCTGTCAACAGGTGATACCCAAATTGGGGCTTTTTCAAGAGCTGTTAATTGGCCAGGTAAATCGATGCTCTACTACAATTTGTTTATATCTGCTAAAAGATGGTACCCAAGCCAAAGCTTTGTAGAGGTGGACTTGTCAAGTAGTTTGTCCAGATTTACTCTTTTACTTGTTTCAGTCATTTGACTGAGGCTATGCTGGAGCACCGCCTTTAATCGAGCAACTCAACCCCGGGACTTATTCATTGTAAGCCCAGTACTTATTCTATCGGTCTCTTTTGCCGAACCGCTAAGTGACAGGGATGTAAACACACCAGCATCGGTTGTCAAACAATGCTAGGGGGACAGACACACGCACACACATATATATATACATATATACGACGTGCTTCTTTCAGTTTCCGTCTACCAAATCCACTCACAAGGCATTGGTCGGCCCGGGGCTATAGCAGAAGACACTTGCCCAAGGTGCCACGCAGTGGGACTGAACCCGGAACCATGTGGTTGGTTAGCAAGCTACTTACCACACAGCCACTCCTGCGCCTTTATTTATATATTTCTTTACTACCCACAAGGGGTTAAACATTGAGGGGACAAACAAGGACAGACAAAGGGATTAAGTCGATTACATCGCCCCCCCAGTGCGAAATTGGTACTTAATTTATCGACCCCGAAAGGATGAGGGCAAAGTCGACCTCGGTGAAATTTGAACTCACAACGTAATGACAGGAAAAATACCGCTAAGCATTTCGCCCGGTGCGCTAACGTTTCTGCTATCTCGCCGCCTTTTGTCCAGATTTATAATCTGTCACTAATAACTCTTCTTTATATATATATATATATGTATAATAATAATAAATACACCCTTTTAAAGCCTAGCGAGGCTCATGGGCCTGGTTTCTGTGGCGTATGTGTTCCCCAGCTGGACGGGACGCTAGTCCATCGTAGCGTTACTCATTTTTGCCAGCTGAGTGGACTGGAGCAACGTGAAAGGAAGTGTTTTGCTCAAGAACACAACACGTCGCCCGGTCCAGGAATCGAAACCACAATCTTACGATCATGATGCTAACACCCTAACCACTAAGCGCCTCCACATATATATATGTGTATATATATATATATTTTACGGAGATGTACTTGCATAGCAAGTGACCTGATCTGAGATCGTGTGCTGAAATGAAAGCAATTGCAGCGTGGAAGGTGTTTATAAGCCATTTAAGAAACACACAAAAACCATCAGACTCACTTCAACATTTAAGTTTAATTTGCCAAAATATTTTCGTTGCTTTGAGACTGCGACCTATTCACTGACAAAATTCCATGCTGATATATATATATATACACACACTTACACCCACACATATATATGCATACACCCACTCACACACTATACACGTGTGTGTGTATATGTATATACATGTATGTGTATATATGTATATAGATGTATGTATATATGTATATACACGTGTGTGTGTATATGTATATACATGTATGTGTATATATGTATATAGATGTATGTATATATGTATATACACGTATGTGTATATAGATGTATGTATATACACGTATGTGTATATATGTATATAGATGTATGTATATATGTATATACACGTGTGTGTGTATATGTATATATGCGTATGTATATACACACACATACACACCCACTCACAATATTTATACAATTGTGTGTGTATATATATGTATGTATGTACCCATGTGTTCGTCTGTATTTCTATTGCTTGTATTCTTATCTTATATGCATTGAATAATATAATATATGTATGTATGTATATTATGGTTGTCGTTTTGATAAGTCAGCATTTTAATGTCCTAAAGCTGATGAACCAACTAACGTACTTCTCCATTTTCTTATTTTCAATATATATATATATACACACACATACATACACACTGACATAGTTTTGGAACAAAAACCAACTTTCCCACAATTTGATAAAGGTATTTTTTCTAAGCTATTTGCAACAATAGGTATTTATATCCCAACACATTCCTAACAAAACAGCTCAGATGCTATTAAACGTCTGAGCACAATCAACAAAGAGCAAAGTTTGGGGTGGAATAATTAAAACGGACAAGCAATAAAGAGCATGAATGGAAAATATCTGTAGGTGTTACCATCTGGTTTTGGGGTTCAGCACCACTGCTTAGCACCTTGTGCGCGGTTTGACTGAAACCCCATCTCAGCTCATTGCTATCGGGGTGGAGATGGTTACCCCCAGTTTTTGCTAGTCCCATGAGTCGGAGTGGGGTTCAACTCTTTCTCTTGTTTCAGTCATTTGATTGCAGCCATGCTGGAGCACCGCCTTCATTCGAGTAAATCGATCCCCAGGACTTATTCTTTGCAAGCCTAGTACTTATTCTATCGGTCTCTTTTGCCGAACTGCTAAGTTACGGGGACGTAAACACACCAACATCGGTTGTCAAGTGGTATTCAACTCTTACTCCCTTTTACTTGTTTCAGTCATTTGATTGCGGCCATACTGGAGCACCGCCTTTTTAGTCGAGCAAATCGATCCCCAGGACTTATTCTTTGCAAGCCTTGTACTTATTCTATCGGTCTCTTTTGCCGAACTGCTAAGTTACGGAGTGGTGTTCTACTCTTTCTCTCTTTTACTTGTTTCAGTCATTTGATTGCGGCCATGCTGGAGCACCGCCTTCATTCGAGCAAATCGATCCCCAGGACTTATTCTTTGCAAGCCTAGTACTTATTCTATCGGTTTCTTTTGCCGAACCGCTAAGTTACGGGGACGTAAACACACCAACATCGGTTGTCAAGTGGTGTTCAACTCTTACTCCCTCTTACTTGTTTCAGTCATTTGATTGCGGCCATGCTGGAGCACCGCCTTCATTCGAGCAAATCGACCCCCAGGACTTATTCTTTGCAAGCCTAGTACTTATTCTATCGGTCTCTTTTGCCGAACTGCTAAGTTACGGAGTGGTGTTCTACTCTTTCTCTCTTTTACTTGTTTCAGTCATTTGATTGCGGCCATGCTGGAGCACCGCCTTCATTCGAGCAAATCGACCCCCAGGACTTATTCTTTGCAAGCCTAGTACTTATTCTATCGGTCTCTTTTGCCGAACTGCTAAGTTACGGAGTGGTGTTCTACTCTTTCTCTCTTTTACTTGTTTCAGTCATTTGATTGCGGCCATGCTGGAGCACCGCCTTCATTCGAGCAAATCGACCCCCAGGACTTATTCTTTGCAAGCCTAGTACTTATTCTATCGGTCTCTTTTGCCGAACTGCTAAGTTACGGAGTGGTGTTCTACTCTTCTCTCTTTTACTTGTTTCAGTCATTGATTGCGGCCATGCTGGAGCACCGCCTTTTTAGTCGAGCAAATCGATCGCCAGGACTTATTCTTTGCAAGCCTTGTACTTATTCTATCGGTCTCTTTTGCCGAACTGCTAAGTTACGGAGTGGTGTTCTACTCTTTCTCTCTTTTACTTGTTTCAGTCATTTGATTGCGGCCATGCTGGAGCACCGCCTTCATTCGAGCAAATCGATCCCCAGGACTTATTCTTTGCAAGCCTAGTACTTATTCTATCGGTTTCTTTTGCCGAACCGCTAAGTGACGGGGACGTAAACACACCAACATCGGTTGTCAAGTGGTGTTCAACTCTTACTCCCTCTTACTTGTTTCAGTCATTTGATTGCGGCCATGCTGGAGCACCGCCTTCATTCGAGCAAATCGACCCCCAGGACTTATTCTTTGCAAGCCTAGTACTTATTCTATCGGTCTCTTTTGCCGAACCGCTAAGTTACGGAGAACGTAAACACACCAGCATCGATTGTCAAGTGGTGTTCAACTCTTACTCCCTTTTACTTGTTTCAGTCATTTGATTGCGGCCATGCTGGAGCACCGCCTTCATTCGAGCAAATCGACCCCCAGGACTTATTCTTTGCAAGCCTAGTAGTACTTATTCTATCGGTCTCTTTTGCCAAAGCGCTAAGTGACGGGCACGTAAACACACCAACATCGGTTGTCAAGTGGTTAAAATTTTGCACTCGTGATTGTGAGCCTGTGGGTTTTGCATTGTGTTCTTGAGCAAAGCACTTCATTTCACATTGCTATGCGATCGTTTCAGCATTGACATGTGGCACCCAGTTGCACCTGTACAGGTAATGTCGATCAGATGGAGAGAGAGAGAGAGAGAGAGTGAGTGAGCTTATGTCTAAACAAATATTTGATCATTATAAACGAATCATCTGTGTGGTTGTTCGGTAAGAAATTGTCGAACCCTTATATGTTGTCTAACGACGGGAGAGTTGATGATATGTGTGTGTGTATCTATGTGCATGTGTGTGTGTGTATATATATGTATACATACATATACATGCGCGCAAACATTTTCATGCAAGTACATACATGAACTAACAACAGACACCTTGTGTATGTGTGTTCGATTTTGTTTATGTATGTATATATGTATGTATATATATATATGTATATGTATGTATATATATATATATATATGTATCATCATCATCGTTTAGCGTCCGTTTTCCATGCTAGCATGGGTTGGACGGAGTCAACATATATACATACATATGTATGTATATATATATATATATATGTATGTATATATATATATGTATGTAGGTATATGTATGTAGGTATATGTATGTATATATATATATATATATATATGTATGTATATATATATATGTATGTAGGTATATGTATGTATGTATATATATATGTATGTAGGTATATGTATGTATGTACATACACACACATACACAGACATGTAAATGAGTGATAGAGTGTTTTGGTTTAAACTGATTTTGTTTACATAATTCTATAAATAAACACATACACACAAAAATCTATGTCAAGCCAGACACTGGAGCCGAAAGAGGTCATCTAGCCTGTTGGCTCCAGTCAGACCATCTATCCCAATGGATTCTCAACCATTTTTTTTTTTTATCTATGGACCCCCTTTGATTATTATTTTATTCTGGTGAACCCTACTGTAACTATTTGATGTTGAAAAACTAGTTTTCTAGAAACTTCTTCCAAAATTCCTATTTGATTTTTCACACATTCCCTTGTGTAGGTTGAACAATATAAAACGTGGTTCTCAACCATATTTTTATCTTTGGACCCCTTTGATTACTGTTTTATTTTGGTGGACCCCTTTAGCCATTCGATGTTAAAAAACTAGTTTTATAGAAATAATAATAATAATAATAATATCGAAAAATACCTTAGGTTTGAAATTTCCCAAGACACCTGATGAAGGCTGGAGGGTATATCAGCCGAAACGTTGTGTTAACAACAAACAAGATGAGGACAAATATCCGTCAAATGTAAATGTTGAAAAACTAGTTTTCTAGATACTTCTTCCAAAATTCCTAATTTGTTTTTCACACATTCCCTTGTGTAGGTTTGAACAATGTAAAACATAGTTCTTAACCTATTTTTTTTATCTATGGACCCCGTTGATTATTTTATCCTGGTGAACCCCCCCCCCCCGAAGCCATTCGATATTGAAAAACTATAGTTCTTTATTTAAGAGATGAGGAATTGTGTACATTGTTTATATTTGATGGATATTTCTCCTCATCTTGTTTGTTGTTTCGGCTGATATACCCTCCAGCCTTCATCAGGTGTCTTGGGGAAATTTTGAGCCTGGGTATTTTTCGATGTTGTTATTATTATTGTTCAGGTCACTGCTTGGAAGCAGGCTACTAACCCCAAGATTCTGAGTTCGAGTCCAAGCAGTGACCTGAACAATAATAATAATAATATCGAAAAATACCTTAGGAATGGGCACCCAGGTTTGAAATTTCCCAAGACACCTGAAGGAGGCTGGAGGGTATATCAGCTGAAACGTTGTGTTAACAACAAACAAGATGAGGACAAATATCTGTCGAATGTAAACAATGTTTAAAAACTAGTTTCCTAGAAACTTCTTTGAAAATTCCTATTTTGCTTTCCATACATTCCTTTGTGTAGGTTGAACAATATAAAACATGGTTCTCAACCATTCTTTATCTACGGACCCCCTTTGATTACCATTTTATTCCAGTGTTGGTTGTGTTTACATTCCCCCATCCCCTGTAACTTAGCAGCGCAGCAAAGGAGACCGAAAGAATAAGGACCAGGGTGTAAATAGAAAAGGCGCAGGAGTGGCTGTGTGGTAAGTAGCTTGCTAACCAACCACATGGTTCCAGGTTCAGCCCCACTGCGTGGCATTTTGGGCAAGTGTCTTCTGCTATAGCCCCGGGCCGATCAATGCCTTGCGAGTGGATTTGGTAGATGGAAACTGAAAGAAGCCCGTCGTATACATGTATGTATATATATATATATGCATGTTTGTGTGTCTGTGTTTGTCCCCCTAGCATTGCTGGTGTGTTTACGTCCCCGTCACTTAGCGGTTTGGCAAAAGAGACCGATAGAATAAGTACTAGGCTTATAAAGAATAAGTCCCGGGGTCGATTTGCTCGACTAAAAACAGGCGGTGCTCCAGCATGGCCGCAGTCAAATGACTGAAACCAGTAAAAGAGAGAGTAAAGAGTATCCCCTGTAACTTAGCAGCGCAGCAAAGGAGACCAAAAGAATAAGGACCAGGCTGTAAAAAGAAAGGAAAAGCAATTGGAAAACAAACTAAACTGTGACTAAAATTCTTCAAGGTGGCGTTTCGTACCCCTGCCACCACCACCACCACCACCACCATCTCTACTATTATTGCAGTTCCGGTGACTGCGGAGTGTAAAAGAATAAAGACAAGGCGGGTGTGTGTGTCTGTGCGTCTTTGTTTGTGTTAGTTTAGCAATTTCAAGTATTTTTATAAACTGCTGAAGCAGTAATAATTATAATAATAATAGATTCGTCACTCACTGAAATGCCAATCTAATTAACGACTTGTTAATGGCGTGTCAATAACGAGTTTAGTTAGTTTTGAAAGCATGGGCTAGAAATTTGTTTTAACCCCTGCAACATAAAAAGCACCATCCGATCGTGGCTGTTGCCAGCCTCGTCTGGCACCTGTGCCGGTGGCACATAAAAAGCACCCTCTACACTCTCGGAGTGGTTGGCGTTAGGAAGGGCATCCAGCTGTAGAAACACTGCCAGATCAGACTGGAGCCTGGTGCAGCCTTCTGGCTTCCCAGACCCCAGTTGAACCGTCCAACCCATGCTAGCATGGAAAACGGACGTTAAACGATGATTATGATGATGATTCATGGTACTTTGTCAAATTTCAGCATATAAAACGCACTGTTCATGGCCATTGCTATTGCCGCCTGACTGGCTTTTGTGCCAGTGGAATGTAAAAAGTACCATTCAAGCATGGTTGATGCCAGTTCCACCTGACTGGCTCTTGTGTTAGTGGCACATAAAAAAGCCCTCTTTGAGCCTTGTAGATGGTAGTACCACCTGACTGGCCCCCATGCCAGTGGCATGTAAAAAGCACCCACCACACTCTCGGAGTGGCTGGCGGTAGGAAGGGCATCCAGCTGTAGAAACCTTGCCAGATCAGATTGGAGCCTGGTGCAGCCTACTGGTATGCCAGACCTCAGTCAAACTGTCCAACCCATGCCAGCATGGAATGTGGACGTTAAACGACGATGATGATGATGAATACGAGACCATAGCTTTGAGATTTCAAAGATCTGATTGTCTATTTTTAGAATGACATTGTAGGGTAGGTGTGAGATGCTGGATATGGCCAGTTTGAACATCAAATAGGGATAATATTTGGGCCAGCTATCTTCAGTTTGAATGCTGAAGGGATATATATGTACTACTACTACAATTACCACCACCACCACTACTGCTGCTGCTACTACTACCACCATCACAACATACCACTACTACTGCTACCACTGAACCCCCCCCCCCACTATCACCTCTATATGACCATCACCACTGATCCATAGTAAATTATTTCCTGTCTAATTTCAGATAAGAACCACCAGCCACAACATATCACTACTACCACCACCACTATTGAAACATGCCCTCTCCCACCACCATTATCACTATATGACCATCACCCACTGTTCGACAATCAATGATTTCCTGTCTGCGTCTAATTTCAGATAAGAACCACCTCTACAACAACACCACGACCACCACCATTACGAAGCAATGTCGACAGACTGCAGTGAACAGGCCATGGGCCCCGGCGACACTGACTTGGACAGGGAGCAACTGGCCGGAGAAACCCACGACCCTCCGGTGACCAACTGGACAACAGAAGTAAGACAGAGCTGGGGCAAAAAGCTGGAGTTTGTGTTGGCCTGCATCGGATATTCGGTCGGCCTCGGCAACGTTTGGCGATTCCCCTACCTCAGTTACTCCAGTGGCGGAGGTAAGTGGCTTTAATTGGTTAATTAGCTCGCTAATTATCTCTTGGTCTGTCTCTCTATCTGTCCCTTGCTGACTCTCACTTGCTGTATTTTTTTTTGTGTGGTTGTGTGGTAAGAAGCTTGCTTACCAACCACATGGTCCTGGGTTCAATCCCACCACGTGGCACCTTGGGCAAGCGTCTTCTACTATAGCCCCAGGCCGACCAAAAGTCTTGTGAGTGAACTTGGTAGATGGAAACTGAAAGAAGCCTGTTGTGTATTTATATATATATATATATATATATATATATATATTTCTTTACTGCCCACAAGGGGCTAAACATAGAGGGGACAAACAAGGACAGACAAACGGATTAAGTTGATTACATCAACCCCAGTGCGTAACCGGTACTTAATTTATTGACCCCGAAAGGATGAAAGGCAAAGTCGACCTCGGCGGAATTTGAACTCAGAATGTAACGACAGACGAAATACCGCTAAGCATTTCGCCCATAGTGTGTGTGTCTGTGTTCGTGCCCCCCATTACCGCTTGGCAACCGGTGTTGGTGTGTTTACATCCCTGTAACTTAGCAGTTTGGCAAAAGAGAACGATAGAATAAGTATTAGTGCTTTTTACGGGGAACCATCCTTGGTGCTTTTTACGGGGAACCATCCTTGGTGCTTATCACATGGTACCAGCAGGGTGACTAAGTAAATTGTAAGAGAAAAACCCTTCAGCCGGGTGTAATGAGGCAGGGTGGGCTTGTGCCATTTGAAGAGGGAGATTAGGTATATAGAGGGACGGGTGGGGGGTGGGGGGCAGGTATTCTTTTGTAGAGTAGATACAGGAATTCTCCATTTGCAAAAGAAACAAGGGTGGTTCAGAGGGCAAGATAAAGAGAGTGGGTGGGAAAGTCAGATAAGGGAAGTGTCTAAAATCTTCGTTATTTTTTAAAATTAATTGAAACAAAAGCTTTGTCTTTCAACAGAATTCATCATCATCATCATCATCATCGTTTAACGTCCATTTTTCCATGCTAGCATGGGTTGGACGGTTCAACTGGGGTCTGGGGAGCCTGAAGGCTGCACCAGGCCAGTCAGATCTGGCAGTGTTTCTACAGCTGGATGCCCTTCCTAACGCCAACCACTCCGTGAGTGTAGTGGGTGCTTTTTATGTGCCACCGACACAGGTGCCAGACGAGGCTGGTGAACGGCCACGCTCGGATGGTGTTTTTTATGTCCCACCGACACAGGTGCCAGACGAGGCTGGCAGACGGTCACGCTTGGATGGTGTTTTTTATGTGCCACTGACACAGGTGCCAGACGAGGCTGGCGAACGGCCACGCTCAGATGGTGTTTTTTTATGTGCCACCGACACAGGTGCCAGACAAGGCTGGCGAACGGCCATGCTCGGATGGTGTTTTTTATGTGCCACCGACACAGGTGCCAGACGAGGCTGGCGAACGGCCACGCTCGGATGGTGTTTTTTTGTGCCACCTACACAGGTGCCAGACGAGGCTGGCGAACGGTCACACTCGGATGGTGTTTTTTTTATGTGCCACCGACACAGGTGCCAGACGAGGCTGGCGAACGGCCACGCTCGGATGGTGTTTATTACGTGCCACCTACACAGGTCCCAGACGAGGCTGGCAGACGGCCACGCTCGGATGGTGTTTTTTATGTGCCACCGACACAGGTGCCAGACGAGGCTGGTGAACGGCCACGCTCGGATGGTGTTTTCTTATGTGCCACCGACACAGGTGCCAGACGAGGCTGGCGAACGGCCACGCTCAGATGGTGTATTTTTGTGCCACCGACACAGGTGCCAGACGAGGCTGGCAGACGGCCGCGCTCGGATGGTGTTTTTTATGTGCCACCGACACAGGTGCCAGACGAGGCTGGCGAACAGCCACGCTCGGATGGTGTTTTCTTATGTGCCACCGACACAGGTGCCAGACGAGGCTGGCGAACGGCCACGCTCAGATGGTGTATTTTTGTGCCACCGACACAGGTGCCAGACGAGGCTGGCGAACGGCCATGCTCGGATGGTGTTTTTTATGTGCCACCGACACAGGTGCCAGACGAGGCTGGCGAACAGCCACGCTCGGATGGTGTTTTCTTATGTGCCACCGACACAGGTGCCAGACGAGGCTGGCGAACGGCCACGCTCGGATGGTGTTTTTTTGTGCCACCTACACAGGTGCCAGACGAGGCTGGCGAACGGTCACACTCGGATGGTGTTTTTTTTATGTGCCACCGACACAGGTGCCAGACGAGGCTGGCGAACGGCCACGCTCGGATGGTGTTTATTACGTGCCACCTACACAGGTCCCAGACGAGGCTGGCAGACGGCCACGCTCGGATGGTGTTTTCTTATGTGCCACCGACACAGGTGCCAGACGAGGCTGGTGAACGGCCACGCTCGGATGGTGTTTTCTTAGGTGCCAGACGAGGCTGGCGAACGGCCACGCTCAGATGGTGTATTTTTGTGCCACCGACACAGGTGCCAGACAAGGCTGGCGAATATATATACATATACACACCTTTTTACCATAAGAGAGAATTTTTCTCTGTGGTAACCGCAGTGAACTTGCATTGTAGTAGTTTGAAATATGTTACAAACATACTTTAACTAACCTAAACTTTACAACAAAAGGCTTCAGAGTTAAATATACACACTTCAGACTACGAGACTTTAGTCGGACGGTGCCGAAGGACGTGTTAGGCAGTCTGGTACCAAAATAGTCAAACTGCTTCGTCAGCAGTTTGTTATCGGTCGTTAAGTTAACGTTATGTGGTTTATTTTTCAAGAACTTTTGATGGAGCAGTTTTATTGTTTTTATCAGATAATGTTGAGGATATTTTTAAAAGATAAACTTGTTTATCATGAATGTTGATTTTTGCTGTAGTTTTGTTGGCCGTACGGGAAGAGAATGGGGGAATAAGAATAAGAAAATTGCTAAATGGCTTGGCTGCATGCCTAAGAAACCTGTTTGGCAACCAACTGGTTGCGGGTTCAGTCCCACTGTGTGGCACCTTGGGCAAGTGTTTTTTTTTTTTGTTTTTTTTTACTATAGGCGCAGGAGTGGCTGTGTGGTAAGTAGCTTGCTTACCAACCGCATGGTTCCGGGTTCAGTCCCACTACGTGGCATCTTGGACAAGTGTCTTCTGCTATAACCCCGGGCCAACCAATGCCTTGTGAGTGGATTTGGTAAACAGAAACTGAAAGAAGCCTGTCGTATATATGTATATGTGTATATATATATATAATATATATATATATATATATGTGTGTATGTGTTTGCGTGTCTGTGTTTGTCCCCCAGCATTGCTTGACAACTGATGCTGGTGTGTTGAGGTCCCCGTAACTTAGCAGTTCGACAATAGAGACTGATAGAATAAGTACTAGGCTTTCAAAGAATAAGTCCTGGGGTTGATTTGCTCAACTAAATGTGGTGCTCCAGCATGGCCACAGTCACATAACTGAAACAAGTAAAAGAGCATATATGCCCATAAAAACCACATCACTGTATTTAGATTCAACGTTATGGTAAGCTTTCACAATCTTGAAGAGAAGGACAGTGCGCAACTGTTAGCTCCAGGTGTTGACTACCTACTGAACATTTCGTAGGCTTAATCAGATGCTTCTTGGCAAGTTCATGTCCAGACATGAGGGCACAGGTTTTGCATTGTGAAAACGCAACCAGGGGTATATATGGGTTAATGTTTAAGAATGGAATTAATGGCAATAGTAGAAGACACTTGCCCAAGGTGCCACGCAGTGGGACTGAACCCGGAACCATGTGGTTGGTTAGCAAGCTACTTACCACACAGCCACTCCTGCGCCATTAATTCCATTCTGAATAGACTAATAAAAGCACACATGCACACGTGTGCATGCACATACTCTCTTTTACTTGTTTCAGTCATTTGACTGCGGCCATGCTGGAGCACCGCCTTTAATCGAGCAACTCGACCCCAGGACTTATTCTTTTGTAAGCCCAGTACTTATTCATTCGGTCTCTTTTGCCGAACCGCTAAGTAACGGAAGAGAAGAAAAGTGCGCACCTGTCAGCTCCAGGTGTTGACTACCTACTGAACATTTTGTAGGCTTAATCAGATGCTTTCTGGCAAGTTCATGTCCAGACATGTGGGCACAGGTTTTGCTTTGTGAAAACGCAACCAGGGGTATATATGGGTTAATGTTTAAGAATGGAATTAATGGCCTTCGTGTGTTTCTGGATATAACAAACTCCCACCTTTCACACTGTTTTAGTTTCAATACACGGTCTTAATTCACATTGTTTACCATGCAGCTACTCCATAATGTGTTTGTAAAATGTAAAGG
Organism: Octopus sinensis; assembly: GCF_006345805.1. Classification (NCBI taxonomy): domain Eukaryota; kingdom Metazoa; phylum Mollusca; class Cephalopoda; order Octopoda; family Octopodidae; genus Octopus; species Octopus sinensis. The sequence goes on from NC_043025.1 coordinate 13,619,856, forward strand.
TAAAGATGCATGACTCCATGGTTAGAGCACCGGGCTCACATTCATGAGGTAGTCAGTTCGATTCTTGGACTGGGCTGTGTGTTGTGTCCTTGAGCAAGACACTTTATTTCACGATGCTCCAGTTCGCTTAACTGTAGAAATGAGTTGCGAATTCACAGGTGCCAAGCTGTATCGGCCCCTTTGCCTTTCCCTTGGATAACACTGGTGGCGTGGAGAGGGGAGGCTGGTACGCATGGCTGATTGCTGGTCTTCCATCACAACCTTGTATGGATTTGTGCCTCGGAGGGTAACTTTCTACGTGCAATCCTATGGTCAGTCATGACCGAAGGGGATCCTTACCCTTTATATCATACATGTATATATATACATGTGAAGGTGCATGGCTCAATGGTTAGAGCATCAGGCTTACAATCATGAGGTAGTCAGTTCGAATCCCGGACCGGGCTGCGTGTTGTGTTCTTGAGCAAGGCACTTTATTTCACGTTGCTCCAGTTAACTCAGCTGTAAAAATGAGTTGCGACTTTACTGGTGCCAAGCTGTATTGGCCCCTTTGCCTTTCCTTTGGATAACATCAGTGGCATGGAGAGAGGAGGCTGGTATGCATGGCTGACTGCTGGTCTTCCCTAATAACAACCTTGCCTGGACTTGTGCGTCAGAGGGGAACTTTCTAGGTACAATTCCATGGTCATTGATGACTGAAAGGGGTCTTTACCCTATGAACATATAATGCTAAGGAGATGGGAGGCTGGTATGCATGGGTGACCGGTGGTCTTCCATAAACAACCTTGCCTAGATGTGTGCCTTGGAGGGGAACTTTCTGGGTGCAATCTCATGGTCACCATTATCATCATCATCATTATGACCAAAGGGGGTATTTATTTATATATATATATATATATATACACACAGAGGGGTTGAGAAAGGACCAAGATATCTGGTGCCTTGCTGATGCTCTGCTGTCCTTCTTGATCAAGAGAATTGGCCTTGCAAGGGCTCTTGTGTTGTGGTGCCACGTAAAAACCACTTGTGCCTGTACTGACGCAATAAAAGCGTTCGCGCCAGAACGGCCAGTGAAATAAATTCCCTACCCCCCCCCCCTGCCCGTCACCCTCCGCCCACACCTGTCGATGACTCAGCGTTATTTTTCAATGCCCAAACCTCTTGACCTCCTCCACCTCCTCCTCCTTGCTCCTTTCAGCACTTCTTTTTCCTTTCTCTCTCTCTGTCTCCACATGACTCCCACCATCACCATCACCCTCACCACTATTCTGTTGGGAATTTTCTCAGGAACTCAGTGAATCCCCCCTCCACCCCTTCCACGTGCCGTTCTCTGGTTTTATTGTTTGTTCAGGCATTTGAAGTGTTCTCTTAACTGCTTTTTCCTTAGCGGTTCTGAGATGGGTATGTACACACACCACACACACACACACACACGCACATACACAAATATATATAGAGATTTATATTCACACATGTGTAGAGATATACACCCACAATCATATATATATATATATATACCCACATACATATTACTCTTTACTTGTTTCAGTCATTTGACTGCGGCCATGCTGGAGCACCACCTTTAGCCGAGTAAATCGACCCCGGAACTTATTCTTTGTAAGCCCAGTACTTATTCTATCGGTCTCTTTTGCCAAACCGCTAAGTGACGGGGACATAAAC
>NC_043025.1:13626535-13739035 GCF_006345805.1 Octopus sinensis
TTTACTCCTCACACAATTTCTTCAATTAGAGTGTACCCATGATTTTTCAGAGTACTTCCAGTGGGTGATGCCATAAAAAATTTCTTTCAATTTTACCACCAATTAAGACAAAATTCGAGAAAACTCAATATTTTAATATTTCACTCCGAAAGCATTGATGTACATGTGTGCGTGCGTGAGTGTGTGTGTGTCATTCCTCACACACACGCATACACATACATATATGAGAGTGGCAAACACAAACGTTTCAAACAACTACATACAAACACGTGTGTGTTTGTTATTAGTAAAAAAGGCGCCAAAACACAACTCACTTATCATTCCAACACATTTGCAAAGACACACGGACGGTGGAATTGCTATAACAATACAGAAAAGGTAAATTGGTTTTTATTTTACTCTGTATATATTTTATTATATAATATTATATATAGATATATGTATATATAATTGCAGTATGAAACAGTGTTTATGTATAAACAGACGACACTTATATATAGTTATTAATAAATGTATGCATCCGTTTAACCCTTTCGTTACCAAACCACCCAAATTTACCTATTCATATTTAAATGAGAATATCAGAGTAAATCTCTTTAGTACATTCGTGAAAACCCGTATTATACTTTGTAAACACTTCAACTACAGTTTTGTACAAAAATCGAAGTGTAATTTTAATTCCGTGAATTATGGGAGATTTTTTTCCGAAATTTGTTCCTATTGTGTTTTCAAAATTTGTAATTCTGACAAAAAATGGATACGAATTTCATTATATCAAGCAGCGAGTCAGAATTCGAAGGATTTTCTACTGAAGACCTTCATAAATCTAACTCTATGACTGAAAAAAAAAAGCATCTTTATATAAGAGTGAAGTTGTGTGTCTGTCTCCTACGATTTAGATTCGTAACCACTCCCACATTTTGTGGTGCAGTTTAACCAAAAGCGGGTATCTTATAGTCGTGATTCATATCGAGCCCTTCTGGGTATTAGCGCGCGTCTACGATGAGTCTACGATTTAAAAAAAATTTACCATCATATTTTTCCATTTTAATGCATTTTTTTCGCTTTTATATAAGGGAAGTAACTCTCTAAAAATATCTACGATGTGTCAACGATTTAAAAAAAAATTTACCATAATTTTTTTTCAATTTTTAATGCATTTTTTTGCTATTTTTTGGCTATAACTCTCTAAAAATGCTTATATAGTTATTTCCCTTACAACCCGAGCAACGCCGGGTGATACTGCTAGTATATATATATGTGTGTCTGTGTTTTTCTCCCCAACATTGCTTGACAACCGACCCTGGTGTGTTTACGTTCCCGTAACTTAGCAGTTCGGCAAAAGAGACCGATAGAATAAGTACTAGGCTTACAAAGAAAATATCCTGGGGTCGATTTGCTCTAATAAAGGCAGTGCTCCAGCATGGCCACAGTCAAATGACTGAAAGAAGTGAAAGAGTAAAAGACTACAGCACAGTTTCTACTTAGCAGATTTTCACCTGTTGCATGTAGGAGGCACCATTCAAGCGGGATCGTTACCAGCATCGCCTTACTGACACCTGTGCTTTTAGCATTTGTAAAAAGATTCGAGCGAGGTCGTTGCCAGTACCGCCTGACTGGCCCCGTGCCGGTGGCTCGTAAAAGCACCCACTACACTCTCGGAGTGGTTGGCGTCATGAAGGGCATCCAGCTGTAGAAACTCTGCCAGATCAAGACTGGAGCTTGGTGCAGCGATCTGGTTCGCCAGCCCTCAGTCAAATCGTCCAACCCATGCTAGCATGGAAAGCAGACGTTAAACGATGATGATATATGTGTGAAGGCACATATTATATATATGTATACCACCTGACTGGCTCATCATGCTGGTGGCACGTAAAAAGCACCCACTACACTCTCGGAGTGGTTGGCGTTAGGAAGGGCATCCAGCTGTAGAAACTCTGCCAGATCAAAGTAAAGTATTATTCAGTATATCATATTTATTCGCCTCATCTGGCACCCGTGCCGGTGATACGTAAAAGCACCATTCGCTCGTGGCCATTTGCCAGCTCTGCCTGGCGCCGTGTCGGTGGCACGTAAAAGCACCATCCGTTCGTGTTCGTTGCCAGCCTTGCCTGGCCCCGTGCCGGTGACACGTAAAAGCACCGTCCGTTCGTGGCCGTTTGCCAGCTCTGTCTGGCCCCGTGTCGGTGGCACGTAAAAGCACCATCCATTCGTGGCCGTTTGCCAGCTCTGTCTGGCCCTGTGTCGGTGGCAGGTAAAAGCACCATCCGTTCGTGTCCGTTGCCAGCCTCGGCTGGCCCCCGTGCGGTGACACGTAAAAGCACCGTCCGCTCGTGGCCGTTTGCCAGCTCTGTCTCGCAACCGTGTCGGTGGCACGTAAAAGCACATCCGTTCGCGTCCGTTGCCAGCCTCGGCTGGCCCCCGTGCCGGTGACACGTAAAAGCACCGTCCGTTCGTGGCCGGTTGCCAGCTCTGTCTGGCCCCGTGTCGGTGGCACGTAAAAGCACCATCCATTCGTGGCCGTTTGCCAGCTCTGTCTGGCCCTGTGTCGGTGACAGGTAAAAGCACCATCCGTTCATGTCCGTTGCCAGCCTCGGCTGGACCCCGTGCCGGTGACACGTAAAAGCACCGTCCGCTCGTGGCCGTTTGCCAGCTCTGTCTGGCAACCGTGTCGGTGGCACGTAAAAGCACCATCCGTTCGCGTCCGTTGCCAGCCTCGGCTGGCCCCCGTGCCGGTGACATGTAAAAGCACCGTCCGTTCGTGGCCGGTTGCCAGCTCTGTCTGGCCCCGTGTCGGTGGCACGTAAAAGCACCATCCGTTCGTGTCCGTTGCCAGCATCGCCTGGCCCCGTGCCAGTGACACGTAAAAGCACCATCCATTCGTGGCCGTTCGCCAGCTCTGTCTGGCACCTGTGCAGGTGGCACATAAAAAACACCCACTACACTCGCGGAGTGGTTGGCGTTAGGAAGGGCATCCAGCCGTAGAAACACTGCCAGATCTGACTGGGCCTGACGAAGCCTTCCAGCTTCACAGACCCCAGTTGACCCGTCCAACCCATGCTAGCATGGAAAGCGGACGCTAAACGATGATGATGATGATGATGATGATACATAATAATAATAATAATGAAATTATTGTATACAGTGCTCAGGTGCATCACAACTTGTCAGAAAGTGCGTATAAAGTGTATGCAGTGATGTAGAAATGTCTGGGAAGTGAACAGTGTATGAGTCAGATACATGCTTGTGTGTGTATGGAGGGGAGAAAACCAGGTGTAGTGTTGGCGAATCTGGGAAAGCATGGAAGTTTTGAAGGATGCAGTGCTCCGACAACTAACAACTGTTGCCGGCAGTTTGTTCCATGCTTCAGCGTGTGTATGGAGGAGAGGAGATCAGGTGTAGTGTTGGCGAATCTCAGGAAGCATGGAAGTCTTGAAGGATGCAGTGCTCCGACAACCAACAACTGATGCCGGCAGTTTGTTCCATGCTTCAGCGTGTGTATGGAGGGGAGAAAATCAGGTGTAGTGTTGGCGAATCTCAGGAAGCATGGAAGTCTTGAAGGATGCAGTGCTCCGACAACTAACAACTGTTGCCGGCAGTTTGTTCCATGCTTCAGCGTGTGTATGGAGGGGAGAAAGCTCAGGTGTAGTGTTGGCGAATCTCAGGAAGCATGGAAGTCCTAAAGGATGCAGTGCTCCGACAACTAACAATGATGCCGGCAGTTTGTTCCATGCTTCAGCGTGTGTGTATAGAGGGGAGTAGATCAGGTGTAGTGTTGGTGAATCTCGGGAAGCATGGAAGTTTTGAAGGATGCAGTGCTCCGACAACTAACAACTGATGCCGGCAGTTTGTTCCATGCTTCAGCGTGTGTATGGAGGGGAGAAGATCAGGTGTAGTGTTGGCGAATCTCTCAGGAAGCATGGAAGTTTTGAAGGATGCAGTGCTCCGACAACTAACAACTGTTGCCGGCAGTTTGTTCCATGCTTCAGCGTGTGTATGGAGGAGAGGAGATCAGGTGTAGTGTTGGCGAATCTCAGGAAGCATGGAAGTTTTGAAGGATGCAGTGCTCCAACAACTAACAACTGATGCCGGCAGTTTGTTCCATGCTTCAGCGTGTGTATGAAGGGGAGAAGATCAGGTGTAGTGTTGGCGAATCTCTCAGGAAGCATGGAAGTTTTGAAGGATGCAGTGCTCCGACAACTAACAACTGTTGCCGGCAGTTTGTTCCATGCTTCAGCGTGTGTATGGAGGAGAGGAGATCAGGTGTAGTGTTGGCGAATCTCAGGAAGCATGGAAGTTTTGAAGGATGCAGTGCTCCGACAACTAACAACCGATGCCGGCAGTTTGTTCCATGCTTCAGCGTGTGTATGGAGGGGAGAAGATCAGGTGTAGTATTGGCGAATCTCAGGAAGCATGGAAGTTTTGAAGGATGCAGTGCTCCAACAACTAACAACTGATGCCGGCAGTTTGTTCCATGCTTCAGCGTGTGTATGGAGGGGAGAAAATCAGGTGTAGTGTTGGCGAATCTCGGGAAGCATGGAAGTTTTGAAGGATGCAGTGCTCCGACAACTAACAACTGATGCCGGCAGTTTGTTCCATGCTTCAGCGTGTGTATGGAGGGGAGAAGATCAGGTGTGTAGTGTTGGCGAATCTCAGGAAGCATGGAAGTTTTGAAGGATGCAGTTGCTCCGACAACTAACAACTGTTGCCGGCAGTTTGTTCCATGCTTCAGCGTGTGTATGGAGGAGAGGAGATCAGGTGTAGTGTTGGCGAATCTCAGGAAGCATGAAGTTTTGAAGGATGCAGTGCTCCAACAACTAACAACTGATGCCGGCAGTTTGTTCCATGCTTCAGCGTGTGTATGGAGGGGAGAAGATCAGGTGTAGTGTGTTGGCGAATCTCAGGAAGCATGGAAGTTTTGAAGGATGCAGTGCTCCGACAACTAACAACCGATGCCGGCAGTTTGTTCCATGCTTCAGCGTGTGTATGGAGGGGAGAAGATCAGGTGTAGTTGGCGAATCTCAGGAAGCATGGAAGTTTTGAAGGATGCAGTGCTCCAAAACTAACAACTGATGCCGGCAGTTTGTTCCATGCTTCAGCGTGGTATGGAGGGGAGAAGATCAGGTGTAGTGTTGGCGAATCTCAGGAAGCATGGAAGTTTTGAAGGATGCAGTGCTCCAACAACTAACAACTGATGCCGGCAGTTTGTTCCATGCTTCAGCGTGGTATGGAGGGGAGAAGATCAGGTGTAGTGTTGGCGAATCTCAGGAAGCATGGAAGTTTTGAAGGATGCAGTGCTCCGACAACTAACAACTGATGCTGGCAGTTTGTTCCATGCTTCAGCGTGTGTATGGAGGAGAGGAGATCAGGTGTAGTGTTGGTGAATCTCAGAAAGCATGGAAGTTTTGAAGGATGCAGTGCTCCAACAACTAACAACTGATGCCGGCAGTTTGTTCCATGCTTCAGCAACTCTAAGCGTGAAAAAATGGTGTATTATATTCATTCAAGTGCCTAGCAGTGCTATTTACTGCATGCTGTTGTAATTATCATTATTACGTCCGCCTTAGCGAAGACGGAGGTATTGTTTTCAGTTGTATTTGTTTGCTTGCTTGTCTGCCCCTGGATAAGATATCTCAAGACCCTAGCAGTTTGGCAAAAGAGACCGATAAAATAAGTACAAGGCTTTTAAAAAAAATAATAATAAACGAATCCTGGGATCGGTACATTTGACTGAAAGGCCCCCGAGGTCATGCTCCAGCATGGCCGCAGTCAAAGTACTAAACCAAGCAAAAAAATATAGGATAAAAGATATATACGCACCCACCCGCCCATCCACCAATCCCCAAACATTCTGCTCTTTGTGTATCCAAATGGGTCCCCATTCCAGATCTTCAAATATATTTTTATGACCCAGATACGAACAGACTCCATCATTAACCTGACAAGACCATTGAAAAGTGGAAACCAGAACTAATGTGTTTCACATGAATGCTATAGTGATTTCTGTTTGTTCAGAACCATAGAAAACCTACACTGGTTTATTATTATTGTTTTCCTTCTTTCTTAAAATTTTCTTTCGTTTCTCGTTGAATGTCTTCCGTACACCTAGGGCAGAGAAGCTCATTGTATGCATTCCCAGATTACACACGCAAATTCACAGGTAAAATATGTATTTAAAAATTTAATAAATAAATAAATTCATGGATGGATGGATGTTTTCACAGCGATAGTGCTCTTCTCAGTACACGAGCCGTTCCAGTTAACACGATTTTTTGCACTTCCTGTAAGGATGGTAAGCCTGGAATCATTTTCAAATAGGTTTCAGTACCTTTTTTTATCATTCCTAGAGATCCTACAATCACTGGTACTGTAGACGCCTTGAGATAATAATAATAATAATAATAATAATAATAATTGTGTACAGTGCTCAGGTGCACTACAACTCATCTAAAGTGTATATATAATCAGGTGTAGTTTCGGCGGATTTCGGAAAGCATGAGGGCCTTAAAAGATGCAGTGTCATGGCAGTCAACAACTGACGCAGGCAGTTTATTCCATGCTTCAGCAACTCTGAGCGGGAAAAAATGTTTCCGAAAGTCATGGGAGCTGTATTGTTTTCTGACTTTGTAGGCATGTCCACGTGTGTTAGACACATGGAGATCAAAAAGGTGTTCAGTGTGTGTTGTTGGTGAGGTGGTTGATAACTTTGTGGGTGTTTACCAAGTCCGTCGCCAAACGCCGGAGCTTCAGTGAATCCATGCCCAGGGAAACAAGGCGCTCAGAATATGGTAGGTGTCTGATGGAGGGTATGCGTTTGGTTGCACGTCTCTGGACAGATTCCAGGAGGTCAATGTTCTGTGCAAGATAGGGGTTCCAAACTGATGATGCGAATTCCAAGTGTGGTCGTACCATAGCTGTATACAGTTTTAAATAGATGGCTGGAGAGCGGCTAACAAAAGACTGCTGAGTGATGCCAAGACACCCTCGGCCTTCCTGACAATCTTAGAGATATGCTTTGACCAACGCAAATCACTGCTGACAGTGATGCCTAGGTCACGCTCGCAAGAGGATTTCTTGATATCAGTGTTGTGGAGGGAGTAGTGTGAACGCAGGGTTTTTTCTCCCAAAATGCATGGGGTACACTTGTCCACAGCCAGTTTCAGTTGCCAGTCTGTGATCCATTGCTGCATTGTGTCTAGGTCTGATTGCAGGAAAGAGTTGTAGACATCAGGATCTGTCCTCTTGATTTCAAGGTACAGCTTGATGTCGTCTGCATATTTCAATACTGTGGCATTCTTTAAATTGGCATCTATGTCGTTAATGTATGCCACAAACAAGAGGGGACCAAGGACAGATCCCTGTGGTACACCCGATGACATCTCATATGGTGTAGAGTGCTGTCCTAGAACTGTGACTACCTCCTTTCGGCTGAGGATGAAGGATTTCAACCAGTTAAAAAGGTCATCCCCCACACCCATTGCAGAGAGTTTCACCATAAGCCTTTTGTGTGGCACAGAGTTGAAAGCCTTAGCAAAGTCAAGGTAGACAACATCCACCCATGAGCCACTGTCAGTAATCTGAGTAATGTCCTCAAGGAACTCGACAAGCTGGTCACTGCAGCTGGAGTTAGGGACAAATCCATATTGTGAGGGTCGGATGAGACTGTGAGAGCTCCAGAAGTTCCAGAGTGTTTCTCTGACACACGATTCCATCAGTTTTGCAATACAGCTAGTGAGACTGACTGGGCGATAGTTGACAGGTGATGTGCGGTCCCCTTTTTGAACAGAGGAATGACACTGGCAGTTTTCCACTGCTCCGAGAGTAGCACCATTGTTGAGACAGTACTGGAAGAAAATAGAAAGCTGGTGTAAAAGGAAGTGCCTGCCACGTTTGAGAAGCAGGTATGTAACTCCATCGAGACCAGGGGAGCCATAGTTGCGCTTATTTTGAAGGTGACGTCGCAGCATTGCAGGTGTAAATTCCATAGTTGTTATGGAGTTTGCTGTTAGTGATGGTGAAGATGGTACATTTTGACTTTCAACAGTGAATATGTTTGCATAGTACTCGGCAATGAGTTCTGCGCATTCCTTGGGGTCGTCAGTGATCTGGTTTGTGTGAGGGTTGCGAAGAGGGCCCACTGGACAGTGAGGTCTCTGCTTCGAATGCACATATTTCCAGAAAACCTTGCTGTCAGGATTGGCTGCTATGCACTGTTCAAATTCAAGCACTGCTTTTTTTGTCACTTGCTTGAGAAGGTTGGAGGATTTATTCCGCTTCTTCCTGTTGGTGTCTGTCTGATTTATGCAACCTGTATTCCCGTTCAGCAGTCCGACGTTCCCTCCTGGCAAGTCGGACCGCTGAAGTTTCCCAAATTGCCCTTTTGGGGCGGTTCTTCTTTTTTTGTTTACGTGGCACAGATGCTGCACATGCTGCCCATATTGAGTCCAGGATACTCTGGAGTATAGTATTCACATCTCCAGAGTTGTAGAATTCACGCCAGTTTGGGTGCTGTAGTTCAGTGTGGTACAGGTTCCAATCTGCTCTCTTCCAATCGAAGGAAGCAGATTGTAGATGCCACATTTTTTCAATTTCTATTAGCAGGTCTTTATAATTACTGATCTTGTCAAATTCTTTTGATGCTATATTGTGATCGCAAGGAATACTCATGTCAATTAATAAACACATCCCTTTTGTCTGTATTATTATTATTATTATTATGTATTTTTGGTGGTAGGTTTATTGTTTTGCATTTTGTGCTGAGTGTCATCTCACAAAATCATGTTGGCCTAAACTTTGCCGAGTGGATTTGGCCAATGGGAACTGGAAGAAGCTCATTGTGTGTGTCATCATCATCATCATCGTTTAGCGTCCGCTTTCCATGCTAGCATGGGTTGGACGGTGCAACTGGGGTCTGGGAAGCCAGAAGGCTGCACCAGGCCCAGTCTGATCTGGCAATGTTTCTATGGCTGGATGCCCTTCTTAACGCCAACCACTCCGTGAGTGTAGTGGGTGCTTTTTACGTGCCACCTGCACAGGTGCCCGACAAGTCTGGCAAACGGCCACGATCGGATGGTGCTTTTTATGTGCCACCTGCACAGGTGACAGACAAGTCTGGCAAACGGCCACGATCGGATGGTGCTTTTTATGTGCCACCTGCACAGGTGACAGACAAGTCTGGCAAACGGCCACGATTGGATGGTGCTTTTTATGTGCCACCTGCACAGGTGACAGACAAGTCTGGCAAACGGCCACGATTGGATGGTGCTTTTTATGTGCCACCTGCACAGGTGACAGACAAGTCTGGCAAACGGCCACGATTGGATGGTGCTTTTTACGTGTGTGGTAAACTTTTTGGACCTAAAAAAAAGAACATATGAAGGCAATATTAAAAGCCATTGTGCGAACTACCAGTCTTCTTTCCGACATGTCGATCAAAACTAGGCCCCTACATCGGCTGGCCATGTCTGGGATCTGAAGACCAAAATGACTGCTACATTTCAAGGGGAAGAATTATGGAGAAATTTATGCCATATAGAAGTGGATCAAAATTGGTGCAAGTTATGCAGAGCTGAAAGCTCGCAAATCTTTTTTAGGTTCAAGAATTCTCTCTAAGAATAATCTAAAAGAAAGGAGGGGAAAGTCTGTGAGATAACTACTCATTCCAGAGTGGGTGGTGTCGTCCGGTTCAATGAAAGGAATTTGTCCATGTGGTTGCATTTGCTAAAATTTTCTGATCTGGAGTTAAGTATCCATATGTAGTGTGGTAAAATTTTCTCGGACCTCAAAAAACAGAACATGCGAAGGCAAAGTTAAAAGCTGTTATGCAAAATACCAGTCTTCTTTCCGACATGTCAATCGAAACTAGGCCCCTACATTGGTTGGCCATGTCTGGGGTCTGAAGACCAAAATGACCACTACATTTCATCGAGGGGAAGAATTGAGAAATTTACGCCGTTTTGAAGTGGATCAAAGTTATTCATAGCTAAAAGCTTGCAAATCTTTTTTAGGTTCAAGAATTCTCTCTAAGTCTATCTCTGTCTGTCTGCTTGTCAGTCAGTCAGTTTGTTTACAGCTCTTCATCTGTTTCTCTCTTTATCTCTCTCTCTCTCTCTCTACTGCTTTTTATTTCTATCTCTCTATCTTTCTCTATCTCTCTCTTTACTGCTGTCTGACGTCGTTGTCTCTCTCCCCCTCTCTCTCTGTCTTTTTCTTTGTGTATATTTCTTTATCTCTCTCTCTCTGTCTCTATATCTATTTCTATTTTTCTAGTCATACAAATACTCTCTCTCTCTCACACACTCACTCAGTCTCACACACATACACACACATACTCACACATACACATACTCACTCACACACACACACTCATGCACACACTCACAAACACACACACATACTCTCACACATACACACGCACGCACTCTCTCACACACTCTTACACACATACACATTCTCTCTCACACACACATACACACCCACCCACACACTCTCTCTCTCTCACACACACATACACATTCTCTCACACACACACATATACACACCCACCCACACACTCTCTCTCTCTCACACACATACACACCCACCCTCTCACTCTCTCACACACATACACACACTCTCTCTCTCTCTCTCACACACATATACACATTCTCTCTCACACACACATACACACCCACCCACACACTCTCTCTCTCTCACACACACACGCACATATACACATTCTCTCACACACACACATACACACCCACCCTCTCACACATGTAGTTATTAATGTCTATCTTGGGAAAACCCAAAATAGCCCCAACATAAACCACAAATCTCATTTCCCTCGTCTCCCCTTTTCCATTTCAGGTGCCTTTCTCATCCCTTTCTTCCTAATGTTGATCATTTGTGGAATCCCTTTGATGTACATGGAACTAGCCATCGGTCAGTATACGCGGCAAGGCCCTATCGGAGCCATTGGCAAGCTCTGTCCATTTTTTAAAGGTAAGCATTTTCTCCTTTATGGGTCCTTGGGTCCTCGTTATGTGAAATGTATTTACTCTTTTGCCATTCAGCTGTCTTAGTCCTTGGACTATGGCCATGCTGGGGCACCACCTTGAAGGGTTTCGTCAAACAAGTTGACCTCTTTATTTTCTTGTACTCTTTTACTTGTTTCAGTCATTTGACTGTGGCCATGCTGGAGTACCACCTTTAGTCGAGCAAATCAACCCCAGGACTTATTCTTTGAAAGCCTTATTCTATCGGTCTCTTTTGCCGAACCGCTAAGTTACGGGGACGTAAACACACCAGCATCGGTTGTCAAGCGATGTTGGGGGGACAAACACACAAATATATACACACACACATATATATGTATGTATGTATGTAAGGTGCCACGAACCCGAAACCATGAGGTTGGGAAATAAGCCTCTTAACCACGCAGCCACTATTCCAAACTAATTAACACTCTTTAAATGAATGACAGAGATAGTAATTACCTTGATTTAGCTCTTTACCTGTTTAAACCAGTTGGACAGGTATGTTTATTTACATATTTGCTCCTTGTATAAAAGGTAGCCACCTGATATGTCCTGTTCTACCCCACCACTGTCCTCACAGTCCACCCTCGTGGCCTTCAAAACCACCCTGCACCCTTCCTCACCATCTGCCAAACACTGTGTTTGGTTAAATATTTGTTTTCCTGCCTCTGAAAATTCTGTGTCAGCATTTTGTGGACAGAATTCGACTGATACAAGCCATTTGTGGAGGTTCTCTGTGTGTGTCACAGGAACCAATGGGATGTCAGCTTTGGTTGGTCACATGAACCAATGGAATGACAGTCTTGGTCTGTCACATGAGCCAATCAGATGACAGCATTTGTTGGTCACATGAACCAATGCGATGACAGCTTTTGTTGGTCATATGATCCAAGAGATGACACCCTTGGTCAGTCACAGGAACCAATGAAATGAAACCCTTGGTCGGTCTGTTTCCCATTCTGGCATGAGTTGGACTACTTGACATGGGCTGGCAAGGCCGGAGGGCTGCACCAGGTTCCAGTCATCTGTTTTGGCATGGTTTCTATGGTTGAATGTCTTTCCTAACACCAACCACTTTACAGAATGTACTGGATGCTTTTTACGTGGCACTTGCACAGGTGTTTGTTTATGTGGTACTAGCACGGCTGCTTTTTATGTGGCACTTAGCCTAGCGGTTAGAGCGGCAGACTCACGGTCGAGGGATCGCGGGTTCAAATCTCAGACCGGGCGATGTGTGTGTTTATGAGCGAAACACCTAAGCTCCACGTGACTCCGGCAAAATGTAATGGCGAAACTTCTGCTGACTCTTTCGCCACAACTTTCTCTCACTCTTTCCTCCTGCATCTTGCAGCTCACCTGCGACGGACCGGCGTCCTGTCCAGATGGGGAACCTATACGCCAAGGAAACCGGGAAACCGGCCCTAATGAGCCAGGCATGGCTCGAGAAGGAAACAACCAGCATGGCTGTTTTTTATGTGCCACTGGCATGAGCTCTCTTTTGGTGGTGCCAACCTGGATACACAGGTCCTTTTTACATGATGCCTTCACTGCTTAACAACAGGTGCTTGCGTCCCTGTAACTTAGTGGTTCAGCAAAAGAGACTGATAGAATAAGTACTAGACTTTAACCCTTTTGTTACCATATTTCTTCTGCTGAGTTGCTCTGTGTTTCTTTCAATTAATTTTAAATATAACAAAGAATTTAGTAAAATAACATCGTTATCATTAAACAAGTGTTAGGAACATAAATTGTGACTAACGTTTGGTGGAAGATTTTAATTCAAAACTTATGAAAACAAGACATTTGTACTACAGAGCCAGAGGTGGTTTCAGCCAGGTTGGTATCAAAAGGGTTAAGAATTGTTTCTCTATTATATATCTTAACCCTTTTGTTACCATATTTCTGTTGAGATGCTCTGTTTCTTTCAATTACTTTAAATATAACAAAGAATTTAGTAAAATAACTTAGTTATCATTAAGCTAGTGTTAAGAACATAAATTGTGACTAAGGTTTGGTGGAAGATTTTAATTCAAAACTTATGAAAACAAGACATTTGTACTACAGAGCCAGAGGTGGTTTCAGTCGGGTTGGTATCAAAAGGGTTAAGAATTGATTCTCTATTATATATCTTAACCCTTTTGTTACCATATTTCTGTTGAGATGCTCTGTTTCTTTCAATTACTTTAAATATAACAAAGAATTTAGTAAAATAACTTAGTTATCATTAAGCTAGTGTTAAGAACATAAATTGTGACTAAGGTTTGGTGGAAGATTTTAATTCAAAACTTATGAAAACAAGACATTTGTACTACAGAGCCAGAGGTGGTTTCAGTCGGGTTAGTATCAAAAGGGTTAAGAATTGTTTCTCTATTATATATTTTAACCCTTTTGTTACCATATTTCTGTTGAGATGCTCTGTGTTTCTTTCAATTAATTTTAAATATAACAAAGAATTTAGTAAAATAACTTAGTTATCATTCAGCTAGTATTAGGAACATAAATTGTGACTAAGGTTTGGTGGAAGATTTTAATTCAAAACTTATGAAAACAAGACATTTGTACTACAGAGCCAGAGGTGGTTTCAGCCGGGTTGGTATCAAAAGGGTTAAGAATTGCTTCTCTATTATATATTTTAACCCTTTTGTTACCATATTTCTGTTGAGATGCTCTGTGTTTCTTTCAATTAATTTTAAATATAACAAAGAATTTAGTAAAATAACTTAGTTATCATTAAGCTAGTGTTAGGAACATAAATTGTGACTAAGGTTTGGTGGATGATTTTAATTTAAAACTTATGAAAACAAAACATTTGTACTACAGAGCCAGTGACGGTTTTAGCTGGGTTGGTATTGAAAAGGTTAAAAAAAACAAGTGCTGTGGCCACAGTCAAATGATTGACACCAAAAGAAAAAAAATATATATATAAACAGAACCACTTATTTTGATCTCCCACTGACTTTTGGCAGTTACTATCTGGTAAATTATCTCCTTCTGTTTGCAATAAGACCTGCAGAAGGAAATCTGGGTTGTCATGCTATGTGAAATGTCACAATTGATTTTCTGCTATCATTCACAGCAAAAACAGGCTTTGATATCATTTGGTGTCTGGTTTCTGTGCTGTTGTTAAGCAACAAGACGGTAAGGGTGGTGGTCTAGGGCTTAGGGGCAGGAGACCCAGACCTTGGGGAGAAAAAAAACAAAAAAACTTTGGTCGTCTTGTTGTAGTCGAGGGCTCTTCGTTGACGCCCGACACCACTGGGAGGTGGCCCTCGAAGTCGCTGGGAATCGAGATCTCCAGGTCCAAATTCTTGGACGGCTGGTTTCTGTGCTGGCATCGGTTGGACAGTTTGGCTGAAAAACTGGTAAGCTGGGGAGAGCTGCACCAGGTTCCAGTCTGATCTGGCAAGGTTTCTACAGCTGGATGCCCTTCCTAATGCCAACCACTCCAAGAGTGTAGTGGGTGCTCTTCACATGCATAAAAAGCACTCTTTGAACATTCAGAAATACCAAATAAGGAGCTCTATGTTTTTTCATATTCATATTAAAAATGTTTTAAATATATTCTTTTACTTGTTTCAGTCTTGTGCTATTGCTTGTCCATTGCTGGGTCGCAGTAAAAATTTCTCACTAAATCAAGAGCTAAGTTTCTTATCACATTTCAGCCCGGGGCCAGTTTTGTTGTTTATGAGCTAGTTGGAGCTTTTAATGAGAGTAATTAACATTCATTGGACTTTGGTTTTCACACCTGGAACAGAATAATCATGGAAAATTAGAAGGGACTGTGCACATGCCATTAGTCGGACAAAAAAAGGAGGCAGAAGAAAGTGAAAAACTCGAATTTGGCCGCAAAATAACATATGGGCATAAGGGGTCGGTTTATTGGGGGGGGGGGCGACTGGGGAAATGAAAAGATCATCATGACCACCCTCGGGCAGTTTTGAAAGCCCATAGAAAATGCGAGCCTTTTACGTGAAAAACTGTGGATTTGTATAAAGGACACACTGACACACAGATACAGTCATTTTCGGTTTATAGATATAGAGATATGTTATGGCGAAAGTAGGGATAATTTTTGACTTCCCTTGTGTATATACAGGCCAAGTTCAAGACATTGTGTCTTACGAAGGAGATGACGAAGGGTCATCAGGAGGGAACGTGTGCTCTTTTGGGGGCCCCCAATGTTTAGGGCATTATTGTTTGTCTGCCTTTCTGTCTGTTCGTCCTGTTTCTTTTTACCTGTGTGTGTGTGTGTCTCTTCAGCTTCACTTACCTTCCCACTCTCTTCATCTCTGTCTCTTCACTTACCTTCCCACTCTCTCTATACCCCCCCACAGGTGCCGGCCTAGCTACAGTCGTCGTCTCCTACCTGTTCACCACCTACTACAACATCATCATCACCTGGTCGTTCTACTACCTGTTCAACACCTTCACCTCCCTCATGCCGTGGACCCACTGTAATCACACCTGGAGCTCTCCCACCTGCTGGGACTCGGGGTCGGTCAACACCACTGCACCCAATGACACCATCTCACCCACTGAGAACTTCTTTATGTAAGTACTTGGTTTGTTCTCTTGTTCGCTTATTCTGTTCATTCGTTACTGTCTTTGTTCGTTAATGTATTTGCTCATTAGCGAAGGGGCGTGGCTTGGTGGTTACTCTCTTTATCTCTTTTACTTGTTTCGGTCATGTGACTGTGGCCATGCTGGAGCACTGCCTTTTTTAGTCGAGCAAATCGACCCCAGGACTTATTCATTGGAAGCCCAGTACTTATTATATCGGTCTCTTTTGCTGAACCGCTAAGTGACGGGGACGTAAACACACCAGCATCGGTTGTCAAGCAATGTTGGGGGGACAAACACAGATACACATACATATACATACATATATATATATATATGTGTGTATGTATATATATATATACGATGGGCTTCTTTCAGTTTCCGTCTACCATATATATATATATATATATATATATATACGACGGGCTTCTTTCAGTTTCCATCTACCAAATCCACTCACAAGGCTTTGGTCGGCCCGAGGCTATAGCAGAAGACACTTGCCCAAGGTTGCCACGCAGTGGGACTGAACCCGGAACCATGTGGTTCGTAAGCACGCTACTTACCACACAGCCACTCCTATGCCTAGGTCAGGTGAATTCGACTCACATTCGTAAGGTCATGAGTTCAATTCCCAGCAATGTGTTGTCCTTGAGCAAGACACTTTATTCCACATTACTCCAGTACCTCCCCCCCAAGCTGGCAAAAAAATGAGTGGTACCTGTTATTCAAAAGGGGGCCAACCTTGTCCCATTCTGTGTTTTCACTGAATCTCTCTGAGAACTACGTTAAGGGTACACATGTCTGTGGGGTACTCGGCCACTTACACGTTAATTTCATGAGCGGGCTGTTCCGTTGATCGGTTCAACCGGATCCCTTGATGTCGTAACCGACGGAGTACTTCTTGTGAAGGCACGTGGCTTAGGGTTAGGGCATTCGTCTCACGATCATAAGGTCCTGAGTTCAATTCCCGGTGACGAGTTGTGTCCTTGAGCAAGACCCTTTATTCCACTCGACCCACCTGACCAAAATGAGAGAGCAGTACCTGTAATTCACAAGGGTTCAGCCTTGTCCCATTCTGTGCCCTGCTGAATCTCCCTGAGCGCTACGTTAAGGGTACACGTGTCTGTGGAATACTCAGCCACGTTAATTTCACGAGCAGCCTGTTCTGTTGATTGGATCATCTGGAGAACATGTCGTCATAAACAACAGATTCAGGCTAATTATAGTGTTTGTTCGTTAACTTGTATTACATTCATCACTGTGTTTGCTCGTTAGCTGGTTTGATCATTACTTTCTTCATAACCTTATTCGTTACCGTGTGTTCGTTAATTTGTTTTTCTTTGTTACTTCATTAACCATTATCTTGCAAGCTGCTTTATTTCATTAAGTTGTGCATGCTTCATTAATCCATTTGTTTGTTACTAATTTGCTCATTAATATCTTTGCTCGTCACTAATTTACTCATCACTATGTTAACTCCCTGCTAATTTACTCGTTATTATGCTTGCTCATTACTAATTTTTTCATTATATTTGCTTGTTATTACATCTGCTCATTATTACGTTTGTTAATTACTAATTTGCTCATTACTAATTAGTTTCATTACTACATTTGCTCGTTATTACTTTTGTTAATTACTAATTTGCTCATTACTAATTAGTTTCATTACTACATTTGCTCGTTATTACTTTTGTTAATTACTAATTTGCTCATTACTAATTAGTTTCATTACTACATTTGCTCGTTATTACTTTTGTTAATTACTAATTTGCTCATTACTAATTAGTTTCATTACTACATTTGCTCATTATTGTTAATTACTAATTTGCTCATTACTATGATTGGTCATTACTAATTAGTTTCATTACTACATCTGCTCATTATTACATTTGTTAATTACTAATTTGCTCATTACTGTGATTGCTCATTACTAATTAGTTTCATTACTACATTTGCTCATTATTATGTTTGTTAGTTACTAATTTGCTCGTTACTATTGCTCATTACTAATTAGTTTCATTACTACATTTGCTCGTTATTACATTTGTTAATTACTAATTTGCTCATTACTACATTTGCTCATTATTACGTTTGTTAATTACTTCGTTTGCTTCTCACAACATCTGCTCATTACTTTGTTTATTATCTTCTTTGTCGTTGAGTTTATTTCTTAATTTGTTTGCTCGTTAACTCATTAATTACGTTATACTAGTTACTTTATTAATTTATTCGGTGTACATTAATTCATTTGCTTCTCACTGGATTTCTTCATTAATTAATTTATTAGTTCGTTAATTAACTTATTACTGAATTTGAATATTAATTAATTTTCTCATTATTATGCTTGCTCGTTATGACACCTACTCATTAATTTGTTCATTATTTGATACTTATTTTTATTTTATATCTTGTATCAGTCATCAGAATGCGACCCTGCTGGAGCATCGCCAAGGAGGATTTTTAGTCAAATCGGTTGACGCTAGTATGTTTTTTTTTAAAACTTGGTACTTATTCTATTGATCTCTGTTGCTGATCTGCTAAGTTATGGGGATGTAAACACACCAACACCGATTGGCAAGCGGTGGTGGGGGACAGACAAAGACACACACGATGGGCTTCTTTCAGTTTCCATGTCCACTCACAAGGCTTTGGTTAGCCCAAGACTATAGTAGAAGACACTTGCCCAAGGTGCCTCAGAGTGGGACTGAACCCAGAACCATGTGGTAGGGAAGCAAGCTTCTTACCACACAGCCATGCCTGCACTTATATGTATAATATATACACCATTTAGCAGTTCGGCAAAAAGATACCGATAGAATAAGTACTAGGCTTACAAAGAGTAAGTCCCGGGGTCGATTTGCTCGACTAAAGGCGGTGCTCCAGCATGGCCGCAGTCAAATGACTGAAACAAGTAAAAGTAAGTACATACAAAGGTGGCAAGCTGGCAGAAACGTTAGCACACCGGGCATTGTTTTGTCTGCCGCTATGTTCTGAGTTCAAATTCCACCAAGGTCAACTTTGACCTTCATCCTTTTGGGGTTGATAAATTAAGGACCAGTTACGCACTGCAAAAGAATAAGTACTGGGGTCAAACCATTTGACTAAAGAATTCTTCAAGGTGGTGCCCCAGCATGGCCACAGTCTGATGACTGCAACAAGTAAAAGATAACAATTTAAAGATAATTTTATTGCATTTTTTTTTTTATTTTGTGTTTTTTTTTCTTTCTCTTCTTCCAGGAACTCCCTACTCCAGAAAACTCCTCGAATGGAAGAACAGGGAGTAATCCGATGGGAACTGGTGCTCCTGTTAATGTTATGTTGGCTGCTTGTATATTTCTGTATCTGGAAAGGTCCCAAGTCCACTGGCAAGGTATTGGTTATTCGTTATCTCTTAATTAATTAATTAAAGCAACAAGGTGGCAGAATCGTTAGAACGCTGGGCAAAATGCTTAGCGTCATTTCATTTGTTTTTACATTCTGAGTTCAATTCCACGAAGTTCTACTTTGCCTTTCATCCTTTCAGGGTCAATGAAACAGGTACCAGTTGAGTACTGGGGGTCGATGTAATTGACTATTCCCCACTCCCCAAGTTTCAAGACTTGTGCCTTTTGTGGAAAGGATCGGCCTTCTGGCAGAATCGTTAGCATGCAGGACAAAACGCTTTGCAGCATTTTGTCTGTCTTTACGTTCTGAGTTCAAATTTTGCCGTGGCCCCCTCTCCTGAAATTGCTGGCCTTGTGTCAAAATTTGAAATCATTGTTATTATTATTAAGGCGGCAAGCTGGCCGAAACATTAGCACGCCGGGCGAAATGCTTAGCGGTATTTTGTATGCTGCTACGTTCTGAGTTCAAATTCCACACGATGTCGACTTTGCCTTTCATCCTTTTGGAGTCGATTAAATAAGTACCAGTTACGCACTGGGGTTGATATAATCAACTTAATCCGTTTGTCTGTTCTTGTTTGTCCCCTCTCTGTTTAGCCCCTTGTGGGCAATAAAGAAATAAGAAACATTAGCATGCCAGACAAAATACTTAGTTCAAATTCCACACAATGTCGACTTTGCCTTTCATCATTTCGTGGTCGATTAAATAAGTACCAGTTACACTCTGGGGTTGATGTAATCCCTTCCCCCAAATTTGAGGCCTTGTGCTTCCAGTAGAAATATTATTATAATTACAGCAATGAGCTGGCAGAATGGTTAGCAACGTCCGGCAAGATGCTTAGCAACATTTCACTCATCTTTGTATTCTAGGTTCAAACTTTGCTGAGGTTGACTTTGCCTTTCAGCCTTTGGGGGTCGATGAAATATGTACCAGTTACACACTGGAGTCGCTGTAATCGACTAGACCCCCCCCCCGCTTCAAATTTCAGGCATTGTGCTTATTTCTCTCTGTCTTTGTCACTCCTATCTTTCTACACGGCACTTCCGCCTCCTCTGTCTCTCCATGTCATTTATGTCACTGCTATCCTTCCATCCATTGTAGTTCTCTCCTCTCCCTCTCTCTCCTCTCCCTCTCTCTCCTTCCTTCTCTTTCTCTCCTCTCCCTCTCTCTCCTTCCTTCTCTTTCTCTCCTCTCCCTCTCTCTCCTTCCTTCTCTTTCTCTCCTCTTCCTCTCTCCTTCCTCTCCTCTCACTCCTGTCCCTTCTACACCACACATTATTTATCCTCCTCCTTCTCCTCCTCCACCCACATCTCTCCATGTCTTCCTCTCTCTCTTCTCCAGGTCGTTTATGTCACTGCCATCTTCCCATACATCGTGCTCTTCATCCTGTTGATCCGAGGAGTAACTCTGCCAGGGGCCAAGGAAGGGATTCTGTTCTTCATTAAACCGAAATGGTACCAACTTGCGGATGCTAAAGTAAGTATTGACTGACATCATCCTCAGGTTTGCTACTGCTCTCAGGTTCACTCCTGATGATGGCACTGGGGAAGTCTGGCAGCTGATCGCTGGCAAGGTTTTTATAATTTTATCGTTTATTTGTTTCAGCCATTTCATTGTGGCCATGCTGGGGCAAAGCCTTGAAGAATGCTTAGTCAAATGAATCAACCCAGTACTTATTTATTTATCTTTTTGGTTTTGTTTTAAGCATGGTAGTTATTCACTCAGTCTGTTTTGCCAAACCGCTAAGTTACAGGGATGTAAACACACCAACACTGGTTGTCAAGCAATGTTGGTGAACATACACACACATACACTTACATATATGTGTGTGTGTGTGTATATGCAATAGGCTTCTTTCAGTTTCCATCTACCAAATCTACTCACAAGGTTCTGTTTTGCCAAACCGCTAAGTTACAGGGATGTAAACACACCAACACTGGTTGTCAAGCAATGGTGGTGAACAGACACACACACATACACTTACATATATGTGTGTGTATATGCAATAGGCTTCTTTCAGTTTCCATCTACCAAATCTACTCACAATTTTCTGGTTGACCCGAGGCTAAGGTAGAAGACAATTGCCCAAGGTGCCATGCAGTGAGACTGAACCTGGTAATTATTCACTCAGTCTGTTTTGCCAAACGGCTAAGGGTTGTTCAACGAACCACCCATGTTTCCAGAGGTGAATTATCCAAACCCCAAAGAATCCCTCTCACCACATGGCTATGATTTTCCCCCACTACTTCTACTCATGGTCAGAGATGCACATATCGTCAGCCACTAAGGGACATGGTCAACTGGTTAAGGTCAAACAACAGACAAGCAAATCTGTGGTATTGAGCAGAATATTTGCTGTAGCCCATCTTTTATACCAATACAAAACAATGTACATGATAACACTTCCAATCAGTTAAGATCAGAAGCCATGAGAGCCACTGCCTGGGACTGCATCAGGGCATTTATTATTATTATTATTATTATTAGAAATATTAAATTTCTCATAGAGATATATACGGTGGTGGGGTGATAGAATGGTTGTATACTGTCAATTTAACGTGACAGTAGGTGATTACACCATCGCTGTTTAGCCCTAGGAAGCATCTACGCTTCTTGATGGCTTCAACACATTTTTTTTTTCCTATATAAGGACACAGGAAAAAATGTGTCGAATCCATCAGGAAGCATCGATGCTTCCTAGGGCTAAACAGCGATGATGTAATCCCCTACTGTCACGATAAATTGACAGTATACAACCATTATTATTATTATTATTCAGTAGTCTTATTTTTATATCGTGCTTTCACTTCACTACCGAGCGCAGCTCTGTGTGCCTTGGGTATGTGCTGTGATTTGTTGTGATGCTCTGATGGTTATTGTATGGAAAGTGTTCTGCGTAGGATGTGTGCAGTGCCCAGTAGTGCAATTTTCTGTATGTTATATAAATTCATATATTATTATTATTATTATTATTATTTACCAAGGCAGTGTGTTTCTATAATTAAAATGTCGTTCCTGTTGTTTTGTTAATGTGAAAGTAATTAATTTATTTACTGTTACAATCAGAAGGGAACTAGTAAGCTGTACTTAATGAATCCAGGTCATGGCTCTCGTTAACGTTAACGAAACCTGAATGTAGTGAACAAACAGAATGAGGTGCACACGCACGCACAAGCATGCACTTTATGTATATATAATGCGTACTTGTGTGTGTGTGTGTATGTATATATATATATAACGACATTTATATATATGGAGGCGCAGGAGTGGTTGTGTCGTAAGTAGCTTGCTAACCAACCACATGGTTCCAGGTTCAGTCCCACTGCCTGGCACCTTGGGCAAGTGTCTTCTGCTATAGCCCCGGGCTGACCAAAGCCTTGTGAGTGGATTTGGTAGACGGAAACTGAAAGAAGCCTGTCGTATATATGTATATATATATGTGTGTGTGTGTGTGTTTGTCCCCCTAGCATTGCTTGACAACCGACACTGGTGTGTTTACGTCCCCGTAACTTAGCGGTTCAGCAAAAGAGACCGATAGAATAAGTACTAGGCTTACAAAGAATAAGTCCCGGGGTCGATTTGCTCGACTAAAGGCGGTGCTCCAGTATGACCGCAGTCAAATGACTGAAACAAGTAAAAGAGTAAAAGATATATATATATAATTCAAATCAGACCATGTTAACATCAAAAAGGTGCTTTTTTTCCTATGAAAATCCCTATATTTTTAACGATGTTTTTACTGCTGTGTCACCATTTTTCGGTGTATTTCAACCAGAAAAATGTTCTCTTAAAGAGAATAACAAGCTACAGAAGGCAAAATTTTTACTTTTCAAAAATTCCAAATCTAAAGGGTCGAAACAAACCTGAGCAACGCCAGGCGATACTGCTAGTTTTTTTTATGTAAAATGCAAATCCTACTATTACCTGGAATGATAAACTTTGAATCTTTCTGGGACACCATATTTCAATACTCTGAGGTGTCTTGTGACAGTGAAGCCTTCATCTCAACTGTTTTACCTAAATAGTCTCGTCAACTGGTATAGATTGCGTTACAGCACAATTCATACGCAATAGCTACTGCATCAAGACATTGCATACACTCGTTGCATGCTGTGTGTGCATTTGCAGCCCTGAATAGTTTGCACTAGTAGACAGACCCACCCACTTCTACAGGTAGTCGCTGTTTACTGTACTCCATGCATTGTATGTGTGTGTGTGTGTTAAAAAAACATAAACATATGTTAAAAAACACAAAATAAATTTGCAAACAAATGGAAAACAGATCCAGAAAAACACCAAATCCTTGTCAGTTATCAACCAGAAAGTTAGTCACAATTTTGCATCTTCAATGATATATATATATATATATATATATATATATATATAATATATATATATATAGGCGCAGGAGTGGCTGTGTGGTAAGTAGCTTGTTTACCAACCACATGGTTCCGGGTTCAGTCCCACCGCATGGCACCTTGGGCAAGTGTCTTCTACTATAGCCTTGGGCCAACCAAAGCCTTGTGAGTGGATTTGGTAGACGGAAACTGAAAGAAGCCTGTCGTATATATATATGTGTGTGTGTGTGTGTGTTTGTTCCCCTAGCATTGCTTGACAACCAGTGCTGGTGTGTTTACGTCCCCGTCACTTAGCGGTTCGGCAAAAGAATAAGTCCCGGGGTCGAGTTGCTCAAGTAAAGGCGGTGCTCCATCATGGCCGCAGTCAAATGACTGAAACAAGTAAAAGAGTAAAAGAATATATATATATATATATATATATATATATATATATATATATATAGGCGCAGGAGTGGCTGTGTGGTAAGTAGCTTGTTTACCAACCACATGGTTCCGGGTTCAGTCCCACCGCATGGCACCTTGGGCAAGTGTCTTCTACTATAGCCTTGGGCCAACCAAAGCCTTGTGAGTGGATTGGTAGACGGAAACTGAAAGAAGCCTGTCGTATATATATATGTGTGTGTGTGTGTGTTTGTCCCCCTAGCATTGCTTGACAACCAGTGCTGGTGTGTTTACGTCCCCGTCACTTAGCGGTTCGGCAAAAGAATAAGTCCCGGGGTCGAGTTGCTCAAGTAAAGGCGGTGCTCCATCATGGCCGCAGTCAAATGACTGAAACAAGTAAAAGAGTAAAAGAATATATATATATATATATATATATATATATATACATGCATATACACACAGGGTGTCCATAAAGTTATGGTGCTATTTAAAATACTTGTATCTTTGTTGCTAGACAAGATGGAATTTGTAAAAAGGGTAAGAAAGAAAAATGACCAAAATTTTTGATTCATCTTGTTAATTCTCCATTCTGCTCCAGGTATGGATGAACGCAGCCATCCAAAACTTCAACTCCCTCGGCATAGCATTTGGTGGACTCATAACGATGTCCAGCTATAACAAGTTCAGCAACAACATAATTAAGTAAATTATATTTTCTTTTCTTCTTTTTTGTTTTATTTTCATTTTCCATTCTTACTTGGCTGTGTGGTTAGGAAGTTGGTCTCCCAGTCGCATGGTTCCAGGTTCAGTCCCACTGCGTGGCATCTTAGGCAAATGTCTTCTACTCTAGCTTTGGGCTGACCAAAGCCTTGTGAATGGATTTGGTAGACGGAAACTGAAGGGCGGAGAGCTGGCAGAAACGTTAGCACGCCAGGTGAGATGCTTAGTGGTAGGTATTTCGTCTGCAGTTACATTCTGAGTTCAAATTCTGCCAAGGTCGACTTTGCCTTTCATCCTTTCGGGGTCGATAAATTAAGTACCAGTTACACACTGGGGTTGGTGTAACCAACTTAATCCTTTGTCTGTCCCCTTTATGTTTAATCCCTTGTGGGCAATAAAGAAATAAGAAACTGAAAGAAGCCCATCGTACATATTATATATATATATGTGTGTGTGTGTATAGACATATATATAACATCGACCCCCAATATTTCACTGGTACTTAATTTATCGACCCCGAAAGGATGAAAGGCAAAGTCAGCCTTGGCAGAATTTGAACTCACAACGTAGTGGCAGACGAAATGCTGCTGAGCATTTCGCCCGGCATGCTAACGATTCTGCCAGCTCGCTGCCTTAATAATAATATAATAATAATAATAATAGTTTCAAAGTTTGAAAGAAGGGCAGCCATTTTGGGAAAGGGGTTTTACAGTGTGTAAACAATATAAAAAACAAATTAAAACTCCTAATAGGGGAGGTGCTTTAAGGTCCTCATAGAAAAACCCACAAAATCCATGGGTCCCTGATCAATAGGCAAGAGCCCTTCTTTTTTCTACAGGTGCATGCTCAGAATTAGTCCTTTCACACTGGCCATTCTTCCAACATTCACCCACCGTTAATAATAATAATAAATATGCCCTGATGCAGTCCCAGGCAGTGGCTCTCATGGCTTCTGATCTTAACTGATTGGAAGTGTTATCATGTACATTGTTTTGTCTTGGTATAAAAGATGGGCTACTGCAAATATTCTGCTCAATACCACAGATTTGCTTGTCAGTTGTTTGACCGTAACCAGTTGATCATGTCCCTTAGGAGCTGACGATATGTGCATCTCTGATCACGAGCAGAAGTAGTGGGGGAGCATCATAGCCGTGTGTTGAGAGGAATTCTTGGGGGTTTGGATAATTCACCTCTGGAAACATGGGTGTTTCGTTCAACTGCCTTAAACAACCCTTATTCAGGGATCTTTTGAGTGGGATGGGTTACTCAACGTGAAGAAAATTTTAACTGGGCCCCATTTGCAAGGTCATGTACTGTTTATCTTGGTATGGGATCACCATGTCCCGCACATATGGTTGTGATGCATGTGCCTGGTGTACCCTTATCTGACGGGTAGTCATGATGGGTATACTGGGCTTCGTATATTTGTACCCCAGTGTAGCTTTGATGGCATGCACTGCTCTCTCACTCAATAATAATAATAATAATAATAATGATTAATAATTAATGATAACAATGGTAAAGAATGTCAATATTATTTATTCTTTTGCTTTCTTCTACACTCGGCTCTTTGTGCTGTGAATAGTGTGAGGTGTATACATGTATATATATATATATATATGTGTGTGTGTGTGTGTGTGTTGATAGGATGAGGAAAATATACACAAAGGATGATTACTGACATTGAGAACAACTGTGGGGGTGGTGGTGGGTGGGGAAGTTTCTGTAGTGGGTGGGGGTGGTGATAGTAGCTTTTGTAGTGGTAGTAGTAGTAGATGTTGTAGTGCTGGCGATGGTGGTAGTGGTTGTAGTTGTGCTGGTGGTGGTAGTAATAGTAGTGGTTGTAATAGATGTACTGGTGTTGGTTGCAGTGGTAGTGGTTGTAATAGTAGTGCTAGTTGTAGATGTTGTAGTTATAGTGGTGTTGGTGGTTGTGATAGTGGTAGTAGTGGTTATAGCTGTAGTTGTGGTGGTGATAGTAGATGTAGTGGTGTTGGTGGCAGTGGTAGCTGTAGTTGTGGTGGTGGTAGTAGTAGATGTAGTTGTGTTGCTAGTTGTTGTAGTTGTGGTGGTAGTAGACATAGTAGTGGCGGTGATTGTAATAGTATTGGTTGTAGTTTTCGCAGTTGTGGTGGTAGTGCTGCTGCTACTGGTTGTGATAGTAGCGGTGGTTGTAGTTGAAGGGGTGGTGGGGATGGCTGTGTGGGTGGTAGCGGCATGTTGCAGTGATGGGCATGGATAGCCCGATAAGAGGGTCATGCAGCAGCTAGCTACCTTCCCCTCCACCTCACCCATAACTCATTAGCCAAGCAACAAACCATAGCAACAAACACACACCCACAAGAACAAAAACACAAACAACTACGGTTGTCATGGTGATCACGCATTGGGTAGTGGTCAGCTAGATTTTGTTGGTGTTGTTTAGCCCTAGGTCAGACCTGATCCAGCTGTCCTATGATTCCAGCCATGACCATAATGTACAAGGAACTCAGAAACACATTCTTTGCCATTTTTAAGACAATAAGGTGTGATTTGAGGGAGATTTGGCTGCTATTTCTGCCAGCTCTAGCTACCTTATACAGGTCTCCCTTGGCTCATACATACATAAGACAATAAGGTGTGATTTGAGGGAGATTTGGCTGCTATTTCTGCCAGCTCTAGCTACCATATACAGGTCTCCCTTGGCTCATACATACATAAGACAATAAGGTGTGATTTGAGGGAGATTTGGCTGCTATTTCTGCCAGCTCTAGCTACCATATACAGGTCTCCCTTGGCTCATACATACATAAGACAGTAAGGTGTGATTTGAGGGAGATTTGGCTGCTATTTCTGCCAGCTCTAGCTACCATATACAGGTCTCCCTTGGCTCATACATACATAAGACAGTAAGGTGTGATTTGAGGGAGATTTGACTGCTATTTCTGCCAGCTCTAGCTACCATATACAGGTCTCCCTTGGCTCATACATACATAAGACAATAATGTGTGATTTGAGGGAGATTTGGCTGCTATTTCTGCCAGCTCTAGCTACCATATACAGGTCTCCCTTGGCTCATACATACATAAGACAATAAGGTGTGATTTGAGGGAGATTTGGCTGCTATTTCTGCCAGCTCTAGCTACCATATACAGGTCTCCCTTGGCTCATACATACATAAGACAATAAGGTGTGATTTGAGGGAGATTTGGCTGCTATTTCTGCCAGCTCTAGCTACCATATACAGGTCTCCCTTGGCTCATACATACATAAGACAATAAGGTGTGATTTGAGGAAGATTTGGCTGCTATTTCTGCCAGCTCTACCTACCATATATAGGTCTCCCTTGGCTCATACATACATAAGACAATAAGGTGTGATTTGAGGGAGATTTGGCTGCTATTTCTACCTGGTCAATCTACAATGTAGAGGCCACTCCTATTGGCTCATATATACACACATCAGACAGTAGGGTGTGATTTGAGAGAGATTTGGCTGCTATTTCTACCAGGCCTAGCTACCATGTAGATGTCGCCTTATTAGCTCATACCTACATATGTAAGACAGCAGGGTGGGATCAGAGGGAGATTTAACTACTATTTCTGCCAGGTCTAGCTATCATGTTGTGGTCTCCTTCATTGGTTCATACGTACATAAGCCAGTAGGGCATGATTTGAGGGAGACTTGGCTGCTATTGGTATGGAATATAGTCACCATGTAGAGGTCTTCGTCATTGGTTCATACATACATAAACATAGATTAGATAGTAGGGTGTGATTTGAGGGAGACTTGGCTGCTATTTCTACCAGGTCTAGCTACTATTTAGAGACTTCTCTCACTGGTTCATACATAAAACAGTGAGGTGTGAGTTGGCTGGTATTTTCACCATGTGTAGCTACATGTAGGGTTCTCTCTTGTTGGCTCACTTATACATATGTACATACATTAGATGATGAAGTGTGATTTGAGGGAGATTTAGCTGCAATTTCTACAAGGTCTAGCTACCATGTAGAGGCTTCCTTCATTGGCTCATACATACATATACACAAACATAGGACTGTATGGTGTTTCTCCCAGGTCTGGCTACCAAGTAGAGATCTCCCTTGTTGATTAGAAAGTACAGTGTGATTTGAGGGAGATTTGGCTGCAATTTCTTCCAGGTCTAGCTACCCTCATTAGCTCATACATGCATAAGACTGTACAGTGTGATTTGAGGAAGATTTGACTGCTATTTCTCCCAGGTCTGGCTACCAAGTAGAGATCTCCCACATTGGTCCATATACACATACATTTGACATAGGGCGTGTTTTGAGGGAGATTTGGCCATCACTTCTAGCAGGTCGTGTTGCAACATGTAGGCATGGTGTTTGTTTGTTTTGTATGATTTCAAAGTAGCACTCAATAACTCTGACTAAGATCAAAGTGGAATATCTGGTCTTTCCAGCTTCATATCAAATAAGGATCCTATTTCAGTCCATTGACATTAAATGGATTTTTTTTTAATGAGTTATGATGAAAGCAATGAGCTGGAAGAATGACTTGCCTATCACTTTACAGGGTGGAGTCAGTGCTTTTTACATACTACCAACATCATCATCATCATTTAACGTGTTTTCATGTATCATTTCTACAGCTGGGTGCCCAGCCGTTCAAGAATTTGGACCTGGAGATCTCCATTTCCAGTGACTTTGAGGGGCCACCTCCCAGTGGTGTCGGCCGTCAACGAAGAGCCCTCGACTACAACAAGACGACCAAAGTTTTTTTTTTTTCCAAGGTCTGGGGTCTCTCACCCCTAAGCCCTAGACCATGTGCCCTGCCGTTCATGAATTTGGACCTGGAGATCTCCATTTCCAGTGACTTTGAGGGGCCACCTCCCATTGGTGTCGGGCATCAACGAAAAGCCCTCGACTACAACAAGACGACCAAAGTTTTGTTTTTTTTCCAAGGTCTGGGGTCTCCCGTCTCTAAGCCCTGGACCATCACCTAATCACCCTTACCTGTCTTGTTGCTTAACAAAAACAACAGCTGGGTGCCCTTCCTAATGCCAACCACTTTAAAGAATGGATTAGGTGGGGTTTTTTTTTACATTGTACCAGCACAATCATCATCATCATCATCATACATCTGTTTTCCATGCTGGCATCTGTCAGATGGCTTGACAGGGCAGCGGACTCGTGGTCGGAGGATCGCGGTCTCAATTCCCAGTGTGTATTTATTGAGCGAAAACACACTAAAACTTCCACGAGGCTATGGCGACCCCTGTTGTACTCTTTCGCCACAACTTTCTCTCACTCTTTCTTGAGTAATGCTGCGATGGACTGGTGTCCCGTCCAGCTGGGGGGAACACATACGCCACAGAAACCGGGCCCATGATTTTGGCTAGGCTTGAAAAGGGCGAAAAAGAAAAAAGGATCTCAGTATCTGTCTGTGGTGAATTTTTGGAGGCTTGGTTAGAGGAAGTATGTTGAATAAAATAATTAACTGATGTTCTAGTATTTTCTTTTACCCAAAGCCAGGAACTTTCCAGCAACCCTTTGTATATGATAAGCAATGAATTCAGGTCGTTTAGGGATTGTTTCTGGCAATAATAATCTGGTAAAGAAAGATGTGACCCTCTAGTCCCTATTTGTGAAATAAACTCACACACCCTCAGGCTCCTGGTCTTTCTTAATATTCTTTTACTTGTTTCAGTCATTTGACTGTGGCCATGCTGGAGCACCGCCTATAGTTGACCAAGTCGACCCCAGGATTTTTCTTTGTAAGCTTAGTACTTATTCTATCAGTCTCTTTTGCTGAACCGCTAAGTTACGGGGACGTAAACACACCAGCATCAGTTGTCGAGCGATGTTACGGGGACAAACACAGACACACAAACATATACATACATATATATATATATATATATATATATATATATATATATACACATATATACAATGGGCTTCTTTCAGTTTCCCTCTACCAAATCCACTCACTCCAGGTTGGCCCAGAGCTATACTAGAAGACACTTGCCTAAGGTACCATACAGTGGGACTGAACCCAGAACCATGTTGTTGGTAAGCAAGCTACTTACCACACAGCCACCCCTGAACCTAATCTATATCTTTGTGTTTGATTTTTGTTATCTCCAAACCCCTTTCTGAACTATTCATCTTTTCCTTTCAGGGATGTCATTTGTCTTGCACTAATCGATGCCTTCACTTGTATCATGGCCGGCTTTGCCATATTCTCCATCTTGGGTGCGTTAGCTGTGTCCCAGGGCAAAACGGTGGAAGATGTTGTGACTGAAGGTAAGTTTTGCTTCACTCTTAACTTCGTAAGTGATGCAGAATTTGCACGAGTTGGCCAGTCCTAAAACGCATGATATCACAAGAACCATACTAACCTTGAGCACATTTATTTCTGACTTCCAGTAAGACACTATCCACCATTAGTGAAAATGTCAGTTCTATGTAAATTTCACATTTTGAATTAACCCTTTCCTTACTGTATTTCTGTTGAGATGCTCTGACTTTCTTTCAATTAATTTTAAATATACCAAAGAATTTAGTAAAATAACTTAGTTATCATTAAGCTAGTGTTAGGAACATAAATTGTGACTAAGGTTTGGTGGAAGATTTTAATTCAAAACTTATGAAAACAAGACATTTGTACTACAGAGCCAGAGGTGGTTTCAACCAGGTTGGTATCAAAAGGGTTAAGAATTGTTTCTCTATTATATATCTTAACCCTTTTGTTACCATATTTCTGTTGAGATGCTCTGTGTTTCTTTCAATTTCTTTAAATATAACAAAAAATTTAGTAAAATAACTTGGTTATCATTAAGCTAGTGTTAAGAACATAAATTGTGACTAAGGTTTGGTGGAAGATTTTAATTCAGAACTTATGAAAACAAGACATTTGTACTACAGAGCCAGAGGTGGTATCAAAAGGTTGAAGATGACCAGATGGTCTTCATCACTTCAAAAGATAAGCATACAAGGAGGGCAGGGTTCAAATCACAGGTGGTTTCAACTAGGTTGGTATCAAAAGGGTTAATCTGCACACATTTCATGGTTATATAGTTTTCAACAGACTACACATTTCACACAACTAATATCAAACTGATTTTTCTTCCCACTCACATTTCATGCCTATATTTACCATGGATTTCTTTTCCTTTCGCAGGGCCTGGTCTCGTGTTTATCATTTATCCGCAAGCTTTCTCAGAAATGCCAGTGGCACAGCTGTTTGCGTTCTTGTTTTTCCTCATGCTCATCTGCCTTGGGATCGACAGCCAGGTAGGGATTAGGGGATCGCTTATGGACCCACCGTTAGGAAAATGTTTTCGGGCCACTGATGGGCGCTGTTTTTACAGGGGTCCATCCAGTTGCCGTTTAATTCCTCCTTTCTATCTGCCTGTCTGTCTATCCTACAGTTCGCTGGTGTCGAGGTGGTCGTCACGGCCCTACAAGATCATTTTGCCCCCCAAATCAAGAAATACCTGAAAAGGAAGGAACTTCTCGTCCTTCTCGTTTGTCTGCTTTCCTTTCTTGGTGGACTTCCGAATGTCACTCAGGTGAGTGTGAACCCCAATTTTCTACCACCTATTTCTCCTCATCATTATCATCATTCTTGTCCTTCAACCCTTTTGTTGCCATTTCTGTTGAAGCATTCTTCATTTTTTTTTCTGTATGTAAGCAAATGGATATGAAAATAAACAGATCAACATAGAGACGGATAGGTACGTAGGTTAGAAGAACAGACACACATGGAGACTGAAACACATGACCATATATACACGCACTCACTCACTTTACTCCACACAAGGACACATATAGAGACACGGGTCCACACATATAGAGATGCACATCCATATGCATACACACACATATATACATACATACATACACACACACACATAGAAAATACACAAACACAGACATGCAAGCATATGAATATACAGGATACGTACATACAGAT
The DNA here is from genome assembly GCF_006345805.1 of Octopus sinensis. Classification (NCBI taxonomy): domain Eukaryota; kingdom Metazoa; phylum Mollusca; class Cephalopoda; order Octopoda; family Octopodidae; genus Octopus; species Octopus sinensis. The sequence continues at coordinate 13,658,898 of NC_043025.1, forward strand.
GCCCACACATATGCATACACACACATATATACATACATACACACACACACATACATAGAAAATACACAAACACAGACATGCAAGCATATGAATATACAGGATACGTACATACAGATGCCCACACATATGCATACACACACATATATACATACACACACACACACACATAGAAAATACACAAACACAGACATGCAAGCATATGAATATACAGGATACGTACATACACATGCAAACACACACACATACATACGTTCATGCATGCATATATATGCACATACACACACTGACCCACAAACAAACAAAAGGGAACACAGTGTAAATAAGGGACAGAGTCTTGACTCTTGAAAAGGTTGCAAGACTCAACGAAAATTTTAGGAAAATAAAAATAATAACTAAGTGGAAATTTTACCGGTGAGTGTGTTGAATAATAAGGCACAAAAAGAGAATGACCCTCCCCAGACACAACAGAATATGTTTCGATTCTTTTACACGTTTCAACCCTAAAGTTGTGGCCATGCTGGAGCGCCGCCAAAGTAATCATCCTTTCAATGGCCAATCTTATGAGATTGGCTTTTTTGTGAAGAAGGGAGTTCAACACTACTGCCCTCTTTTGGAAACTTCTGCATTGATATTGGTTCATCTGGGACCCTGGATAGGGGGTCAAATTGTTTCTTGAAAGCATCTGCCCATACTCCACGAAGATCCCTCAGATGTTTTGGCAAGGCGTCAAATAGCTGTGGGCCCTTGAATCCCAAGTCACATGGTCTTCACTCTGGATGGAATAACTGGGACCTCTAGAACAGGGCACCTCCACCGTTGCTGATGTTGTTGGTCTGTCATAGGGGTCAGTGTAGACAATCCTGTTTGAATTGAACTTGGGGTGTGTGTCTGCCAAGTTTATCCTCACCTGCTGACCAATGAGCAGAAAGAACGGGCGAAATGCTTAGCGGTATTTCGTCTGCCGTTACAATCTGAGTTCAAATTCCACCAAGGTCGATTTTGCCTTTCATCCTTTTGGGATCGATAAATTAAGTACCTATTTCTTTATTACCCACAAGGGGCTAAACACAGAGGGAACAAACAAGGACAGACATAGGTATTAAGTCGATTACATTGACCCCAGTGCGTAACTGGTACTTAATTTATCGACCCCGAAAGGATGAAAGGCAAAGTCGACCTTGGCGGAATTTTAACTCACAACGTAACGGCAGACGAAATACCGCTAAGCATTTAGCCCGGCGTGCTAACGTTTCTGCCAGCTCGCCGCCTTAAATTAAGTACCAGTTATGCACTGGGGTTGATGTAATTGACTTAATCCCTTTGTCAGTCCTTGTTTGTCCCCTCTGTGTGTAGCCCCTTGTGGGCAGTAAGGAAATAAGAAAGAACTTCATGTTGAACTCTGTCGAGATCTCCGTCATCATGCTGCTGATGACCCACCCTTCATGTCAAGGATCATCACCAGTGGCGAGAGTCGGGTCTATGGGTAGGACCCTGAGACAAAGCAACAACCATCACGATGGAAGAGCCCTTCACCTCCACGACCAAAGATGGCATAACAGAGCTGCAGCTCAATCAAGGGAATACTTGCCATTTTCTTTCTTGTTTTTGGACCTCCATGGTTCTGTGTATCGAGAATTTGTCCGTGAGGCCCAGAAAGTCAATCAAGAGTTCTACTCCAACACTTTGAAGCTTTGAGGAAGAACATCGTTCGGCAGAGTAACCAGATCTGTGAAGTGCAATGAATCGAATTCTTCACAACAGCAAGGTACCCTGTTACTAAGCTCTCCTTAGTGACAGGGTACAGATGTGGGTGGGTTTGGGTTTCACCATGTTGGTCGATAGCTTCTTTAACCTTTTCCATACCAACCCACATGAGACCACCACCAATGGTTCTATGATCTCCATTAAAATCTTCCATCAAAATGTCAAGTTGATTTATGTTCCAAACACCAGATTAATTAATTAATTAATGGCAAAGTTAATTTAATAAATCCTTCCTTATTTTCGAAAGTTCACATCAATTTCTGTTCCAGAGTAAGATGAGAAGGTCACCATCTGGATTGTCAGTGGTTTGTAAGGACCAGCACTTGTAGTAACTGTGAGGTTTTTCTGCAGGGGCCTTTATAAAACTTTCTTAATAACTGACCTATTGATGTGATGTTGTGGCTTTCAGCACTGTTCTTGTTATATCTTTGCAGGGTGGTATTTACTTCTTCCAGTTAATCGACAGGTATGCTGCTGGGGTGTCTGTCATGTACCTGGCGTTCTTCGAAGTTATTGCTGTCACCTGGTTCTATGGTAAGACCCTCACACACAATCTGTCAGCCTGTTCCCTAATTATTTACCCCACAAGGTACCCTGTGCAAGAATGTGAATAGAAGAGACAAAACAATCGGGTAGGATGGCACGAACAAGGGTACCCAGCATAGAAACAATTCTACCTTCATGATGATGGTGGTGGTGGTTTTAAATTTGACCACAAGGGCAGCAATTTTAGAGGAAAGGAATGAGTTGATTACATCGATCCCCAGTACACAACTGGTACTAAATTTATCGACCCGGAAAGGATGAAAAGCAAAGTCAACCATGGCGGAATCTGAACTCAGAATGTAGCGGCAAAGTACTGCTAAGAATTTTGCCCAGCTCAATGCCTTAATAATAATAATAATCTTTTCTGCTGTAGGCATGAGGCCTGAAATTTTGGGACGTAAACACACCAGCATCGGTTGTCAAGTGATGTGGAGGGACAAACACATACACACAAAGATATATATATACATATACATATATACGATGGGCTTCTTTCAGTTTCCGTCTACCAAATCCACTCACAAGGCTTTCGTTGGCCCAAGGCTATAGTAGAAGACACTTGCCCAAGATGCCACGTAGTGGGACTGAACCCGGAACCATGTGGTTGGTTAGCAAGCTACTTACCACACAAATAATAATAGTAATTCCTTTTCTTATTAGCACAAGGCCTGAAATTTCATGGATGGAGGCCAGTCAATTACATCAACCCCTGTACTCAACTGGTCCTTACTTTATCGACCCTGAAAGGCAAAGTCAACCTTGGCAGAATTTGAACTCAGAATATTATGATGGTCAGAATACTTGACAGCATTTGGTCCCACGTGCTGTATTCTGTCGGCTCACCAGCAAAACTCTGGATTAGAAGTTCTCAGCCATTTATTTTTATCTATGGACCCCACTGATTAGTGTTTGATTCTGGTTGACCCCTATGGCCATTTGTTGCTTAAAAACTAGTTTTATAGAAACTCCTTTCAAAATTCCTGTTTTGTTTCTCACACATTCCTTTGTGTAGGTTGAACAATATAAAACATGGTTCTTAACCATTCTTTATCTCTGGACCCCTTTTGATTACCATATTATTCTGGTGGAGCCCCATAGTCATTTGTTGTTTAACCCTTTAGTATTTAAACCGGCCAAAATATTTAATCTGTTTTATGTTCAAACTGACCAGATCCAGGCCCTCACACCTACCCTACAATGTTATTCTACATTAAGTAATTACACCATCAAGATCTTGAAGATATGAGATAATGCATGATTAATTCAAATCAATGGGAATCAATAAGCATTATGTTTGATAGAATAATCAGAACACTAAAGGGTTAAAAACTAGTTTTCTAGAAACTTCTTTCGAAATTCCTTATTTCGTTTCTCACACATTTCCTTGTTTAGGCAGAACCATGTAAAACGTGGTTCTCAACCATTGCTTTTTTTTTTCATCTATGGACCCATTTGATTAGTGTTTTATTCTGGTTGACCCCTATGGCCATTTGTGGTTTAAAAACTAGTTTTCTAGAAACTCCTTTTTGTTTTTCACACATTCCCTTGTTTAGGTCGAACCATGTAAAACGTGGTGCTCAACCAATTTTTTTTTTTATCTATGGACCCATTTGATTATTGTTTTATTCTGGTGACCCCCCTACCACCATTCAATGTTGAAAAACTAGTTTCATATTAACTTTCAAAATTCCTGTCCTGTTTGTCATACATTAACTTGAGCAGATTGATTTATGTAAAACATGGTTCTCAACCATTTTCATTCTGGTGCCCCCCCCCCTGTAGCCATTCCATGTTGTAAAACTGGTTTCATATAAACTTCTTTCAAAATTCTGTTGTGTCTGGGGAGGGTCATTTTATTTTTGTGCCTTATAATGTAACACACTCACCGGTAAAATTTCCACTTATTTCTTATTTTTATTTTCCTAAAATTTTCATTGCGTCTTGCAACCTTTTCAAGAGTCTTGACTCTGTCCGTTATTTACCCTTCTTTCAAAATTTCTATTTTATTTTTCACACATTAACTTACGTAGATTGATCTATGTGGAAGCACTCCGTCGGTTACGATGACGAGGGTTCCGGTTGATCCGAATCAACGGAACAGTCTGCTCGTGAAATTAACGTGTAAGTGGCTGAGCACTCCACTGACATGTGTACCCTTAACGTAGTTCTCGTGGATATTCAGCGTGACACAGAGAGTGACAAGGCCGGCCCTTTGAAATACAGGTACAACAGAAACAGGAAGTAAGAGTGAGAGAAAGTTGTGGTGAAAGAGTACAGCAGGGATCACCACCATCCCCTGCCGGAGCCTCGTGGAGCTTTTAGGTGTTTTCGCTCAATAAACACTCACAACGCCCGGTCTGAGAATCGAAACCGCGATCTTATGACCGCGAGTCCGCTGCCCTAACCACTGCGCCTCCAGATTGATCTATGTAAAACGTGGTTCTCAACCATTTTCAATCTGGTGGAACACCACAGCCATTCAATGTTGAAAAACTAGTTTTATAGAAACTTCTTTCAAAATTCTCTTGTCTAGGGTGAATTATGTAAGACACCTGAGAAAGAAACCCAGCTGTTTCTTGCAATAAATGCCATTATTACACACATGTGAGTGAGAACACTTTGAGATATTTTTGGTATCTAACATATGTCAGATACTGCGAGCGTTGCTTCTGATTGGTCAATCCATGGTGATGACCCGAGGTGACGGTGACAGCGCTGCTTCTGATTGGTTAATCCATGGTGATGACCCGAGGTGACGGTGACAGCGCTGCTTCTGATTGGTCAATCCATGGTGATGACCCGAGGTGACGGTGACAGCGCTGCTTCTGATTGGTTAATCCATGGTGATGACTTGAGGTCATGGTGACGGCACTACTTTTGTCATTCATAAGTTACAACTAAACGTGAAGAATTTAGTTATTGGGTAAATAAAATATGGTCGTTTATTCGTGTGTAATAAATAAAATACCAAACTCATTCCCTATGGATACCGTATTTATTACAACGAGTGGCTTGTAAACGTATCTAACGAGCGAAAGCGAGTTAGATACGTTTACAAGCCACTCGTTGTAATAAATACAGTATCCATAGGGAATGAGTTTCGTATTTTCTATATACATACATGTAAAGCAAGATTTTTTCAGGAGCCCTTAAAATATTATTGTAGATCTCCATTTTGTTACTTTGATGCGTAGACCCCCCACCAAAATCTTATATGGACCCTAGTTGAGAGCCCCTGCTCCCGATAAAGATGAGAAATTTGGAGATGATTGGTGGAGTTTGGTGGCTGGTTAAAGGTTGTAAGAATGTATAGGAGTACAAGAGAGAGTGAGAGATATCTTTGATGGAAACGGAGGAGGTCAGAGGTGTGTAGTGGGTGGTGAATGAAGGGAGGAGTTGGAGGTTCGGTGGCAGATGTATAGGTGTGAGTAGGATGTAGTTGAGGGGGGAGGGGGAGATAATTAGTAACACAGACAGGGTGATGAGTGAAAAATGTGAGTGGAGAGGGACTAAGGTGAGAATTAGGGAGGGATGTTATATAGGAAAGTGATTACAGGAAATGGAGGCAGAGAAGGGGGGGATAAGGGACTGGGTTAATGATTAGGGATGAATATGAAAGGTTAGTTCTAGGAAAAGGGAAAGATAACTGGGGACACAGGAGCAGGGCGATGAGTGAAAGATAAGGGTGGAGAGGGACTGGGTTAAGGATTAGGGATGAATATGAAAAGTTAGTTCTAGGAAGAGGGAAAGATAAATGGGGGCATAGGAGCAGGATGATGAGTGGAAAATAAGGGTGGAGAGGGACTGTTGAGAATTAGGGCCGTTTGCCAGCCTTGTCTGGCACCTGTGCCAGTATCGGTGGCACGGAGTGGTTGGCGTTAGGAAGGGCATCCAGCTGTAGAAACACTGCCAGATCAGACTGGGCCTGGTGCAGCCTTCGGGCTCCCCAGACCCCAGTTGCACTGTCCAACCCATGCCAGCTAAACGATGATGATGATGATGATATTAAAAGTGGTTCTAGGGAGGGGAGAGGCAACTAGTAGTCACAGAGAGGGAATAAAATATGTAGTTTTGCTCTCGTTAATTTGCAATAACAGTTGAATAATGCAGTAGTTAGAAACATGATAGGGGGGAGAGGTCATGGTGAGGAATTTTTAGACTGGGACAAATTGAAGACTGACCCAGTTCTGTGATTGTAAAACCAATTAAATATGTTAATACTTTCGGAAGTAGGGGAGGCAACTCTTGGTTATTGCTTTTGACTCTTTAATTAACCACGGACAATAATTGTTCATTAACTGTTTTGTTCTACTCCGTTCTTTAAAGCGTTTCAGTCATCAATTTGCGGCCATGCTGGAGCACTGCCTTGAAAAACTTTTCAGTCAAACGATTCGACCTGTGTATTTGTTTTGTTTGTTGGGTTTTTTTAAGCCTGATATTTTATCAGTTTTTTTGCCAAGCTGCTATGTCACAGGGACATAAGCACACCAGCTCCCGTTGTCGAGCAGTGGTAGAGGACAAACACAGACTCTCTCTCACACACCCACATAAAGTTCTGGGCTTTGGAGTCAAAAAAAAAATAGAGGATCATCAGTTAATTATGATCTTATTCAACATATTCCCCCTCTCAGATTCACACGCTTATTGCAGTGGCCCTTCAGGTCAGTTTTTCTAAGCCCTATAAAAGAACTGGGAAGGTTGGGTCTCGAAGTAGACCTTTTATGACACCCTTAAAGGCAGGAACTTTTGAGCACGCCCACATGTGCATGTGTGTGTATATATGTATGTGTACAAGGGGATGCAAAAAGTTCCTGGTTTGGGGTTCAAGAAATTTGAGGAGGATCAGTTAATTCTGAACGTATTGAATATATTCCTTCTCTCAGATTCACACACTGAGATTGCAGCGGTCCTTCAGTTTTACTAGGCCCTGTAAAAGAACTCGGAAGGATGGGCCTCCAACCTCGTCTTTTGCGATACCCTTAAAGCCAGCAAGTGTTAGGACATCTGGATGTAAAAACCTTGCCAGATCAGATGAGAGCCTGGTGCAGCTTCTTGGCTTGCCAGACTGTCTAACCCATGCCAACACGGAAAGCGGACATTAAATGGTAATGATTACATACGAGGCTGTACTGGAAACTTCCTGGCTTTGGATAAAAGAAAATACAGAAAGATCAGTTAATTTTGACTTTACTCAACATATTCCCCTCTCAGATTCACACATTTATTGCGACGATCCTTCAATCCCATTGTGAACGATGGTAACCTAGTTTTGTTGTTTCTTTTTCGCTTTACATACTGTGCATGTTTTTGAAGCATTTGTCTCCTTGGCAGTGGTGGGGGGGGGAACAGTAATGGAAAACGTCCACATCACTTCACCATGCAGTGAACATTCCGTACTTTATCAGGTCTGATGCTTCTATCATTTCACAGAACCATAGATTCCTGAATGTCAATCCATCCCATACACAGCCCTGCGTCTATAATAATAATAATGAAATTATTGTATACAGTGCTCAGGTGCACCACAACTTGTCAGAGAGTGTGTATAGAGTATATGCAGTAATGTACAAATGTCTGGAAAGCGAACAATGTACGAGTCAGATACATGCTTGCGTGTGTATGGAGGGGAGAAAATCAGGTGTAGTGTTGGCGAATCTCTCAGGAAGCATGGAAGTTTTGAAGGATGCAGTGCTCCGGCAGTTTGTTCCATGCTTCAACGTGTGTATGGAGGGGAGAAGATCAGGTGTAGTGTTGGCGAATCTCTCAGGAAGCATGGAAGTTTTGAAGGATGCAGTGCTCCGGCAGTTTATTCCATGCTTCAATGTGTGTATGGAGGGGAGAAGATCAGGTGTAGTGTTGGCGAATCTCTCAGGAAGCATGGAAGTTTTGAAGGATGCAGTGCTCCGGCAGTTTGTTCCATGCTTCAGCAACTCAGCGTGAAAAAATGTTTCCGAAAGTCATGAAAGGAGCTGTGCTGTTTTCTGACTTTGTAAATATGTCCACGGTTGTTAGACAGGTGGAGTTTGAAAAGGTGCTCAGAGTTATTGTTTGTACGATGGTTGATAATTTTATGGCTGCCAAATCAAAAGCGAGTTCACGACACACATGTCAACTGTATACAAGAAAATTTTTTTTGGTACCATTGCACAAATTTTCCCACCTATATAGACACAGGAGCGGCTGTGTGGTGCTTACCAACCACATGGTTCCGGGTTCAGTCCCACTGCTTATGATAATAAGTGATAACAATAATAACCCTTTTTTCTTTTCTTTGTGCATTGCAGGGGCCAAACGTCTTGGGAGAAACATACAAGAGATGACAGGCAATGCTCCCTCGTTTTTCTTCATCCTTTGTTGGTACTACGTCTCTCCTCTCTTTATATTGGTGAGTATGGCCTTACATGTTGTTGTTCATCCCCAGGTTAGTCCTGATCCCTGATCCAATAGAATCATGATCGAAGACGTTCCAGCTGTGACCATCCTGTCTTTTATTCAGAGAAAGTGTATCTAGGACTACATTATCTAATGTGTCCTTCCTTATTGCTGTTGTTTAGCCCCAGGTCAGTCCTGATCCCTGATCCAGTAGAATCGTGATCAAAGTTGTTCCAACTGTGACCATCCTGTCTTTTATTCAGGCATAGTGTATCTAGGACTACATTATCTAATGTGTCCTTCCTTATTGCTGTTGTTTAGCCCCAGGTCAGTCCTGATCCCTGATCCAGTAGAATCATGATCAAGGATGTTCCAACTGTGACCATCCTGTCTTTTATTCAGGCATTGTGTATCTAGGACTACATTATCTAATGTGTCATTCCTTGTTGCTTAGTTATAGGTCAGTCCTAATCCAGACACACCTATGATCAAAGATGTTCCAGTTGTGACCATCCTGTCTTTTATTCAAACACAGAGTATCTAGGATTAAATATGTACCAGTTACGCACTGAGGTTGATATAATCGACTTGATCCGTTCGTCTGCCCTTGTGGGTAGTAAAGAAATAAGAAACGTTAGCACGCCTGGCGAAATTCTTAGCAGTATTTCATCTGTCTTTACGTTCAGAGTTCAAATTCCGTCAAGGTCGATTAAATAAGTACCAGTTATGCACTGGGGTCGATATAATCGACTTAATCCATTTGTCTGTCCACTCTGTGTTTAGCCCCTTGTGGGTAGTAAAGAAATAGGTTTTTTGTCTGCCACTACATTCTGAGGTCAACTTTGACTTTCATCCTTTTGGGGTCAATAAATTAAGTACCATTTGCGAACTGGTATCGATCTAATCGACTGGCCCCTCCCCCAAAATTTTGGGCCTTGTGCCTAGAGTAAAAAAGTATACTCCCTATAAACCCAATTACACATGATTCCCTCTTTTTCAGGCTATTTTGATCTTCAGTATGATCCAGTACTCGGACCTGGAAGTGGGTGGCTACGTCTACCCGAAATGGGCAATAGGCATTGGATGGTTCATTACTTCTTTGTCCCTCGTTTGTATCCCTTTGGGCATGATTGATGCTGTCTACAATTCTAAAGGGAACAACTTGTGGCAGGTATGTGTAACCTTGAATTTCCCTACTTGAACCCCTTCCCCCGCTTTATTTTCATTTACCCTGGTCTTTGGACCTTCTTCAGCTATGCAACAACCCTGTAGAGTAAGATCTAGAAAGGGCATAACCCAAGCAAAATAGCACATGGGTAGGGATCTGGGTGGTGCCGTGTAGTCCTTGAGAAATGGCTTCAGTAGTTCGAAAGGTTGATGACCTTCTGAGTGAGGTGAACATAAAATGTGCCCTTTTTAAAGCCTAACCAGGCTCATGGGCCCGGTTTCCCGGTTTCAATGGCGTATGTGTTCCCCAGCTGGATGGGAGGCCAGTCCATCGCAGCGTGACTCATTTTTGCCAGCTGAGTGAACTGGAGCAACGTGAAATGAAGTGTTTTGCTCAAGAACACAACGCGTCACCCGGTCCAGGAATCGAAACCACAATCTTACAATCATGATGCTGACACCCTAACCACTAGGCCACGTGCCTGAAGGTGGACATTTGGCCAGGCATAATGAAACAAAGGAAGTGATCACATTCACACCAGTTGTCAAGCAGTGGTGGGAGACAAACACACACATACTTATTATCATCATCATAATTTAACATCCATCTTCCATGTTGGCATGGGTTAGATGATTTGACAGGAGCCGATAAGCCAGTGGATTGGACCAGGCCCCAGTACTGGTTTGGCATGGGTCTTAATCATTCTCTTTTTGTGCCTTATAATTTAACACAGTCACCGGTAAAATTTCCACTTGTTCTTTATTTTTACTTTCCTAAAATAATAATAAAGTGGAAATTTTACCAGTGTGTCTGTTAAATCATAAGGCACAAAAAGAAAATAACTCTCCCCAGACACAAAAGTATATCTATATATATAAAACTGTAGTTGTGTGAGTGTCTGTCCCCTTCGATTTAGATTCCTAACTACTCCCACATTTTGCGGTGCAGTTTAACCAAATTCGGGTATCTTATAGTCGTGATTCATATCGAGCCCGTCTGGCTATTAGCGCGCGTCTACGATGAGTCTACGATTTAAAAAAAAATTTAACATCATTTTTTATTCCATTTTAATGCATAATTTTTCGTGTGTCGATGGCGGCGGAGTTGGCGTCCATGGTCACACCTGCACCTGTTTGCTTCTCCCCCTTCTTCCCTCCCTCGTGAAGCTGTGGGGAAGGGAGTGTAAGGAAATCAACGTCGTAAAGCGTTGTCAAGGAGACCAGCGTTCTTTTAGAACAACGACTTCATGGCTTGAAGACACCAAAACAGAAATGGCTAAGAAAGCCCGAATTGGCATCTATAAGGAAAGTAGCTCTCTAAAAATGCTTATATAGTTATTTCCCTTACAAATCCGAGCAACGCCGGGCGATACTGCTAGTCTATATATAATTAAGTAAGGGTAGAAATTGATATTAATCAATTAATGTTATATATTTTCATTTGTCTTGCATATTTTTACATTTTGGTGAAAACACATTGTTCATGGTAAGGGCGATTTGACGTCTATGCTTAGCATATTGGCTGTCCATTTTCAGTGGTCAGTCCTGTAAATTTTGTGTATATATATATAGATACACACAAACAGGCTTCTTTCAGTTTGTCTACTAAATCCACTCTCAAGGCTTTGGTCAGCCTGAGGCTACAGTAAAAGACACTTGCCCAAGGTGCCTCACAGTAGGACTGAACCTGGGACCATGTGGTTGGTAAGCAAGCTTCTTACCACATAGCTATGCCTGCGCCTAACACGGCGGGCTTCTTTCAGTTTCCATCTACTAAATCCACTCTCAAGGCTTTGGTCAGTCTAAGGCTATAGTAAAAGACACTTGCCCAAGGTGCCACGCAGTGGGACTGAACCCGGAACCATGTGGTTCGGAAGCAAGCTACTTACCACACCTGCTCCATGAACATTAAATGGTGATGATAACACACTCTTTCCCTCTCTCGTCTCCATTCTGCTATTGACTGTATCTGGTTTCACTTGTTTTTTTCCTTCCTTTACAGAAGTTCCGCAACTCTCTAACCTCGCCCATCATGGAGGAAAGCACGACCATGGAACTGTGCAACAAAGAGAGGTCTCGTCCAAACTTGGACACACTGAAAGCTTCAACGATGTGAAGTGTGGGCTTTCATGCCCTTCTATTTTTCTTTCTTGTTATATATATTTTTTGTATTTTATATATACTGTCATCGTCATCACCATCTTGTTGGTTGACACAAATCACATGAGCACAAGGTCACGTGGTTGTCAGAGCTGGAGTGGACAATGGTCACATGACTTTTTTTTTTTTTTAAACTTTTTCTTTCTTATTTACAAATTTTTTTTTCCCAGGGAAACGTGATTCATTATATCATACTATGACTCTCTGAAGTCCTGGAGGCAGGGGGGGACTCATGGTGGTGGGGTGTTGGGGGGAAAAAGGACTATTCCTAGGTCACATGACTTTGAAAACTCTATGCATCTCCTCCAGTCTAATTTGCATAATCTCAAAACTTAAGGACGACACTTGACCATTCCCACCATGACTGACCAATCAACCCTTAAATAATTCTTCAGGTTTCAAATACTGCCATTTTACGGAAAGGATACAGGTGTGGCTGATTTCTTGAGAAGCTTTCTCTCCAACCTCAGGGTTCCAGGTTCAAATCCTTTGGTAAGTATCTTCAGCTCCATACATGTATATATAGGGGTGGTGACCCCTGTTGTACTCTTTCTGTTTCTTGAGTAACGCTGCGATGGACTGGTGTCCTGTCCAGCTGGGGGGGAACACATGCACTACAGAAACCCCGGCTTGAAAAGGGGGCATAAATATAGATTCTCCTCCCTCCACATGTAGAGAGGTTATGTGCCTTCAGCCATTTCAGTCTGACAAGAAGCCTATACTGCTAAGCACATTATAGGTGTGAAACCAAAGGTCATCCTCTGACTGGCCATAGCGTATGTAGCCTGAATTTTATCAACTTCATTCCCAAAATTTGAATATACTCAGCACCCACCTTCATCATCATCATCATCATCATCATTTAACGTCCGCTTTCCATGCTAGCATGGGTTGGACGGTTCAACTGGGGTCTGGGGAGCCCGAAAGCTGCACCAGTCCAGTCAGATCTGGCAGTGTTTCTACAGCGGATGCCCTTCCTAACGCCAACCACTCCGAGAGTGTGTGGGTGATTTTATGTGCCACCGATACAGGTGCCAGACGAGGCTGGCAAACGGCCACGCTCGGATGGTTGTTTTTTATGTGCAACGACACAGGTGCCAGACGAGGCTGGCAGACGGCCACGCGGATGGTTTTGTTTTTTAGTGCCACCGACACGGTGCCAGACGAGCTGGCAGACGGCCACGCTCGGATGGTGTTTTTATGTGCCACCGACACAGGTGCCAGACGAGGCTGGCAGACGGCCACGCTCGGATGGTGTTTTTATGTGCCACCGACACAGGTGCCAGATGAGGCTGGCAAACGGCCACGATCGGATGGTGCTTGTTACGTGCCCACAGCGGAGGCCAGTCGATGCGGTACTGGCTACGGCACGTTCGGATGGTTTTCTTATGTGCCACGTGCCACCGCACTGGTACCACAAAGATACAAATTCCATTGATGTTCATCTATTTTGATTTGTTTTGATTTTCACTTGTCTCAACAGGTCTTCACAAGTGTCACAAGAGGAAGGTATGCACAGGTGGACTGACTACGTCCCAGGTAGGGGCCATGGGTTATGGCCTGACTAGTCTTGCCGGGTCTTCGGATGGTTGTTTTATGTGCCACACCGACACAGGTGCTAGATGAGGCTGGCGAACGCCACGATCGGATGGTGTTTGTCATGTGCCCACCGCATGACTACGGCACTGATGGATTTCTTGTGTGCCACAGGCACTCAGGCGGTGAGCTGGCAGAATACTTAGAGGTCTTTCATCCATCTTTACATTCTGAGTTCAAATTCTACCAAGGTCGACTTTGCCTTTCTTCCATTCAGGGTTGATAAATTTAAGTACCAGTTGAATACTGGGGTTGATGTAATCAACTGATTCCCTCCCCATTGGTGGCCTTATACCAAAATTTCAAAGCAACACTATAGATATTTCTTTACATTTTTCAGTCATTTGACTGTGGCCATGCTAGAGCACTGCCTTTTAGTCGTCCCCTGGACTTATGCTAAGTTATGGGAACGTAAACACACCAACATTGGTTGTCACACGATAGTGGGAAGAACGCACACACGATCAGTTTCAATCTACCAAATCCACTTTGGTCAGCTCAAGGCTACAATAGAAGACACTTGTCAAAGGTGCCACATGGTGGGACTGAACCCGGAATCATGTGGTTGGGAAGTAAGCTTCTTACCGCACAGCCACTCTCTTTTACTTGTTTCAGTCATTTGACTGTGGCCATGCTGGAGCGCCGCCTTTAGTCGAACAAATCAACCCCCAGGACTTATTCTATCGGTCTCTTTTGCCGAAGCGTTAAGTTACAGGGACGTAAGCACACCAACATCGGTTGTGAAGCGATGTTGGGGGAACAAACACACACACACACATATATATACACAACGGGCTTCTTTCAGTTTCCATCTACCAAATCCACTCACAAGGCTTTGGTTGGCCCGAAGCTATAGTAGAAGACACTTACCCAAGACGGCACGCAGTGGGACTGAACCCAGAACCATGTGGTTGGTAAGCAAGCTACTTACCACACAGCCACTCCTACGCCTTCATATATATATATATATATAGTCTTTTACTCTTCTAACTTGTTTCGGTCATGCTGGAGCATCGCCTTTAGTCAAGCAAATTGACCCCAGAGCTTAGTCTGTGTAAGCCTAGTACTTATTCTATCAGTCTCTTTTGCTGAACCGCTAAGCTAAGTTACGGGGACGTAAACACACACATGTTGCCTTTTCTATATACAAATGCACAGACAATCGGATATTGAGTGCACAAATGGACGGAAAACAGAAGGTGCCCAATTCTTCATCATTTATCAACCAGATGGTATTACTACCCTCTTCATACATACATCATGTAGTTCAGATATCTGTAAAAGATTAGAGCAGGATTCCGTTTAGAAGGGTGTTTGTTATGGCCGGTCAAAGTGTGACCATTGGTTTCGCACCTATAAAGCGCTTAGCTGTATAGGTAACTCGTCAGGCTTAGATGGATGTATTTTGTTTACGAAACTAACTGACCATGACGTTTTTCCCTATAGAGAAAAACTCCATTAACTAAATTTGAAACTTAAAACATTAGGATTACTTCCTACAACTCATTTATTATTTAAGGTAAAAAAAATAAATAGAAATATGTACTCTTTTACTTGCTTCAGCACTGCCCTTAGTCGAGCATATCGACCCCGGGACTTATTCTTTCGGTCTCTTTTGCCGAACCGCTAAGTGACGGGGACGTAAACACGCCAGCATTGGTTGTCAAGCAATGCTAGGGGAACAAACACAGACACATATATACGACAGGCTTCTTTCAGTTTCCGTTTACCAAATCCACTCACAAGGCTTCGGTCGGCCCGAGGCTATAGTAGAAGACACTTGCCCAAGGTGCCACGCAGTGGGACTGAACCTGGAACCATGTGGTTGGTTAGCAAGCTGCTTACCACTCCTGCGCCTGTATTCATCTTTTATCTCTAATTTATATATATGTGTGTATATATTATACTGTTTTGTGATAAGATCAACAAAAGTTTGTTATGCCATGTGGGCAGTGCCTGAAGATTGTGCTACTGACACCAGATATGTTTAAAAATACTGTCTGGCATGCTCTCAGTACATACAAATATATATCGTCGTTGTTTAGCGTCCGCTTTCCATGCTAGCATGGATTGGACGGTTCAACTGGGGTCTGGGAAGCCACAGACATACAAAACAGAAAGTTGAAAATTTTTATTCACCATTCCACATGTTTCGTTTACCAATAGGAATTACTAAGTTTTTTATATGTTACTGAGACATGGAATGAATTTCCTGATACAAATTCTTCAGACAGAGAAATTAAGAGGGAACAGTTGGGATTTACCTTAACTAATACATATGTGTGTGCGTTGGGCTTCTTTCTGTCTACTAAATCCATTCACAAGGCTTTGGTCCGCTTAAGGATGTAGCAGACAACATTCACCCAAGGCACTGTGCAGTGGGATTGAACCTGGAACCATGTGGTGAGGAAGCAAGCTTCTTACCACACAGCTACGCCTGCACCTGTTCACGAATCCTTAATATCCTGACCCCTTACACCCTGCTCCAGACCGACCCCTTGAATCCATATGGGGAACCTCTATACAGTTGCTCAACATGCTAGAAAAAGCAGCCAAATATCTCTCAAAATAGAACCCGTCGTTATAACAACACACTGTGTAGTGAAAACCAAGATACACTATGCCAAGAACGGATGCTCTTTTCTTTGTTTCAGTCATTTGACTGTGGCCATGCTGGAGCACTGCGACCACAGGACTTATTCTATCGGTCTCTTTTTGCGGAACCGTTAGGTTACAGCGACGTAAACACACCAGCATCGGTTGTCAAGCGATGCTGGGGGGACAGACACAGACACATATATGACGGGCTTCTTTCAGTTTCCGTCTATCAAACCCACTCATAAGACTGTGGTGTTCCAGAGGACATAGTAGAAGACACTTGCCCAAGGTTCCATGCAGTGGAACTGAACCTGGAACCATGTGGTTGGTAAACAAGCTACTTACCACAGAGCCACTCCTATGCCTTGGACATGAATAATACAACTGTCAACAGTCCAGTCCAGTCTACTTAGCCGTCAGTAGGTACCACCGTGTGGTATAGTTCACTGTACGGCATCCATTATGTAACTCTAGGCCAGACCTGTGACCATCCTGTCTTTTATTCAGACATAGTGCATCTAGGACTACATCATCTAATGTGTTCTTTCTTGTTGTTTACCCCGATGAAAGATATTCCAACCATGACCAACACACCATATTGTCCATGTCCAAGAACACATTATTCAGTTGCCTTCTTTTCCTTTATGCATTATAAGGCATTTGAGAAATATTTGGCTACTATTTCAAGCATAAATATCAGGTGACTAAAAAAAGGGGAGGGGGGGTCATGGAACACCTTTTTTTTTTCTTAGTTTATCATCAACATCGAAATCAAATTTGCTTAAAAAAATCAATATTTTTTTTCCATCAATAAAAAAAACCCAAAATTTTTTGATTTCAGTTGCTCTTTTTTTTAATATTATTGAGTTCAAATCCTGTTGCGATCAGATTTGCTTTTCTCCCTTTCAGGGGTCAATGAAATAAACACCAGGTGAGTGCTGCCCCTCCCCACGTGCCAATATTGTGAAATACCCTTTTTTTTTTTTTTGTCAAAAATTAGATTCAAGCAACACGGGACCGTCTTATACTTGGACAAAGGGAATCCTTCCAGGTCAACGTAGGGAAGGATGGCTTCCCTCTGCAAATACCGAAAGGGCACAGAAAGTGTGCCTAAAGCCAGCTGGAGAAGATGTTTCCCTGGGCCTACAGTAGCAAATATACCTCACGATGTCGTGCAGAGAATTCTTATTGATTGACCTGAGACTATAGTAGAAGACACTTGCCCAATGTGTCATGCAGTGGGACTGAACCCCGAACCATGCGGTTGGTAAGCAAGCTACTTACCACACAGCCACTCTTGTGCCTATACTCCATTATTATATGTAAACCCCAACACTCTCTGTCTTCTCCCTCTCATCCGTCACCCTCGTGGTAAATGAATGAAATTATTATTAAGATGGTGAACTGATAAAATGCCTGGTGGTATTTCGTCTGCGTTATGTTGTGAGTTCAAATTCCGCCGAGGTCGACTTTGCCTTTCATCCTTTCGGGGTCGATAAATTAAGTACCAGTTACGCACTGGGGTCGATGTAATCGACTTAATACCTATGTCTGTCCTTGTTTGTCCCCTCTGTGTTTAGCCCCTTGTGGG
Source organism: Octopus sinensis (assembly GCF_006345805.1). NCBI lineage: Eukaryota > Metazoa > Mollusca > Cephalopoda > Octopoda > Octopodidae > Octopus > Octopus sinensis. The sequence continues at coordinate 13,676,692 of NC_043025.1, forward strand.
TAATAAAGAAATAGGTATTTCATCTGCCATTACGTTCTGGGTTCAAATTCCGCCAAGGTCGATAAATTAAGTACCAGTTACGCACTGGGGTCGATGTAATCGACTTAATACCTATGTCTGTCCTTGTTTGTCCCCTCTGTGTTTGGCCCCTTGTGGGTAATAAAGAAATAGGTATTTCGTCTGCCGTTATGTTCTGAGTTCAAATTCCGTCGAGGTTCACTTTGCCTTTCAGGGTCAATAAAATAAGTATCAGTTAAACACTGGGGTCGGTGTAATTAACTGGTCCCTTCCCACTAAATTTTGGGCCTTGTGTGGAATCGGTAGCATGCCAGGCTAAATGCTCAGCGGTATTTTATCCATCTTTACCTTTCAGGGTCGATAAAATAAGTACCAGTTGAACCCTCTCCCCAAAACCACTGCCCTTGTGGCAAAATTTGAAACCATTTCCCTGCATAATGACCTGATACATTAATCTCTTATTTCTCCACCCTGACGAAGGAGGCTCTGGAATTTACCAATATTTATTTGATTCCATTACCGGCTGCAAATTTCTGAAGTAAGTCCAAACCCCCAGAAACAGCTGTCGAGCCTTTTTTCTTCTAATGCTTCGCGTCTACATAATCTGTAAGTTTGCTCTATAAAAATATATATATTCATACTTGATTGTTAATCATCTGAAAATGTTAAGTTTGTCTTCTCTTTTTTTACATGTATATTTTGTTTGTTTAAACTCAAGGTTTTATCTGTCTATTGAATCATTCTCTCCATATCTGGTCACCCCTTATAATCACTCTTTACCTCCCTGTCTTGGTCAAGATGTCGGAGTGTAAGTTCATCACTGTATAGTGTTTTCATTCTCACCTCTTGATTATATATGTATAACGACAAAATAATGAAACGTTGATATTTTTTATATCAGTGGCTCTCAAAGTGGGTGGTGTAGTAGAAAAGTAATGGGGGCGGGCGATTCATGTAAAAACAACAAAAAAATGGGTCCATTAGGTTGTTTTGGATTTATTTTAGAAAGGGGTCTATGTTTGTGATGGTAGGGGCACTAGGAACGTAGTCTGGGTGTTAATTTTCTCTGTTGTAATATTTCATCGTCTTTTAACATCTGCCTTCCATGCTGGTGTGACCGGGAAGCTGCACCAGGCCCACATCTGATCTGTCAGTGTTTCTACAGCTGGATGCCCTTCCTAATGCCAACCACTCCATGAGTGCTTTTTACGTGCTACCAGCACTGGGGTTCACAACTGCAATTTCCATTGATATTGCTGTACTTGTGAGTGGGCTGGTCATGCGACACTGGTGTAGGTTACAGCTGAGGACTCACAGCACACCATTAGTATTTTCCTGCTTCTATCTACACACACCCAAGGAGACATTCCAGCTGCCCAAACCATAACTGACGGTGGATTTTGACAGTAATTTACGAGTCTACCCTCGACAGAGCTAGATACACACCAAAATCCGTCATTCTGGTGGCTGACTGTTTATTCGATGTCAAATCAAATCAAAATCGATGAACATCAATGGAATTTGTATCTTTGTGGCACACAAGAAAACCATCCGAACGTGGCCGTAGCCAGTACCGCATCGACTGGCCTCCGTGCTGTCGGCACGTAACAAACACCATCCGATCGTGGCCGTTCGCCAGCCTCGTCTGGCACCTGTGTCGGTGGCACATAAAAACACCATCCGAGCATGGCCGTCTGCCAACCTCGTCTAGCACATAACACCATCCGAGCGTGGCCGTTCGCCAGCCTCGTCTGGCACATAAAAATCACCCACTACACTCTCAGAGTGGTTGGCGTTAGGAAGGGCATCCAGCTGTAGAAACACTGCCAGATCTGACTGGCCTGGTGCAGCCTTCGGGCTTCCCAGACCTCAGTTGAACCGTCCAACCCATGCTAGCATGGAAAATGGACGTTAAACGATGATGAAATTTCACTTTTACCAGTGAACACCAGCAACCTGACTCCTCTCCAGTCTCATCATCCGCTTTCCATGCTGGACGATTTGACTGAGGACTGGCGAACCAGACTCAAATCTGATCTGGCAGATGCCCTTCCTAACGCCAACCACTCCGAGAGTGTAGTGGGTGGTAGCTTGTTGCTCTGGCAACGATCTCACTCGTATGGTACTCTTAGCGCTCCACTAGCACGGATGCCAGTCATCGAGTTCTCATAAACTTTCATGAGATCACGACGGTGGATTCTCCTTTTGCCAAACCACAGATGACAGGCTTCTTTCAACCAAATCCATCCACAAGGCCTTGAGGTTATAGTAGAAGACACTTGCCCAAGGTGCCACGCAGTGGGACTGAACCCGGAACCATGTGGTTGGTTAGCAAGCTACTTACCACACAGCCACTCCTGCGCCTATATATATATATCCAATAATTTTTGGCCAGTTTAATTTATCTTCTCTCCTGGTGCTGTATAAATACTTGTTGTGGTTTTAGAGTCAAATTCCGACTGCTATCCTTCAGATACCCTTAATTATATATGAGAGAGAGAGAGCTGTATATCTCTCAAGCTTCTTTACTCACTGTGCTGTGCAGTAGAGTTGAACCCATCACCACAAGGCCGATTACAAAACCCCAATCATCAATGGACATCAAAAAAAAATTATGTCCAAAATTACTCACTGGAAGCAGAACATTTTAGAAAGAAAAACAAACACGTTTTTTTTTATGTTTTGCAAGAATATTTATTTATTTTTTCTATAATATACATTAGTTTATTTATTGAATTTGTTGACAGGACCCATAGAAATAGAAAATACCTTCTTGGATCGAGTCACTGCCACGAATGATTAGTGGTGGCCCCACCCAGCCTGGAAACATCTGTGCAACGAGGTTGTGAGTAGTTGTTATTCGGGATGGAAAGGGTTACGTTGATCTCTGCGGTGGCTTTTAAAAAAAAAAAAAATCTTTATTCGGGGGAAGGTGGGTGTCGAAGCATGTTTGGGAAGAGAATTATAAAAAAGTTATTTTTCTTGTTAAATTCCATCAAATCTCTCATAGAAGCAGAACTGAAACCTATAATTGCCTTTGGTAAGTTAAGAAAAATTTTTTCTATTACTGTCCTTTTGCTGGCCAACCTGGATTTCGACATTAATGGGTCCCATCAACCCCTTGCCTGTACAAAGTCTATCCTAAATGTTCCTCTTAGTTTCCAGCTGACAACCCTTGATTCGTATGTTCTGAGTTAAAGCTTTTCTTTCATAAGGCCCAAGTCACTCTATTGGTTGAAGGTAACACATATCAGACATGTTTCATTGAGATCCGTTGCCCAAGACTCCAGTCTGATCTGGCATGTTTTTCTACAGCCGAAAGCCAACCACTCCAAGAGTGTAATGGGTGCTTGTATCTGGCGAGTCTTCTTAAGCACAACATACTGTGTTGCATATAAATGCATTAACAGTATTCATATACCAAACCAGGCCTAATAACCATTTGACTCGGCATGTTACAATTGCTATTTCCACCAAAATGTGGCTGCACGCAAGCAGATAAAAAGACTGACTTGCCTCCATGAGGGCCAACACTTGAAAGGACCTCAGCCATTTTGCCCCCATATCAAGCTTTCTGTGACATTAACCCCCTTTTCCTGTGCAAAGCATTTTCATAAGTCTGTCCAGCTTTGTTTTCTGAGTAATATTTCGTAACAGGACCCATAGAATGTGCATCATATATGTATGGATGCCAGGGAAGTATGTTTCGTGTACCATGTATGATACACAGGACACGTAAAAGAGACCCCCCCAAAAAAAGCCATTACAGCTAAACTGAGTTGGTACTGGCATGGATGGATAGATAGATTGTCAGTTCTTAGAAATGGTCACTGTCTTCCCAACGCCCTTAACTGGTAGAGAAGGGGTGAGTTTAATATCACAGCTGTTGCATGGCCACATAAAACAAAAGAGGGTAGAACTTTGAAGGATTACAACTAAATACCACAAGGCATTTTAATCATAGTAACCCTTTCTCCTATAGACACAAGGCTTTAAGTTTCGAGATCACTCATTATAACAATTCTGCCACCTTTAGTTGCTAGTCCTTACAAGCTTATATTTCCACCCCTTATCTTTTTTTTTAGGTTAGCTCACTGAATACTCTAAGGATTAAAACAGTCTGTAAGCAGCCAACAATGCACTGCCTGGTCTAGCGATTGAAACCCTGACCATGTGCCTTTAATTTCATCCTTCTTTCAATCAGAATATGACCATTTAGTTAAATGAATTGACACGTTTTTTTTAAAGTCCAGTACTTATTCGATCGGTCTAACACACCAGTGTATGACAGGCTTCATTCAGTTTCTGATTCTCTGGTTAGCCTGAGGCTATAATAGAAAACACTTGCCCAAGGTAAGCAAGCTTCTTACCACATTAACCTTACCTTCGTTTGCGTCCGCCTCACATGATATCATCTCCAGGTTTCAGCAAATTCGAAACATTGCTGTCTTGTCCCATTTCTAAACATTCAACTGTTTATCATTATTAACTAATCTAGAGTTTGGAGGAATATGAATCAACAAGAAATGCTGATGAAAGATTTTATTTCACATCATTAACTTTTAATTAATTACAAGTAAGGAAGAATTCAGTAAAATATCTTTTTCATTAATTAACCCTTTTGTTACTGTATTTATTTTGAGATGCTCTGTGTTTCTTTTAATTACTTTAGATATAACAAAGAATTTAGTAAAATAACTTAGTTACCATTCAGCCAGTGTTAGGAACATAAATTGTGGTATATTCTAACTGAAAACAAGACATTTGTACTACAGAGCCGGGTTGGTAACAAAAGGGTTAAATTATTTTGTTTCAATTAATTGTAAGTAAGGAAGAATTTAGTAAAATAATTTTCATGTTAATTAACGTGGTGTTCGAGACATAGAACTAAATCCCAACAGGTCACCGCAATAATCCTTTCTAATACAAGGCAACCTTCTGAACTTAAAGGCAGCTAACCATCTTATACAAACTGGCCCATCATGCAACTAGAAAGGTCTAAGGAACACCAACAGTGAAACAATGCCTAAGTAATTGTATTAAATCTTAACGGAAGCTCAGGGGGGGAAAAAAAAAAGGAAGGCAGCCCAGATCAAATTATAAAAGAGGGAAGTAATTATAGATCCCATGACCGACCCCCACAAAAGAAGCATGCTGTTATTTCTTTCTCCCGTTTTACAAATCGTGGTCTCCTATGCTTTGTTTCAGGTATTCTTGGTAAAGTTTTTGCTGAAAGAGAAATAAAAAATTATTAATAATAATAATGTATTACATACAGACATTCCTCATATATATACAAGCCACCAATAAGAATTAACATTCTCGGAGTGGTTGCCGTAGAAACCAGACTGAGTGTGCCTATATTTATATATAACATAATAATATTAGGGAACACTATTCCAATACATAATTAACTTATCTCGTCACAAGAATATTATAACCAAGATTTTATATAGTAAAGGTAAAACAATTACTTCCTTAAAATAAATAATAATAATAATAATAGGCGCAAGAGTGGCTGTGTGGTAAGTAGCTTGCTAACCAACCACATGGTTGGTTTGTTCACATCCCTGTAACGTAACAGTTCAGCAAGAGGCTGATAGGGTAAGTATCAAACTTTAAAGAAAAAAAAAGTCCTGGGGTCAATTTCTTCGATTAAGCACTGCCCCAGCATGGCCTTGGCTGAAAGTAATAAAAGAAGACCTGCAAATGTCCCTGCCCCAGGGTATATCAATAAGAGAAAGGGGCAAATTCAAGAAGCAATTATTAAAAAACAAAAAAATTTTAAATATTCCTTACACCTCCTACACAAATTTTTTCCAAGTTTTGACACTTTAGAGACATCAGATCTTTTGAATCAAAATACAAGACCGAAAAGATCTGATGTCTCTAAAGTGTCAAAACTTGGAAAAATTTGTGTAGGAGGGGTGTAAGGAATATTTAAAATTTTTTTGTTTTTTAATAATTGCTTCTTGAATTTGCCCCTTTCTCTTATTGATATACCCTGGGGCAGGGACATTTGCAGGTCTTCTTTTATTACTTTCAGCCAAGGCCATGCTGGGGCAGTGCTTAGTCGAAGAAATTGACCCCCAGGACTTTCTTTTCTTTAAAGTTTGATACTTACCCTATCAGCCTCTTGCTGAACTGTTACGTTACAGGGATGTGAACAAACCAACCATGTGGTTGGTTAGCAAGCTACTTACCACACAGCCACTCCTGCGCCTATATAGTGCAGGTGGCATGTAAAATGCACCAATCTGACCGTGACCAATGCCAGACTCACAAAATACACTCTCGGAGTGGTTGGCGTTATGAAGGGCATCCAGCTGTAGAAACATTGCCAGATCAGACTGGAGCCTGGTGCAGCCTTCTGGCTCCCCGGTCGACCCATGGTAGCATGGAGAACGGATGCTGATCTGTTGTGCAAGATTTTTTTTTTTATGTGATGTCATGTTTTGAAACATATATTTTGACAATAAAAACACACGCACTATATATTTGGTCTTATTTATTTATTAGATTAATCCTATTTATATATATATCATTATCAATGAATGTCCAGAGGAATGCATCACACAGAGTCTTTTTCCAGTTTGTGTCACCAGGTAAATTGTAAGACAATAAATACAACAAACTTAGTGTTTGCAGTGAATAAATCTTTAGAAAAAAAAAAGGGAAGAAATATGTGAGGCCTAGGATTTGGTTTGGAACAACTAAAAGAAAGGTGTCTACTTGAAGCAGAACAGCTTACCTTCTTCTTGACTGAGGATTTGACAAAGTCTTGGTACTCTTGGAGGACGTACTTCTGTTTACGACTTAAACAGGTCCTTTTCCTGGAATGACAAAAGAAAGACAGTGAAATAATGATAATCCTTTCTTCTACGGGCACAAGGCCTGACATTGGGGGAAGGTTAAGTCAATTACATTGACCCCAGTTTTTCACTGGTACTTATTAGCCAGAGATGATTTTTTTTAAATGAGAATATAGGTGCAGGAGTTGCTGTGAGGTAAGTAGCTTGCCTACCAACCACATGGTTCCGGGTTCAGTCCCACTGCGTGGCACCTTGGGCTGACCAAGGCATTGTGAGTGGATTTGGTAGACGGAAACTGAAAGAAGCCCGTCGTATGTCAGTGCATTTACATCTCCGCAACTTATCGGTTTGGCAAGAGACCAATAGAACAAGTCCTAGGGTTGATTTGCTCGACTACAGGCGGTGCTCCAGCATGGCCATAACCACACGACTAAAACAAGTACAACAGTAATATATAGAATAATAAAAAAAATGCAAACTGGAGACTGCTGCTCCAGTTGGGTCTGTACCTACCTGAAACTAAACCTCGCTGTGATGAGGAAGAGCAAGGATAGAACGATGGTCCCAATGGAAATGTAGAACCGGAAATCCTCTGTGAATATATTCCAGAAGGTTCTTAAGGGAATCTGCAAAAAAAAAAGAGATGAGGTTGACATTAGTAGAGCAATTGCGGATGTTTAACCACGGGTCTGTCCTGATTCAGGAGTCCTACGATCATCCTGTCTTTTATTCAGGCAGAGTGTATCTAGGACTATATTGTCTGATGTGCCTGCCCATGTCAGTAGACCTGTGACCAAAGCTAAGAACACATTAGATAATGTAGTCCTAGATACACTATGCCTGAATAAAAGACAGGATGGTCACAGCTGGAACATCTTTGATCATAGGTCTACCTGGGGCTAAACAACAAGAAAGGACACATTAGATACACTATGCCTGAATAAAAGACAGGATGGTCACAGTTGGAGCATAGGTCTGCCTGGGGCTAAACAACAATAAGGGAGAACGCGTTAGACAATGTAGTCCTAGGTACACTATGCCTGAATAAAAGACGGGATGGTCACAGTTGGAATATAGAGATCTACCAAGGCACAAAAAAGAAAAGATGGCCAATAAAAATAAATGCTACTCACAGTGTAAGAAATGAGGGTTTCCTTTAGGGAGCTGCCTGCCAAGGAGAAAAGGGGTTCACTTAAGTTTGACATCAGAAGCAGGAACATGGGAAGCGCAAAACTGAAGAGGACCAGAATTATTTGGTGGAATATTGCTTTGCGGTTGTATTTCCTGGAATTTCTGTAAACGGAATTAAGAGAGTAATTAGTGACCTCGTTAGCATTAATTTGTTTGATTATTCTGTTAATAAGAGGCATTTTTCTTGCGATGCATCATGTATAGAGGAGTGGTAAGTAGCTTGCTTACCAACCACATGGTTCCGGGTTCAGTCCCATTGCGTGGCACCTTGGGCAAGTGTCTTCTACTATAGCCCCGGGCCGACCAAGGCCTTGTGAGTGGATTTGATAGAAGTTAAATGCTTACCAACCACATGGTTCCGGGTTCAGTCCCACTGCGTGGCACCTTGAGCAAGTGTCTTCTACTATAGCCCCGGGCCGACCAAGGCCTTGTGAGTGGATTTGATAGAAGTTAAATGCTTACCAACCACATGGTTCCGGGTTCAGTCCCACTGCGTGGCACCTTGAGCAAGTGTCTTCTACTATAGCCCCGGGCCGACCAAGGCCTTGTGAGTGGATTTGATAGAAGTTAAATGCTTACCAACCACATGGTTCCGGGTTCAGTCCCACTGCGTGGCACCTTGGACAAGTGTCTTCTACTATAGCCTTGGGCCAACCAAAGCCTTTTGAGTGGATTTGGTAGATGGAAACTGAAAAGAAGCCCGTCGTATATATATGCTTGTTCCCCCCCTCGACAACTGATGCTGTAAATCTGGGTTCAAATTCCGCCAAGATTGGCCTTGCCTTATATCCTTTGGGGGGGGTCGATGTAATCAACTTAATCCCTTTGTGAGAAATAAGGAGGATCGGTCTTAAACCTTCTGCTGCAGATTACAGGTCTTTTCAACATTTAACCAATATTTCTATGAGGATCACCCACAATGGCAGAGGATGGGTTTCACAGATTTTTTTCCCTTCTGAAAGAAAAACAGTAAAAAAGACTCACATGTCATCCACCAGTTTGTTCTCGATCATGCTGGCGATGTCGTGGCAGTCTTTCTCCAGCGTATTTAATGTGTTTTGGACGGTTAAGTTGATCGTTTTCTCTATGTCTTTGCACACTTCTTCTATTTGGTTCACACACCTGTTCGTCTGCAAGTACACAAAATCAATATAAATTAAAAAAAAAAAAAACATCATAGGCGTGGCTGTGTGGTAAGTAGCTTGCTTACCAACCACATGGTTCCAGATTCAGTCCCACTGCGTGACACCTTGGGCAAGTGTCTTCATTAGAAGACGTATATATCTCGGGCCGACCAAAGCCTTGTGAGTGGATTTGGTAGACGGAAGGCCGTCGTATGTATGTGTACCCCACCAACATCGCTTGACAACTGATGCGTTTACACCCCAGTAGCTTAGCGGTTCGGCAAAAGAGACCGACAGAAAAGTCCTGGGGTCGATTTGCTCGACTAAAGGCAGTGCTGAAAGGAATAAAGAGTATCTACTTTTATTTCTAAACACAGAGGGGACAGGCAAACGAGGTGCCTGGAACGGTAAGCTACTATAAATCGGCACCGACAACCCATTATATACGCCAGACCAAGTTACCTCCCTTTACAACAATCCCTGACGGCCATCTTGTTTCTCATGGAACCTGTGAGAAAAGTGAACATGGTTTTTAAAAATTCCCCAGCATGGCCACTACTCACACACTGAAAGGATATTCCAAATCCCTCTCGTTTTCGTTTTGACGAAATATATACAAGGCATAATGCTGATATTGAGAGGTGTAGGAAGAAACTCCATAAGATGTACCCAGTGTAGGCTATGGACACATAAGAGGTGCAGCAATGTCAAAGGAAGGCTAATTGGGAAGATAGTTTTTGTATGTGGCAGATGCTCAGGAGCAATAATCTGCAGAAAACAACTTCCGTCACTTTCCAGGGGGAAAAACTAGAAGTAGTTGATAGCTTCCGTTATCTAGGTGACCAAGTCAGTAGCGGGGGTGGGTGTGCTGAAAGTGTAACTGCTAGAGTAAGAATAGCCTGGGCAAAGTTCAGAGAGCTCTTACCTCTGCTGGTGACAAAAGGCAGACTGTATGAAGCATGTGTACGAACAGCCATGACTGCTGAGGATATGTGTAAGCTCGCAAGAAATGAAGCCAGTATGCTCCGATGGATGTGTAATGTCAGTGTTCATAATCGACAGAGTGTAAGTACCGTGAGAGAAAAGCATCAGTTGTGGTGTGCAAGAGAGACGTTTGCGCTGGTATGGTCATGTGACGAGAACGGCTGAAGATAGTTGTGTGAAAAAGTGCCACACCCTAGTGGAAGAGGCAGACCCAGGAATACATGGGACGAGGTGGTGAAGCACGACCTTCAAGTCTCACTGAGGAAATGACTAGAGACCGAGACCTCTGGAAGTATGTTGTGCGCAAGAAGACCCGGCAGGACAAGTGAGACCATAACCCGTGGCCTTCTGCATGGGATGGAGCCAGCCTACTTATGCATACCTTCCCTTCTTGGGACACAAGACTCTACTTGTGAAGACCTGTCGAGGCAAGTGAGAATCAGAATCGATCAATGGAAATTGCAGCCGAGTTACCAGTGCCGGTAAGAGAACCATCTGTTCGTGACCGTTGCCAGCACTGCCCCGTGCCACCGGCACGTAAAAAGCACTCACGGAGTGGTTGGCGTAAGGTAGGGCATCCAGCTGTAGAAACACTGCCAGATCAGACTGGGCCTGGTGCAGCCTTTTGGCTTCACAGACCCCAGTTGAACTGTCCAACCCATGCTAGCATAGAAAGCGGACGCTAAACGATGATGAGACCCAAAGGTGTCAGGTAATGCTGAATAAGTGCCATAAACAGACCATAGTTAAGTTCCAGATTCAGTGATTTTGCGAATAAAGGGTTCTATGTCTTGCGAGTGTATATAAGAATTTTTTGCATAATAAGATAACAAACCAAGGCTCTGTAGATATTACAGCATTTATAGATAGAAGATGCTTCATACAGCCTTGGCTTTTTATCCTATTACGCAAAGAATTCTTATATATACATCTATGGTTGCAAGTATGACTGCCACAAAGTTATTGGCTCAATCCCACAGAGAATACATCAGATGGTCATAGCTAGAGCCTCTTTGATCATAGGTCAGCTTCATTGAGGATGACATGGGGGTTAAACAACAAATAGAAAGGAGTACTTACTCGTGCACACAAGGATGGTACAAAAATGGTTGGCATATCGAAGCCAGTTCTGTTCAAGCCTGGTCTTTTACATAATTCTTGGACAATTTGCATCATGACTCGCTGAAAGATAATGGAAATATACTTACATATGGCTGGACATTCATTGATAATGATATAAATACATACAAACAGGATTTATGTAAGGAATAAATAACACCAAATATATAGTGCGTGGGTTTTTATTGCCGAAATATGTGTTTCAACACATGACTTCACATAAAAAAATCTTGCACACCAACTTCTACCACGTTCCAGGGAGAAAAACTAGAAGTAGTTGATAGCTTCCGCTACCTAGGTGACCAAGTCAGTAGCGGGGATGGGTGTGCTGAAAGTGTAACTGCTAGAATAAGAATAGCTTGGGCAAAGTTCAGAGAGCTCTCACCCCTGCTGGTGACAAAAGGCCTCTCGCTCAGAGTAAAAGGCAGACTGTATGATGCATGTGTACGAACAGCCATGCTACATGGGCTGTGACTGCTGAGGATATGCGTAAGCTCGCAAGAAATGAAGCCAGTATGCTCCGATGGATGTGTAATGTCAGTGTTCATAATCGACAGAGTGTAAGTACCTTGAGAGAAAAGTTGGACCTAAGAAGCATCAGTTGTGGTGTGCAAGAGAGATGTCTGCGCTGGTATGGGCATGTGAAGATAGTTGTGTGCCACACTCTAGCAGTTGAGGGAACCTGTGGAAGAGGTAGACCCAGGAAAACCTGGGACGAGGTGGTGAAGCACAACCTTCGAACTTTACGTCTCACCAAGGAAATGACTAGAGACCGAGACCTATGGAAGTATGCTGTGCGTGAGAAGACCCAGCAAAATCAAACCAAACCATATCAGAAAGCAGAACCAAAATTGAGGCCGATCAACATCAGTGGAAATTGCAGCTGTGGTTAAGCGAACCATCCGCTCGTGTCCGTTGCCAGCCTCTCCTGGCCCCCGTGCCGTTTGCCAGCTCTGTCTGGCACGTAAAAAGCACTCACGGAGTGGTTGGCGTTAGGAAGGGCATCCAGCCGTAGAAACACTGACTGGGCCTGATGAAGCCTTCCAGCTCCCCAGACCCCAGTTGAACCGTCGAACCCATGCTAGCATGGAAAACGGATGCTAAATGATGATGAATGAGACAAACACATATATATGTAGTGGCTTCATTTGGGCATAGAGTAGATTCGAACCTGAATTGGCAAATTTCCACGTAAAGAGCACCATCGTTACCTCGCTGGCACGTGAGCGAGGTCATTGCTAGTGCTGCACACACATATGTGTATATACAAACAAATGTATGTATAAATACAGAAGAAACAGTAATGAGTGCAGTTGCAATGAACACTTGACCTTTCTAACCTATTTTATGCAGTGGAGAGGTGAATTGAGATAATAGTCCACCTTCTATGAAATCTATTGTTCTCTGCAAAGTACCTATTTTTCGAACTAGTTTTGTACAGTTATAAATAGGCACAGGAGTGTGGTAAGTAGCTTGCTTACCAACCACATGGATCCGTGGCACATGTCTTCTACTATATAGCCTTGTGAGTGGATTCGGTAGACGGAAAATGAAAGAAGCCTGTTGTGTATATATACACACACAGGATTGTGGAGGCCAAGTGTTGAGGTGATGATAGTTTATTATTGTGGTGGTGGTAGAGCAGTGGTTACAGTCTATCAGGATGACAATGTGTAGTTGTGGTGGTAGCACACGGTGTCCCCCCTCACACCCATCAACTCACCTGTCGGTCATTCTCGTGTCCGGACTCGTCAGCCTTGGTCAAGTAGAATCGCATCCGGTCAGCCTGTTTCTCACTCAGCTTCTCGACAATGTTCAATGTCCGTTTACACAACGCTTGACCGATGGGGTCGAAGAACACAAAGATGAGGTCAGCCAGGTCACCTGTTAATCAGAGTTAACGATCAAGCAAATTAGTGTTAATTAGGCTCCACTGTATGTGTGTTAGTTAGTTAATTTTTTGGCTCAAAAAGCAAGGCCATGGAGGAGTTCAGGCCATTTCTGGTCAAGGGAGACTTTGAACCGAGCGGTCGTTGGCATCTTTACCATCTCGTCCGGCAGCTTATTCCACGGATCCGCAACCCGGACGGAGAAAGCCCCTCTCCTTTGATTGAGATGAAATCGTCGCAGATAGAGCTTTTCGGAATGACCCCCGCAGCAGGAGTGAAGAACAGCTCTTTCGAGAGGTTACACTTTCCGCTTGTGTATGCGCACACACACGTGTATATATATATACAAACAAATGTATGTATAAATAGGCGTAGGAGTGGTAAGTAGCTTGCTTACAAACCACATGGTTTCAGGTTCAGTTCCTCTGCGTGACACCTTGGGCAAGTGTCTTCTACTATAGCCTCAGGCTGACCAAAGCCTTGTGAGCGGATTTGGTAGACGGAAACTGAAAGAAGCTGGTGTTAGGAACATAAACTGTGACTAAGGTTTGGTGAAAGATTTTAATTCAAAACAAGACATTTGTACTACAGAATCAGAGGTGGTATCAAAAGGTTCAAGATGACCAGATGGTCTTCATCACTTCAAAAGATAAGCATACAAGGAGGGCAGGGTTCAAATCACAGTAAAGGTATGTGGTTACTTACCAAGCCAGAGAATAGCCTTGTTGACATCAAACGGATACTTCATGTCCCCATCAACGAGGCCAGGGGAGTCAATGAATGTGACCAGTGGGAACTTCTTCTGCTTCGATGTCGACACCTCAGTGGTAAGGTAGTCAGTGACTCCTGATAATAGAGAGAGCACGGGTTCAAATAATGCCAACAGCACATAGAGGTGGGGACCACTTCAGGGAGATTGATGAGCCAATGAGGTAAGCACTGTAGAGATGTGAGGGTGTTATTACGACAATGAGGGAGATGGGGTTTCTGTGGTTGTTAACCCTTATTTCTTTATTACCCACAAGGGGCTAAATGCAGAGAGGACAGACAAATGGATTAAGTCGACTATATCAACCACAGTGCATAATTGGTATTTATTGAATCGACCCCAAAAGGATGAAAGGCAAAGTTAACCTCAGACGAAATACTGCTAAGCATTCGACTAAAGGCGGAGCTCCAGCATGGCCACAGTCAAATGACTGAAACAAATAAAAGAATGTACATATATATACACACATATAATTAAATAAGTACAGAGGTCGATTCATTCAGGTAAAAATTCTTGGAGGTGCACCAGCATGGCCACAGTCTGACTGAAACAAATACAAAAAGGGGCGGGGAAGCAAAAAACCCCACTCAAGTAGATATATGTCATGGAAATGCAGTAGAAGGCACCACCCTACCTATACACTGTAGTATCTCAAGATGAAGCGCGCACACACACATATATATATATACCAATACACATTGCCCTATATACATAGAGTCTATTACCTATTAATTTCTGTCTTATTCAAACATCAACACTTAAACAAACCTAGGAATACATCCAACTGTTTGACTGTCTGCCTTCATCTTTCTAGCTTATGTTTGTCTACCTACCTATCTATCTTACTTCTTTATTGCCCACAAGGGGCTAAACAAGGATAGACAAACGTATTACTGCCGGCATCAGTTGTTAGAGCACTGCATCCTTCCATGCTTCCTGAGATTCGCCAACACTACACCTGATTTTCTCCCCTCCATACACACACAAGCATGTTCACTTTCCAGACATTTCTACATTACTGCATGTACTTTATATGCACTTTCTGACAAGTTGTGGTGCACCTGAGCACTGTATACAATAATTTCATTATTATTATATTTTATTAAGTCAATTACATCAACCCCAGTGCATGACTGGTGCTTAATTTGTCGACCTCGGCGGAATTTGAACTCAGAAAGCAGACTAAATGCCACAAAGCATTTTGCCCGGCATGCTAACATTTCTGCCAGCGTACTGCCTTCATCTATGTGTGCATGTATGTATATGAGAGAGATTCTCACATGTATACACAGTCCTCACCCATCATATATAGCACACTTTATATATTTATACACACATTCTTTTACTTGTTTGACTGAGGTCATGCTGGGGCACCGCCTTGAAGAACTTTTAGTTGAGATATATTTAGATATGTGTGTGTGTATACATACACATTCAATCCTCATAAATTGTACACCACATATATGTGTGTATTTTACTCTCTCTTTTACTTGTTTCAGTCATTTGACTGCGGCCATGCTGGAGCACCGCCTTTAATCGAGCAACTCGACCCCGGGACTTATTCTTTTGTAAGCCCAGTACTTATTCTATCGGTCTCTTTTGCCGAACCGCTAAGTAACGGGGACATAAACACACCAGCATCGGTTGTCAAGCAATGCTAGGGGGACAAACACAGACACACAAACATACACACGCATATATATATATATTTACATATATACAACAGGCTTCTTTCAGTTTCCGTCTACCAAATCCACTCACAAGGCATTGGTCGGCCCGGGGCTATAGCAAAAGACACTTGCCCAAGATGCCACGCAGTGGGACTGAACCCAGAACCATGTGGTTGGGAAGCAAGCTACTTTACCACACAGCCACTCCTGCGCCTATAAATAACTATGCACGCACGCACACAGTCCTCATCAATACCAGAACATGTTCCATCCCGTCCTCTCTCTCTCCCTCCAAACACACATACAGAGTGCTTCTCAATAGTACACCATATGTTGTGCCAATTAGTCAACATAAAGTGGTGGCGGTGGAAGATGAAGCGAGAGGGGAGGCAGTAGCCGTATGGAAACAGTGAGGTGGTAGGAGGTGTGACCTACATAATCACTCCTCCCACTCACACAGCTGACATTCCAACACCCAGATACTTAACCAATGACGGGGTCCTCTATGTGGTCGTTTGGTTTGCTGGAAATAACAGCTAAAGAACTCTCGGGTCACAGCTTGCTGCTAGAAACAAGGCCAGAGTCCACAGGATAATGTAGTGGTTGATATATATGGCAGGTTGGTCATTTCTATCACAGGTTTTGTATAGGAGGAATGACCTAGGGCTAAATAGCAATGCCTAGAGATAGCATTTTTCTACATGCACAGAGACACACATGTATATGTGGCAAGAAGTTTGCTTCTCAACCACATGGTTCTGGGTTCAATCTCACTGTATAGCACCTTGGGCAAGTGTCTTCTACTATAGCCTCAGGCCAACCAAAGCCTTGTGAGTGGATGAAAACTGAAAGAAGCCCGTCGTGTGTATATTTGTCTGCCTCTGCCACCACTGATGCTGGTGTGTTTACATCCCCGTAACTTAGCGGTTCAGCAAAAGTACCAGGCTCACAAAGAACAAGCCCTGAGGTTGATTTGTTCAACTAAAACCCCTTTATGGTGGTGCTCCAGCATGGCCTCGGTCAAATGACCGAAACACAAAAAAGAATACATATGTGCGCACACACAGAGAAATACTCTCACTCACATGCTATCCTTAAATTTGGCACATTAAAAAGGCCCTCTTGTCCCCCCACACACACATACCGCGATTATAATATGATGCCGTGTAGTCACATTCTAGAAATTTCTGTTCCTGCCATTTGATACTTCACCAATTTGGAACTAAGGACATGTGATACGAGAGGTTTAAATCCAGCTTTGAATACAATTAGTTTAAAACACACACACGGACATACAAAACCTGCGAAATTCACTTTTTGTTTATTTTTAGAGGTGTCGACATTTCTGCAATCTGGTCTCTGACACAGATCCAAAGAATCCTGGTGGAAATGGTGACACATCATGAAATGAACAAGAAGCGTCAACAACCAATTCCGTCGTGCAACAGTGGGTGCTTCTGCGATGGCACCGTTTTGGTTTCCACAGCACAATCTCGGAACAAACCATCTTGAACCGTTTTCGAAACACACACACAAAGCCTGCTGAATTTGCTTATCATTTAATTCCAGGGAGTGCCAACATTCCTGCCAGCTGGTCTCTGATACAGTTCCAGAGAATCACAGCAAAAATGTCGACACATTTAGAAACACACAGGAAGTGACGACCAATTCCATTAGATAGATATATGGGTTTAAGAGACAGAAACTCCCTCAAGCAACTCATTGCACTGCTTGAGGGGGAATCTGTCTCTTAAACCTATCAATATATATTCTCTTTTACTTGTGTCAGTCATGTGACTGTGGCCATGATGGAGCACCGCCTTTAGTCGAGCAAATCGACCCCAGGACTTATTCTATCAGTCTCTTTTGCTGAACCGCTAACATACGGGGACGTAAACACACCAGCATCAGTTGGTGGGGGGAAACACACACATTATATAGAATGTACAAGTGTGTATATACACACAGACAGAAAACAATATATATAATTTGGGTTCAAGTAAATATGTATACAACACACAGAGATTGCAAAAGATAATATATTATGTATAAAAGTATACACATACAGATATATATATATACACACTCATATATATATATAAGACAAGGTAGAAAATGCTAAAATAATTTTATATATATTAGAAGAAATATGGTCCTCAGAAATCTGGATGGTTTTATATTTACAGATTTTTATTAGTATGTCACATGTTCTTATAAATCATATATTAGCACTTGCATCAAATCTGAAGAGTCTGCTAGAGTAGATGCAAGCACTAATATATGATTTTTAAAAACCTGTAAATGTAAAACCATCCAGATTTCTGAATACCTTATATCTTCTAATGTATATATACACACATATATATATATGTGGATGTTAGGCAATGAGCACAAGATGTGAGGGAGGATGCTGAGAAAGAGTGCTGCTGTTTCGGACATGTGTCCTTCATCAGAAAAAAATAAAAGAAATGAGAAAAGTGGTTGATAAACACACACAACTACAGGTGAGCATGATACAGGTTGCAAATCAAATCCACAAGTGTTTATTTTAAGAGCAAGATTAAATACACATACGAAATGAAGGAAGAAGATAGATAGGTTCCAAATCGAGCTGCTGCTGCCTTTGTCAATTATTAACATTGCGGAATTCCTGAAGTAGATCCAGTGAAAATATACTCCAGCCATGGATGACACCAGATAGCCTAAAACTGCGAACAGGCTTTACTTAACACTCTAACTGAACCGATACACACACACACATACAGACAGACATTGTGTAAACACTACAATTAGAGAAAAATGTAAAAAAGGGAGAACTTCTGACCCCAACCCTCCACTCCAGTCATGACAACTCTGTTGAATGATGATGACGTCCCTGTTGCGATGAAGAACCTTCTACAGCCCTTCATTTGGCAGCTCTCAAACAACAGAGAAAGCTGACCAGAGGAAGAACTACATCAAGCTATCAGGTTCCGTCCTTGTGCGCTCCACTGAGGGCCCCATTCCCATGGTGTGGAGGAGGGTGACAGACTGCCATGTCCTCCACCATGTAGACACAGCACAGCTGGTTCATTACTGTCCCCCAATCCATTGGCACTACCCCCCCCCCTCGGGCCCCAACTCACAAAGTACATATGGAAATACTATCACTCTCTTGTGCCCCCCCCCAATCTTTACACAGTTATGATATTGTTCCACTGGACTCCTCAGTCAGTGCGTTCCCCCCTCCACAGAAGACAGACACTAACACCCTTTGTGAGACAGAGCCCCAAATACAGGGGTCTGCAGAAAGTGAGGTGTGACACCCTTTAACAGATAACAAAAAAGTTTGTATTAAAGAAATCTCAATATTACCCAGGGAGTCTTGGAAGACACTGTTTTTGATTGTGAATGCCTGTACATTGCTTTTGATAGTCAACACTTTATACTTCTGGTAGCAGAGAAACCCTGGCCCTCACCGCATGCAAAATCATTATCAAACACCAAGACACGACAATAACATCTTAGAAACACCATCTCTTCTTCATAGTTCAGGCCAGCAGACACAGAACTATTTACAACATCAATAGCCTCAACAGGCTCAGACACTGTGCTGTAGGGGAATGTAATATCCCTAACAGCAGTAAGTACAGAAGAAAAGCAATTTAACCGTCACCACCAGAATTTGCAAGCACACAGGACTGCAGAGGGAATACGACATGTTCTGGTTGTTATCCTATACAAGTCATCAATGCCTGTTGAAGTGTGTAGAATGGTTTCTTAGCTAAGTAGAGATGTATCTTAAATAATAAATGTGTGGGGCATGCTATGGGTCTGCTAGATCAAGGGTCCCCTAGGCCCACACAATAACGGCAAATAAGCAGGTAACAGAATCAGTGCAGTATGTCTCTGCTGCAACAGATGCACAAAGATCAATGACATAGTGGACAACAGCAGACTGAGCACAATACATGCAGAGTGTCATACTGTAGTACATAGAATTAGCCATTGTAAGTCAGAGTGGTGAGGGCGCGTGGCTTAGTGGTTAGGGCATTCGGCTCATGATCGTAAGGCTGTGAGTTTGATTCCTGGTGACGCATTGTGTCCTTGAGTAAGACACTTTATTTCACGTTGCTCCAGTCCACTCAGCTGGCAAAAATGAGTTGTACTTGTATTTCAAAGGGTCAGCCTTGTCACTCTCTGTGTCACGCTGATTATCCCCGAGAACTACGTTAAGGGTACACGTGTCTGTGGAATGCTCAGCCACTTACACGTTAATTTCACGAGCAGGCTGTTCCGTTGATCGTATCTACTGGGACCCTCGTCGTCGTAACCGGCGGAGTCTTTTAAAGTCAGAGTGACTTATAGACATACAAGAATAGACTGGACAGTGTAGAGAGTACAACACTTCCAGCGTGTGATACTGTACTCCATGTCAGAATGTGAAGTACAAATCTGGACAGTGGAATGAGTACAACACATCCAGAGTGAGATGATGGAGTACGAGCCTGGAGAGAGTACAACATATCTACCGTGTACTCCATGTCAGAATATGGAGTCCAAACATAGATTTGGACAGTGGAGAGAGTAAAATACACCGAGAGTGTGATGCTGTACTCCATATCAGAATGTGGAGTACAAATTTCAACAGAAATAGATCTGGACAGTGGAGAGAATATAATATTGTATTCCATGTGGATCTTCTTGGTTGCTGTTACTGATTTGGAAATTTTTTTAAAATCGAGTAAAAGTTTTTGAATACAAGCATTCACTGCCAAAGCACTTTCCAGACGTCCACCCCATCCTCAACAACCCTGTACAGGCGTTCACCACCACAATACTGTGAAAGTGTCCACCTCATTCCTGACAACACTGTACAGGCGTTCATTGTTACAATACTCTATGAGTGGCCATCCCACCAAATGACATGTGTTTACTGCCACAATTCTTCACACCCACAGTACTGAACATGTGTTCACCCTGTTACGCTGCCTACATGCATTTCCAAGATTCTCTGTCCCCATTCCATTCCATTGTTAACCATATTTGGCATGGAAGCAGGATTGCAGTTCATGCCATCAACTCTTGGCCTGTCGTCCCTTGTGTAGACTCCCGTAAAAAGATATTCCTTAATTTCGTCTGAAGACGTACAAGCATTCACCCCACTCACAATACTGCACAAATGTTCACTGCCACAACAGTCTATAAACGTTCATAATAATACTGTACAGGTGTTCACCACCACAATGTCGTACATCTGTGTGTTCACCTGAACTTACTGAAAACAAAACAAGTTGAATAAATAAAAAACCCTGGCCATTTCTCAATGTGGACTGAGACCCAAAACAAGATGCAAGGACCGAGACAGCACTGGTCAGCAAGCAGCTCGGACTGTGATTCCAGGTGGTGTTGGTCAAACGTGAAGGTTGATGGTCTTGAGACGGAAGCAGCTTAGACTGAGAGACTGGACAGCTCTTCATCAGGCAGCTTGGTTGAAGTGACCACAAGGCAACCTAAAGAGGAGCTGTCAGCCCAACAGCATCGACCGATTCGGGGGGCATGTGTGCTGGGATCCATTGAGATCAAATCACAGTTGTTTTAGGGTCCAAAAGAAGAAAAAGAGACAACACACAGGTAATGTAAAACAATGAAACCGGAAGAGTGACCATCTATTGATGGGGTAATGGTGGTGGAGGTATTGATGATAATGGTAGAGGAGTGGTGCTGACTCCAAGATGGCCAAAGCCACACTGAGATGTGGGTCTTTGTTGACCAATCAGTGAGGACTGTGGCTATATATAAATATTAGGGAAGTTATTTCCAAGTCCACAGGGGAGAGAAGTTCAATTTAGTGGTACTAAAATGAATTACTCATTATATTATATACATAGGTTTAAGAGACCGAATCACCTTCAAGCAACTCAATTATCATTTAACGACATTATCCATGATAGGTAAATATAGGACTAAGTATTAAAATTATCAAAATTAATACCTACAATTCTTATTTCAAATCATATACTTTACATTATAAAGACTACGCGCGTTTCATGACAACATATTCCTCGATATTGCTGAAATAGAATGTCTCTAAATACAATACCATATTAAAACGATTATATTGCTAATCCTCAGGTCTAGCTTATTTTGCTATTTACATCCTACTGAGGATAATGATGCTTGAGGGTGATTCTGTCTCTTAAATCTATGTGGCTTACTGGTTAGGGTATTTAACACATAATCCTAAGGTCATGAGTTCAATTCCCGTGACATGTGTCTTTGAGCAAGACACTTTATTTCACGTTGCTCCAGTGCATTCAGCTGGCAAAAAAAGAATTGTACCTGTAATTCAGATGGGGCCAACCTTGATATATTCTGTGTCACACTGGATCTCCCTGAGAACTATGTTAAGGGAACACGTATCTGTGGAGTACTCAGCCACTTGCTTGTTACTATTGTGCACAGGATGTAGTTGTGGCGCTGGTGGTGAGGATAATGACGATGAAGATAATGATCATGATAAAAAAAAAAGGACAGCTAATTGCAACAAGACATGCCCCAGAATAAAAATGGTAACATATTGTAGAGGGCACTTACCATGTATTTTGCGCAGGGGTTCAAAATGGGGATAGAGGTGGAGAGTAGCATTACCCTGAAAGACAAAAATAAGATCTTTTGTTTTAGTTTATCCGGGGGGCAACCAATCGTATTTCATACAGCAACATATATAAACATATTATAGACATTTACATAGGAAGTTTGCTTCCCAACCACCTGGCTCCAGGTTCAGTCCCACTATGTGGCACCCTTGTGCAAGGGTCTTCTACTCTAGCCTGGGGCCAACCGAAGCCTTGTGAGTAGATGGAAACTGAATGGGAGGCCATCATTGCTTGACAACCGATGCTGGTGTGTTTACATCCCTGTAACATAGCAGTTCAGCAAAAGAGACTGATAGAATAAATACTAGGTTTACAAAGAATAAGTCCTGGGGTCGATTTGCTCGACTAAAGGTGGTGTTCCAGCATGACCGCAGTCAAACGACTGAAACAAGAAAAAGAGTATACAAGTGGCTGAGTACTTCACAGATGTGTACCCTTAATGTAGTTCTCAGGGAGATTCAGCATGACACAAAATGCAACAAGGCTGGCCCCTTCGAATTACAGGTACAGCTCATTTTTATTAATTGTGTCTTGTTCAACAGTGTGCCACCAGGTATTGAACTCATGGCCTTAGAATTGTTAACTGAACACCCTAACCACTAAGCCACCTGCCTATTGGATTCCAGAAACTACTTGCTTCTGCCAGCTGAGTGGATGGGAGCAATATGAGATGAAGTGTCTTGCTCAAGGACCCAATACGGCGCCAAGGATCAAACTCACCACTTTACCCTAATGACTAAGCCATGCCCCTTCACAACCATACATATACCCAAGGGGGTGCTGAAAGGTTCCTGGCTTTGGGGTAAAAGAAAACAGAGGAAGACCATTCCCCTCTCACACTCACTTATTGCAGCAATCCTCCGGTTTTTCTAAACATTGTAAAAGAACTCATAAGGTTGAGCCTCCAACTAGGCCCTTCACAAAACCCTTAAAGCCAGGAACCTTTTAGTACCTCCAACACATCAAGGGGGCAGCTGAAAAGTTTCTGGTTTTGGGTAAAAGAAAATACAGAAGGATCAGTTAATAATGATTTTATTCAACACATTCCCCTCTCAGATTCACACACTTATTGCAAAGGTCCTTCAGTTTTACTAAGCCTTGTAAAAGACCTCAGAATGTTAGGCCTCTAACCAGATCTTTCATGATACCCTTAAAGCCAACTTTTTAGCACCCCATCATAGATAGGTCTTACAGCTGTTTCTAGCATATTAATTAATAATAATATCCCTTCATCGGAGACAGTGTGAGAGGAAAAATTAAGTCCTAGTTAGAGTTAAGATGTGATACAAAATAGAGAGTGAAGTGGAAGAAAGAAAGTAGATGCAAGATATGTATGGGTATTGAAGCTGTAAATCCATTTTATAGGCATAAAGGTATATATGAGTAATATTCCAATATCCTTTGAGTAAAATCCACCAGTGTTTAATATGAGTCCATCCAAATCTAGAGTTTCTAAGCAATGTAAGATTCTCTTAAACTTGGTCAATCCCAATAGGGAATTTATATAGAGTGTACGCTGACATAGAACCAACGTTGAACCTTTTATTCGCAATATTACCAAATCTAGAAACTTAACTATGGTCTGTCTATAGCACTTATTCAGCATTATCTCTTTTATATATATATTCTATAAAGAATAATAATTTGTTTCTTTATTTCTCACAAGGGGCTAAACATAGAGGGGACAGACAAAGGGATTAAGTCGATTACATCGACCCCAGTGTGTAACTGGTACTTATTTAATCGACCCCGAAAGGATGAAAGGCAAAGTCGACCTTGGTGGAATTTGAACTCAGAACGTAGTGACAGATGAAATACTGCTCAGCATTTCGCCCGGTGAAAGAAGTTTCCATAAAACTGAATTTTCAACATCAAATGGCTATGGGGCTCCACCAGAATAAAATGGTAATCAAAAGGGGTCCAGAGATAAGAAATGGTTGAGAACCATGTTTTATATTGTTCAACCTACACCAGGGAATGTGTGAGAAACAAAACAGGAATTTTGGAAGGAGTTTTTATATAACCAGGTCCTAAATATCGAATCGCTATGGGGATCCAGCAGAATATAAGAGTAATCAAAGGGGTCCATAAATAAAAAATCGTTAAGAACCTCTGGCTTAGAGGAAACACCATTCTGGATATCTTTTGGCTGAAGTCAAAGATTTCGAAATTTAGTGAAAATTTTTGAATTTGGTATTTATGCGGCCTTTTTAAGTCTAACCATGGCATATGTGTTCCCACCAGCTGGACAGGATGCCAGTCCATTGCAGTGTCACTCAACAAACAGGAAGAAAAAGTGAGAGAAATTTGGGGCGAAAGAGTACAACAGGGGTTGTCACGTATGGACAAGGACAGTTGTATAAAGATGTGCTGATCTCTAACTGTGGAAGAGGTAGACCCAGGAAGACATGGGACAAGGTGATGAAGCATGATCTTCGAACTTTGGGCCTCACAGAGGCAATGACTAGTGACCGAGACCTTAGGAAATGTGCTCTGTTTGAGAAGAAGACCGGTCAAGCTAAGCAAAATCATAATCGTGGCTGATGCTGATGTCATATAAATGGCACATGTGCCAGTGACATATAAAATGCACCTTTCTAGTGTTGGGCCCCATGGGGGCAATCACAAATGACCGAGGCCCTCGGCATTACATTGTGCTTGAGAAGAAGACCCATCAAGCCAAGCGAAATCAGTCGTGGCAGATACTGGTGTCATGCAAATGGTACTCATTATTCTCTCAGAATGGTTGGCATTAAGAAGGGCATCCAGCTGCAGAAACCATACCAGATTAGACTGGAGTCTGGTGCATCCTTCCAGCCCTGGCCAAACCATGCCAGCATGGACAATGGTTGTTAAATGATGATGTATATATATATCTGTGCCAATGGCACATAAAAATCACCCACTACACTCACGGAGTGGTTGGCGTTAGGAAGGGCATCCAGCTGTAGAAACACTGCCAGATCAGACTCCTGGCTTCCCAGACCCCGGCCGAATCGTCCAACACATGGAAAACAGACGTTAAACGATGATAATATATATGTATATAATTTGAAGAGCTTGCTTAAATTCTGCATGTAAAGTGCGTGTTTTTCCCAAACTCCTCGCCCCATCCTTCACTTGTTTCCTCCGTTGATGATGACCAGCACAACTGACCTCCCACACACCTTCAACAATGGACTAAATGGTGATTGGAGCAACAAATATCTTCGGATGTGTAATTTATCAAAAGCTTGGCCCATTTGTCATCAACAGAGCTACAAGCATAAAGTAGAATGGTCAGTGATGGTCATAAGTGGACAAACATGATGGATGTTCTCATCTTTCGTTTTTAATCATGTCAAGTGAAATCGTGGTCACGACCGATGCTGGGGATCATGTCATTGGAACCTGTCGGTGGCACATAAAAATCACTTTTTGAGCGTGGAGCTTCATGGAATCAAGGTGGCCAATGCCGGTGGCACGTTGGGCCTGATGGAGACAATCACAAATGACCGAGACCTTTGGCATTACGCCATGCTCGAGAAGGAGACCCGTCAAAACAAGCAAAATCACAGACATGGCAGATACAGGTGTCACACAAATCTCACCTGTGCCTGTGACACATAAAAGACCCCGTTACACTCTTGGAGTGGTTGGCGCTTAGGAAGGGCATCCAGCCAAAGAAACCATGCCAAATCAGACAGGAGTCTGGTGCAGCCTTCTAGGTGGCCAGCCCTGGTCAAGTCATTCAAACCATGCCAGCACGGACATTAAATGATGATGATTAAATTTTGACAGGCCTCTTACTTGGTACCAAGGTTGTGAAGGAAAGCATCTTGGAAGGGTGAAATTCCATTCACAGCTATAAGCTGATCTCGCCAACACATCAAGGCAATGGGGCCAGAGACAATGTATCTCTCTTTTAGTGCCTCATAATTTAACACACTCACTGGTAAGATTTCCACTCATTTATTTTTCTTAAATGTATCAATTGATATCGATCAATAGACCTCGACAACAAGGTAGCGATCAATACAGCCATTCGATATTTTCAATACTAAAGAACAACATGTTGCATAGAGTATATGGTGCTATGCGATCCATGTAGCCATGTTCTACAAGAGTCAAATTCTACTTCAGTGTGCGATCTACAGGTTTCACTTATTTATTATGGTGCAGGAGTGGCTGTGTGGTAAGGAGCTTGCTTACAAACCACATGGCTCTGGGTTCAGTCCCACCAAAGCCTTGTGAGTGGATTTGGTAGATGGAAACTGAAAGAAGCCCGTCACATATATATATATATGTGTGTTTGTTCCCCCCAACATTGCTTGACGACTGATGCTGGTGTGTCTACTTCCCCATAACTTAGTGGTTCAGCAAAAAGAGACCGATAGAATAAGTACTAGGCTTACGAAGAATAAGCCCTGGGGTCGATTTGATCAACTAAAGGCGGTGCTCCAGCATGGCCACAGTCAAATGACTGAAACAAGTAAAAGAGTATATATATATATATATATATATATATATATATATATATATATATAACTACTGTCTGCAGTTAAGTGCAATCAAATCTTGAGTAAATATATTTGGTTTCCGCAGTAAAACGTTTAAGAAACTTGCTTTGCTGCCACACAGCTTGGGAACTCAGTGCCACTGTGAGGCACCTTGGGCAATGAGAACCTTGTGAGTGGATTTGATAGAAGGAAATTGTGTAAGCTCTTACTTGTCTTAGTCATTGGACTGTGGCCATGCTGGGGCACTGCCTTGAAGAAGTCATTTTTAGTTGGATGACTCAATCCCAGTACTTATTTTATCAGTGTTTTTTATTGAACTGCTAAGTTACAGGGATATAAACACACCAACGCCATTGTCAAGCAGTGGTGAGGGGCAAACATAGACACGCACACATATATATGTACTACAGGCTTCTTTCAGTTTCCATCTAACAAATCCACTCACAAGGCTTTCATCGGCCCAGGGCTATAGCAGAAGACACTTGCCCAAGGTGCCACGCAGTGGGGCTGAACCTGGAACCATGTGGTTGGGAAGCAAGATTCTTATTTTAGAATTTTTTTACTGCCCACAAGGGGCTACACACAGAGGGGCCAAACAAACATGTTAAGTCGATTATATCATCCCCAGTGTGTAACTGGTACTTATTTAATCGACCTTGACGGAATTTGAACTCGGAACGTAAAGACAGACGAAATGCCACGCTAACATTTCTGCCAGCTTCTTACCACAGAGACATGCCCGCACACGCGTGTGTATATGTACAAGGGGCTTCTTTCAGTTTCCGTCTACCAAATCCACCCACAAGGCTTTGGTCAGCCTGAGGTTGTGCTAGAAGATACTTGTCCAAAGTGCCACACAGTGGGATTGAACCCGGAACCATGTGGTTAGGAAGCACACTTCTTATCGCACAGCCATATATGTATATGACAGGCTTCTTTCAGTTTCCATTTACCAAATCCACTCCAAAGGCTATAACAGAAGACACTTGCCCAAGGTACCATGCAGCGGGAACACATCAAAGACTTCTTCCAATTTTTCTGAATATAAACCTAAGACGTGCAGTTTGTAATTCTTTCCCCCGTGTCTTGAGTTTTCCTTATTTTTATCTCAGGACTCTGTGTAAGTCTTTGATCACTCCACCAAAATGACAACCAGTGCAGGTTTATTTCTGTCCCTGTAACTTAACGGTACAGCAAAAAGAGACTAACATCTGCTACCCATGTTGTGTACACACAACCAACATGGTCCCTATATTACAGACAGACCTTTTGTTTCAATTCATTCTGAAAATAACAAAGAATTTATTGAAATAATTTTGTTGTTAATTAATCTGGATGCTTGTTGCCTCTGGCCCCGATTTCACTCATAGGGTACTCTTAGCGCTCCACTGGCAACGGATGCCGAGGATTCTAATCCTATGACTGGCAGATGACTTAGGGCTCGGCAAAAAATGAGATGGTTGGATATTACTCATAGTCCCTGTTGGTCATGTTTGGGAATCGAGCCAGAAAGTGTAAAGATGGCTGTTTCTGATAGGACCCAATTCAAGAGGTGCCTGAACTCTAACCCTTGTGATCCTCATGGATTGATGGAAATATCACAGATTCTTCAAGCTGAGCCACCCTGCAGGAAGTCTCAGGGTAGACGAAGAATGAAATGGTTGGATAATATCCATTGTCTGCGTTGGTCATGTTTAGGAATCCAGCCGGACAGTGTAAGGAGGGTTGCTTCTGATAAGACCCTATGGAAGAGGTGCCTGAGGACCCTCTGCTCACCATCAAAAGCCCAAGAATAGTGGGCAGAGAAGAGATGGATGGAAAGATCACAGGTTCTTCAAGCCGGACCAACCAGCAGGAGGCCTAGGGGTGGACCAAGAACTAGAGGTCTGGATAATATCCATTGCCACAGCTGGTCGTGCTTGGGAATCCAGCAGCAAAAGGTAATGATTGTTGTTTGAGACGGGACCCTAGGGGGGGGAGGATTCTAACCCCATGACTTAGGCCAATAACGAGATGGTTGGACATGCATGGGATTCCAACCTGGAACATTTCATGGCAGTTGCTTCTGACAGGACCTTATGGAGGAGAAGCTTGAAGGGTCTACCTCCATGACCCTCCCAGGAACCGTGGGGAGAGAAGCTGGCTGGCTGGATTTTGCAACAGGTAGATTTCTTTATTGCCCATAAGGGACAGACAAAGGAATTAAATCGGTTACATTGACCCCAGTGCGTAACTGGTACTTAATTTATCGACCCCGAAAGAATAAGTTGACCTAGGCAGAATGCAACAGCAGATGAAATACCGCTAAGCATTTCACCTGGCATGCTAACGTTTCTGCCAGCTCGCCGCCTTCTAGTTGCCAACCCTCCCCCATTTCAAAGCCAGGTGCCATTTCTCATGGCCAGACATGCTTCTGAGGAAATATTACAAAAACCCATAGCATTGCTTGTGTGATGGGATGATTGCATGTTGTGCCCACAGTCGAACCAATTCTACTATATGGCTCAGAAACCTGGACGTTATCAAAGAAGCTTGAGAGGCGGTTGGATGGAACCTACACTCGCCTCCTTATGAGAGCTCAAAATCTCGTGGAAGCGCCATCCAACCAAAATGCAAATATCTGGGAAACTACTACCTGTATCATCTCTTGGAAAGGTAGGAGAGTCCAGTTTGCTGGACATTGTTGTAGAGCTGGAAAAGAGGTAATTTCTACTCTTCTCCTCTGGAAGCCATCTACTCGCAATACCAGAGGGCGCACACTCTCCTACCCTGATGTAATCTCCAGGGATACAGGACCTCCATAATGCCATGATGGACCGTGAAGTCTGGCGTACCATGGTAAATTCCATTGTCTCGAACAATGATGATGATGTTGTGCCCAACAATGTCAAAACAAGGAGACACGCATATGTAAAGAAGAAAGAAATATTCTGTGTCCCTATTACATTATGTCATTTGACACAATGCTTAGTTGAGCTACATATATTCAGGGTGGCCCAAAAGCCACGAAGGGGTCATTTATGTTTTATTTTAAATTTACAATACCTTTGCACCATATACAGTATGTGTACCAGATTTTAACATGTATAAGGAACCCTCTATTACTTGTTTCACTCATTTGACTGTGGCCATGCTGGAGCACTGCCACTAGTCGAGCAAATCAACCCCAGGACTTATTCTTTGTAATACTAGTACTTATTCTATCAGTCTCTTTTGCCAAACTGCTAAATTTCGTGGAAGTAAACATACCAGCATCGGTTGTCAAGCAATGTTGGGGGAACAAACACAAACACATATATATGTATATTTACCAAGAAAGTTAGGGGTTGTGGGTCTTGTATGTTATTACGGTTGTCATTTTGATAAATAAGTCAACATTTTAATGTCCTAAAGTTGATGAACCAACTAATGTGTTTCTCCAGTTTCTTATTTGCTATATATATATATACGACGGGCTTCTTACAGTTTCCGTCTACCAAATCCACTTACAAGACTTTGGTCGGCCCGACTTATTCTTTGTAAGCCTAGTACTTATTCTATCAGTCTCTTTTGCTGAACCGCTAAGTAACAGGGACGTAAACACTCCAACATCGGTTGTCAAGGGGACAAACACAGACACACATATATATATACATATACATATATACGACAGGCTTCTTTCAGTTTCCGCCTACCAAATCTACTCACAAGGCATTGGTCTGTCTGAGGCTATAGTAGAAGACACTTGCCCAAGATGCCACGCAGTGGGACTGAACCCGGAACCATGTGGTTGGTTAGCAAGCTACTTACCATACAGCCACTCCTGCACCTATATATATATATACGACGGGCTTCTTACAGTTTCCATCTACCAAATCCACTCACAAGGCTTTGGTCAACCCAAGGCTATAGTAGAAGACACTTGCCCAAGGTGCCACGCAGTGGGAATGAACCCAGAACCATGTGATTGATAAGCAAGCTACTTACCACACAGCCACTCCTGCGCTAAATAATGATGATGATGAAAAGGTTTTAAGAATTTCAAATTTCTGAAAACCCGAATGAAACGGTAAATGTACTTACAGTGAGAGTTTCCCGTTTGCGTCCGCTCGTTACAAATGTAAATCCCTGAGTTTCAATAGCAACTCCAGTTCGTTGGATATGTTCCTCGACATACCTGTGGACAGGTGAGAGAAGAAGGACAATTAAACAACCAGCATACTGATAGGAGGTACGTTTATTTCTTATACTGAAAAACTGTAATTAAGTACTGGGGTCAATGTAATCGTTAGCTAAGAAACGAAGTCAGCAACGGAGGAGGATACTCTGCGAGACTAAGAATAGATTTTCTTTCTGCTTTTTTTACAACAGGAAAAATTTCTGGCTTTGAGCCTATTTTAGGAACTGTATTATTAACCCTTTCATGACCAACCTGGCTGAAACCAGCTCTGGCTCTGTAGTACAAATGTTTTGAATTAAAATCTTCCACCAAACCTTAGTCACAATTTATGTTCCTAACACTAGCTGAATGATAACTAAGTTATTTTACTAAATGCATCAAGGACTACATTATCTAATGTGCCCTTCCTTGTTGTTGTTTAGCCCCACGTCAGTTCTGATCCAGCAGACCAATGATCAAAGATGTTCCAGCTGTGACCATCCTGTCTTTTATTCAGAAATAGTGCATCAAAAACTTCATTATCTAATATGCCCTTCCTTGAGGCTGTTGTTTAGCCCCAGGCCAGGTCCATTCCAACAGTGACCATCCTGCCTTATTTAGAAACAGTGTACCTAGGTCTACATTATCTAATGTGACCTTCCCTTTTTTTTGTTAAGACTACTGTAGGCTGTGATTTGAAGGAGGGAGATTCGGCTGCTATTTCAACCAGATTTAGCAACAGAGCTGTGTAGAGGCCTTCTCGTATGGGCTTGGGTCAGCTCAGTCCTATGCGGCTTGGTCATAGCTGCTCCGAGAGACCATTGACCGAAATATATTCATCAAACTATAGTGGAAGGAGGTAGAGTTGGTATGATAGAACTAGGATGGACAGGTATGTTCACATATTTCCAGTCTGTCTGTCTGTGTGACTGCACCCAGCAGCAGCAGGTGTCCACATTCCAAAGTCTGTCAACCTGTTTCTGTTGGCTTTTTGTGGCATTTTACCAAATAACTTCCATTGGTAGACATCTGCTAACACACACACACACACACACACATAGGAGGGGAAAAAGAGATAACATGCAGATAGGGAGTGGCTGTGTGGTAGGAAGCTTCGTTCCCAAGCACACGGTTTCAGGTTCAGTCCCACCGCGTGGCACCTTGGGCAGGTGTCTCATACCATAGCCTCACACTGACCAAAGCCTTGGGAGTGGATTTCATAGACAGAAACTGAAAGAAGCCCATCATATATATAGTAAAGTGTCTTGCTCAAGAACACAACACAGCCTGGTCGGGGAATCGAACTTACTACCTCACGATTGGGAGCCTGATACTCTAACCACTGAGCCACGCACCTTCAGATAGACAGGAAGAGATAGATATATTTCTTTATCAGCCACACAGGGGACAAATTACAAAATAGAGCTTTTCTTTTTGGGGAGAAAAAAATAAAAAGGGATCGCGTATCACAGAAATGTAATGATGTAAAGGGGGAAACAGATAAGGTTTATCCGTGAAAAGAAAAGCCTACAGAAAAGATCACAGTAACCTTGGTCAATTATGTCACATGTTAGCACATTTATTTGCAAGTAACTCTCTGTTTTAACTTTTTCCAGGTTCATAGGATCATGCTCAAGGTGGCTTCGTCATTCATATGTGCCATCCTTGCTACATTCACCCATTTTTTTTTTAAAACATTCGCTAGACAAAACTTGCCTCTCTACTCTCACTTTCCTTTTCAAGTGATACTTGAAGAAGTTGATGAGAGATTGACCAGAGAGGAAAGTGTTTGTCTCCAATCCTTTCAGACGCATCCACCAGAAAGATAGATAGATGGATGGATGGATAGGGAAAGAGATGATGGTGGTGGTGGTATTTGAAAATTACGTGGTTGATGATGGGAACATCTAAAATGAATTCTTTGGAGGAAGTCAGGTCTGCGTTAAAAGATGAGACTTTCCCATGGCCATCGCCGGCTCAGATCTCTTTATGCATATTCATGGTTTTTTTCTTTTCTTTTCTCAGAACTGAGATGACAAGAAATTGGGAGTTTCTCATGCAACGATAAATATCCACCCCACCTTCCTGTACAACAGGTTTGTGTTTTGCTTCACTGACCCCTTTTACTTATTTGACTGTGGCCATGCTGGAGCACCTCAACATTACCTCCTTTTACTCTTTTAATTGTTTCAGTCATTTGACTGCGGCCATGCTGGAGCACCACCTTTAATCGAGCAACTCGACCCCAGGACTTATTCTTTTTGTAAGCCCGGTACTTATTCTATCGGTCTCTTTTGCTGAACCGCTAAGTTACGGGGGACATAAACTCACCACCATCGGTTGTCAAGCGATGTTGGGGGGATAAATACACACACACACACACACATACATATGTATATATACGACGGGCTTCTTTCAGTTTCCGTCTACCAAATCCACTCACAAGGCTTTGGTCGACCCGAGGCTTTAGTAGAAGACACGTACCCAAGGTGCCACGCAGTGGGACTGAACCCGGGACCATGTGGTTGGTAAGCAAGCTACTTACCACACAACCACTCCTGGGCCTATACACATATACGACGGGCTTCTTTCAGTTTCCGTCTACCAAATCCACTCACAAGGCTTTGATCGACCCGAGGCTATAGTAGAAGACACTTGCCCGAGGTTCCACACAGTGGGACTGAACCCGGAACCATGTGGTTCATAAGCAAGCTACTTACCACACAGCCACTCCTGTGCCTATGTTTTTAATTAACCATGCATTATCTCATAGCTTTGAAATTTCAACGATGTGATTGTTTAGTTTTAGAAGGACATTGTAGGGTCGGTGTGAGAGGCTGGATCTGGCCAGTTTGAACATAAAACAGGTAGAATATAAGGGGAATTTAAATGCCGAAAAGATATATATCAATGAGGCAGACCTATGCTTGGTAACCACCAAGCATAGGTCTGCCTCATTGATATATATCTTCTAGTCCCGTTAGAAATAGCAACCAAATCTTCCTCAAACCACACCCTGTGTTTTATCTATCTTTAGCATTCAGATTATTCTGTCAAGTGTAATATCAAGTCTTCCTGTGCATAAAACCCACCGCAATTCTGGGTCAGTTGTTGTCATCATTTAACGTCCATTTTCCCGTTCCTGCATGGGTCAGACGGAATTTGTCGAGGCAGTGTGAATGATAGAATGTGAGGGAGAATGTAAATGTGTGTGTGTGTATGAATGAAAGAACGTGTGTGTGTGTGTGTGTGTCGCGAGTAAAGAAAGAAAAAGAAAAAAAAAAACAATCAACGAACGGCCGTGTGTACGTGTATGGGAGAACGAAAGAGTAAGAATGAGCGAATGTGTGCGTGAGAGCGAGCACGTACGAGTCAGTGCCAAAATGTGTACATAAATATCTATATGTAAGAGTGAGTGAGTGTGTGTGTGTGTGTGTGTGTGTGTATAGTAGGGTTGACATTGAAGACTGCTAAACAATGAGGAAGACACGAAAATTAGAATGAATACATTAACACAACACATAACATTACATTACACACGCTTCGACAGAGTGAATACATTAAGAGAGTCGGGTCCGTCTCGTCTTCCATAATATATTTAAAAGCTCTCACTCCTTCACTATCTATCTCCCTATATAAATGTCTATCTCTCTCTTCCCTATCTATATATATGTCTATCTATCTCCCAATCTGTCTTCCAAAAATAAATACAGCCACTTTCATTCATTCTCTCCCCAAAAATAAATACGACAGTCACTCAATCTTTTGTCTTTCTTTCTGCAAAATAAATACATTATGGCACCCAGCCCCTCTCTCTCTCTCTCTCCCCTTATTCCTCTTCATAGAATCGATTCGTTAATACCTCCTCGTTTCAGAAGCAACATAAGATTCTCTCCAAGCACCGTCTGTCTGTCAGTCTATCTATATCCATATCCATATAAATCTGTCTATCCATTCATCAATCTATCGACGAAATGAATAAAATATTAAAACTACTTCTCTCTCTACACAAGAAATATAGGACACAAACACACACACACGCAGGCTTTCTCTCCTCTCCATCTTCATACAAAATGAATATATTAAGATTGTACTCCCTCTATCTCTCTACTCAATGAATTTGGGACACGTTCTCTCTCAATCTATCTTATAGTCGAATACATCAAGACTCCACCACCTCTCTCTCATATGTGTATCCATCTAACTGCCTGTCTCTCTACTCAGTCTATTTAATGAATTTGGGACACACACTCTCTCTCTGTATCATTCTATCTACCTTCCCAATAGAACGAATACACACAGACACACACACACACACTCTCTCCCTACAGAATGAATACACACATGCTCTATCTTTCTACAAATTGAATATATTATAACCACCTCTTCCTTCTCTATCTATCAGTCTATCTATCTCTACTCATCAATTCCGGACGCCTTTTCCTTTCATCCACCTACCCACCTGCAGACTAAATATACAAATACTACACCTATCTATCTATATATATCTATATACACGTCTCTCTCTCTCTCTCCTCATGAATATAATAGTCTTTCTCTTCATCCCTCCATCTACCTACCTACCAAATGAATATATAAAGACTATCTTTCTCTCGTTCTCTCTCCAGAACACATATATTAAGACACACACTCTCTCTCACTTCCCCTCCACAATAACCACATTATTAAGACACACACTCTCTCTCTCTTTGTTCCCCTCGCCCCCCCTCCACAATAACCACATTATTAAGACACACTGTCCTTTTCTATAAAATGAACACATTAACACACACACACTCGTCATCCCCCCATCGCTCTCCTCTCCACAGAAGAATTTGCAGGAAGAAGACTGAGCAATGTCTGTCTGTATGTCACTGAATGTGTGTGTGGCTGCCTTTGCCTAATGTATTGGTGCCTCTGGTCTGAATTTGTGTGCATCTATTCATGTCTATGCGTGTGTCTGTTCACGTCTCCTCTTCATGTGTGTCTGTATGCATGTGTTCATATACGTGTGTGTACTTGTCTTCTGCTTGTGTTGTGTTGGTGAGCATATATCTGTCTTCATGTGTGCACTGTACTGTTATTTCGCTTCAGGTATGCGAAGATCCAAAAGACCTAGGATCAAACACAGTCCAACCATGACAATCCCATCTTTTATTCATATTATACAGTAGCCAAGGTCAATCATCACTTTCTGCTGCCTCTCTCCACGCTTGCATGGTTTCGATTAATGGCAATCCTACATTCTTTAATAAAGGCAGTAAGGTGTGTGACGCGAAAATTTGGCTGTTATTTCTAGATCTTATGATCACATAAAGGCTCTCACATTCAGTCAATTTCTTTATTAAACATGAGGTTGAGAAAAAGAGGGGACAATATGAGGACAGACAAAACACATTGGGGTCAGGGTATCGAAATGGCTGTTGAATGATAGACACACAAAAATGCATAATGGATATATACACACATACAGTATGTATATGTGAAGCTGTTTTTATACATATATATATACACACACACCTGTATACAGCCATACACAATCATATATAGTGAAAAAGAATTTACAGCATGAAGTCATAAATAATATACTCTTTTACTTGTTTCAGTCATTTGACTGGTCATGCTGGAGCACCGCCTTTAGTCGAGCAAATCGACCCCAGGACTTATTCTTTGTAAGCCTAGTACTTATTCTATTGGGGTCTTTTGCCGAACCGCTAAGTTACGGGGATGTAAACACACCTGCATCGGTTGTCAAGCTATATTGGGGGCACAAACACAGACACACAAACTTATACTCACACATACATATATACGACAGGCTTCTTTCAGTTTCCGTCTACCAAATCCACTCACAAGGCTATAGTATAAGAGAGTTGACCAAGGTGCCACGCAGTGGGACTGAACCTGGAACCATGTGGTTGGTAAGCAAGCTACTTACCACACAGCCACTCCTGCATATATATATATTAAACATACATTCAACACACACACATGCACAGGGTATTTATGTTTATATAAAATGGAGAAAATTAACAGAAATAAGCAAGCAAACACACATACGCATTGGTGTTATTGTTTAGCCCTGCCGAAGCAAACCTATTGCCAAAGGTATCCCACCCATGACTCTCAAGTCTCAATTGTATACATAAAACAACATATATATGTCCTTTCCGGGCAGATGATACAAAGTGATCCTAAAGAATTTAGCTATTATTTCTAGTAGGTAAAATGACCAACAAATGGTTCCCTCATTGGTTCGATTATATATACATTGTGTGGGTGGGTGTATATAGTATGTGAGAGAGAAAACGGAGGCATATAAAATTATATATATACATTACGTGGGTGGGTGTATAAATTTGTTATGTGAGATACAACGATATAGATTATAAAATACAAACACACACACATATATATATATAT
The DNA here is from genome assembly GCF_006345805.1 of Octopus sinensis. Lineage (NCBI taxonomy): Eukaryota > Metazoa > Mollusca > Cephalopoda > Octopoda > Octopodidae > Octopus > Octopus sinensis. The sequence goes on from NC_043025.1 coordinate 13,713,966, forward strand.
TATACATATAGGTAGAAAGGAAAAGAAATTAGACATAAAGGTATACATAGGTGTAGGAGTGGCTGTGTGGTAAGTAGCTTGCTTACCAACCACATGGTTCCGGGTTCAGTCCCACTGCATGGCATCTTGGGCAAGTGTCTTCTACTATAGCCTCGGGCCGACCAAAGCCTTGTGAGTGGATTTGATAGACGGAAACTGAAAGAAGCCTGTCGTATATATGTATGTGTTTGTCCCCCCCAACATCGCTTGACAACCGATGCTGGTGTGTTTACATCCCTGTAACTTAGCGGTTCGACAAAAGACGCTGATAGAATAAGTCCTGGGGTCGATTTGCTCGACTAAAGGCAGTGCTCCAGCATGGCCGCAGTCAAATGACTGAAACAAACAGAAGAATAACTAAATCATTTAGTTGTTTTGACATCTATTGCCCCCTCTTTGGAAACCCCATTATCGCCCCCACATCCCTGGAGGGGCAGTACCACTCATTTTGGGAACCACTGATCTAATGTATCCTTCCTTGTCGTTGTTGTTGTTTAAGACCTCAAATTAGTTTTGATCTAACCAACCTATATGATTAACGCTGATTGCATAATTAAACTTCATGGCCGTTCCCATAACGATGCTAATTATTGACCAGAGCATGCAATTAATATCTCTTCCTGCTTCTGCCATACTTTCTCATTACCTCCAGGAGGAAATACCGTTTCCACAACTAAAAGTATTTGGTTCTTTGTCTGCAGAGAGATATCTTAAGAGGTACATCGAAAAAAGTTAGGAAAAATCTAAATGGGTCCAGGTGTGGCTATGTGGTAAGAAGCTTGCTTCCCAACCACATGGTTCCATGTTCAATCCTACTGTGTGACACCGAGGCCAAATGTCTTCTACTGAAAGAAGCCATCATATATATATAGTGTGATAAGAAGCTTGCTTCCCAACCACATTGGCCTCGGCAGCGGGGTGGCTGGCTGGCGATTCCTGTTGTACTCTTTCGCCCCAACTTTCTCTCTCTTCCTGTTTCTTGGGTAACGCTGCGATGGACTGGCGTCCCGTCCAGCTGGGGGGAACACATACGCCACAGAAACTGGGAAGCCGGGCCCATGAGCCTGGCTAGGCTTGAAAAGGGTGACACCTTGACCAAGTGTCTTCCAATATAGCCTTACGCTGACCAAAGCCTTGTGAGGGGATTTGGTAGATGGAAACTGAAAGAAGCCCGTTGTATAAATATATATATTTGTGTGTCTGTGTTTGTCCCCGTAACTTAGCGGTTCAGCAAAAGCGGCTGATAGAATAAGTGACAGGCTTACAAAGACTAAGTGCTGGGGTAAAGGTGGTGCTCCAGCATGGCCACAGTCAAATGAGTGAAACAAGTGTCCTTTGTAGTAAGTGTAAACTAGGGATGTCTGCATAACGAGAGGGTTTTTATTTTCAAAGCCACGGGGTAAAACTGCTTTCCGCAGTTAACAGGAATAAAATTCTGAGCAGACGTATCCGGTTTCAGCATTCAAAGGTTTAATGAGGATTTCATCAAGTGGAGAAAAAAATAAAAACAGTAAGAATTAACAGCAACTGGTGTCACTTAATTGTATATGTGTGGTTAGGTGAAAATGAGGTGTGGTCTAACGACAGGAAATCATTTTAAATGATCCACCGTGTCTAAAAGAAAAAAAAAATAACTGTTTTTATTTTTCTTGAGAAAGTCTTGCCTTGAGAGATTCTTGTAAACATCCACATCATCTATGGAAACTTATCTATGACACAACCTGAATTGTATAAAGCAGTGGCTCTCAACTATTTTTGAGAAGACCCAGCAAGCCAAATGAGACCATAACCTCATGGCCTATGCCAGGGGCGCAACCAGCCCACTTATGCGTAACCTTTCCTTCATTGGACACTAAACTCTGCTTGTGAAGACCTGTTGAGGCAAGTGAAATCAAAATCGAAATTTGATGACTGGCATCCATGCTAGCGAGGTGCAAAGAGCACCATACGAGTGTGATCGTTGACAGAGCGGCTAACCGGCTTCCGTGCCAGTAGCACATAAAAGTCACCAGCATCACCTTACTGGCACTCGAGCCCCGTGCTAGTAGGGTGCCATGAGCACTATCCAAGGGTGATTGTTACCAGCATCGCCTTACTGGCACGTGTAAAAAGATTCGAACGAGGTCGTTGCCAGTACTGCCTGACTGGCCCCCATGCTGGTGGCACGTAAAAAACACCCACTACACTCTCAGAGTGGTTGGTGTTAGGAAGGGCATCCAGCTGCAGAAACTCTGCCAGATCAAGATTGGAGCCTGGTGCAGCCATCCTTAAACAACCCTTATTCAGGGACCTTTTGAGCAGGATGGGTTACTCGACCAGAAGAAAATTCTAACTGGGCCCCACCTGCAAGGTCATGTGCTGTTTATCTTGATATGGGATCACCACGTCACACATATATGGTTGTGTCTGGTGTACCCTTATCAGACAGGTAGTCATTATGGGTATACTGGGCTTCCTATATTTAACCCCAGTGTCATACACTGCTCTCTCACTCAATAATAATAATCCTTTTTCCTAGGGCACAAGACCTAAAATTTTGGGCAGGGGGATAAGCTGATTACATTGACCCTGGTGTTCAACTAGTACTTATTTCATTGACCTCGGCAGCATTTGAACTCGGAACATAAAGATGGATAAAATGCCGCTAAGTACTTTGCCCGGCGTGCAAACTATTCTGCCAGCTCACCGGTTTAATAATAATAACAATGGTTTCCTTCATTTGTCACCAGTACAATACAAAAAGAAAATAATAAAACCAAAAAATAAAAATGCCATTGTGAAATTGAGGCTAATAAGAATTCTCAAATTACAACGATGATGGCTACGATACTAACAGTGAAATAACAAGAACAACAAGAACGGAAGGTTCCTTCATTAGCTACAAGAGGGCACAAATAATTTGCCAGCCATTCATTAATATCCAATGAGCAAAAAACAAAAAAGAAAGATAAAAATACAGGAAAAGAATAAAAAAAAAAAGCAACTTATGCTTCTATTATAAATCTTTAATTTTTAATGCAACGCATTGTATCAGCAAACACATGAATTATTGACAAACTGCATAATAACAATAATAATAATGAATAAAAATAATAATTATGATGACAATGACAAAACTATAATGATGGTATAGTGGTTTTCTATTTCGCTAGGCGCAACAGCAGCCCCTGTAGCAATGACAGCAGCACTAGCATTAGTAGTAGTACTAGCAGTAACACTACCACAACAATGGCTTCTGCTGCTGCTGCCACAACAGCATTTAATCATTAAAGACACAGTCTGTTGTTTTTCTAATTCATATACAGAAAATTTCCTACATAGTAGTAGTAGCAGTAGTAGTTGCTATTTAGCCCCCCCCCCCCCCAACGAGTTAGTTCTGATCGGAGACATTCCAGCCATGATCATCCAGTATGTCTTTTATGTGGTTTTGCTCTCGATGTCTACCCTGCACCGAATCCACCCTCCCTCTATGGCTACACCGGAAAAAAAAATGTGTCTTTTTCTGTAATTAAAAAGACGAAATGTTAAGGTGCAATAATGAGGACCAACACTAGGCTGCTATTTCTAGCGAACTTGAGTGACCATACAAAAGCAACACCACCAACACTTTTCAAAAACATGCTTGTATTGTAATGGAATGTTTCACTTGACCTTGTGTCAAGATTAACAACAACAACAATAATAATAATAACAACCCTTTGTACAAAAACGGGAGGATGAAAAACAAAAAATAATAACCTTTTCTACTGAAGGCACAAGGCCTGGTCGATTACATTGACCCCAGTACACAACTGGTACTTAATTTAACAACACCAAAAGGATGAAAGACAAAGTGGACCCTGGTGGAATTTGAACTCAGAACATAGCGACAGGCAAAATACCTATTTCTTTACTACCCACAAGGACAGACAAATGGATTAAGTCGATTATATCGACCCCAGTATGTAACTGGTACTTATTTAATCGCCCCTGAAAGAATGAAAGGCAAAGTTGACCTCACAATCACAAGGTTGTAAGTTCAATTCGCAAACCAGGCAGTGTGCTATGTTCTTGAGCAAGACACTTTATTTTCATGTTGCTCCAGCTAACTCAGCTGTAGGAATGAAATGCAATGTCACAGATGCCAAGCTGTATCGGCCCCTTTGCCTTGGACATCAGCGGAGGCTGGTATTCCAGAAACAACCCTGCACACACTTGTGCCTTGTATAGGAACTTTCTAGGTGCAATCCCATGGTCATTCATAACCAAAGAGGGTCTCTACCCTACCCTTTTACCACATGGACCATCACCAACAGATTTGGTACCTTTTTTTTAATGAGGCTGGAGAGACTACAAAAGCTGCTCAAAAACACAGAACAAGGATCATTTCAAAGGTTCTCGACATCTAAGGAACTAAGTCCTGACTTGGTAACCCGGCCCTTAATTCCGAATGTAATACACCTGTCCATACAGTTAAATAGCAATAATCCTTTCCAACTTTGGCACAAGGCCAGCAATATAAGGGGAAGGCAGTCAGTTGATTATACTGACCCCAGGGTTCAACTAGTGCTTAATTTATCGACCCTGAGAGAGTGAACCACAAAGCTGACCGTGGTTGGATTTGAACTAAGAATGCAAAGAACTGGTAAAAAGTGTTGCAAGTATTTTATCCAACAATCTAACATTTCTGCCAGCTCAACACTATAATAATAATGCCAGTACTGCCTAACCGTCCTCTGTGCAGGTGGCACGTAAAAAGCACCCACTACATTCTCAGAGCGGTTGGCGTTAGGAAGGGCATCCAGCTGTAGAAACTCTGCCAGATCAGATGGGATGTTGGGTGCAGCCTTCTGGTTCGCCAGCCCTCAGTCAAAATTGTTCAACCCATGCTAGTATAGAAAGCAGACGTTAAATGATGATGGCCATCAAAGTGACACTAGGGTACAAATATATGAAGCCCAGTATACCCATCATGACTACCCGTCTGATAAGGGTACACCAGGCACATGCATCACAACCATATGTGCACCACATGGTGATCCCATATCAGGATAAACAGCGCATGACCTTGCAGGTGGGGCCCAGTTAGAATTTTCTTCTGGTCGAGTAACCCATCCCACTCAAAAGGTCCCTGAATAAGGGTTGTTTAAGGTTGTTGAACGAACCACCCATGTTTCCAGAGGTGAATTATCCAAACCCCCAAAGAATCCCTTTCAACACATGGCTATGATGCTCCCCCACTACTTCTGCTCGTGATCAGAGATGCATATATCGTCAGTCACTAAAGGACATGCTCAACTGGTTAAGGTCAAACAACTGACAAGCAAATCTGTGGTATTGAGCAGAATATTTGCTGTAGCCCATCTTTTATACCAAGACAAAACAATGTACATGATAACACTTCCAATCAGAAGCCACTGTCTGGTACAGCATAATAATAATGATGATGATTTCAAATTTTTGCCACAAGGGCAGCAATCTTGGGGGAGGGGATAATTCGATTATATCAATCCCAGTATTCAACTGGTACTTATTTTATTGACCTCAAAAGGATATGTTGACCATGGCGGAATTTGAACTCAGATCATAGCTATGGGTGAAATGCCGCAATAATAATACAGTTCTATATGGCGTTGTGGTTAAGAGCGCAGTCTGCTAACTCCAAGATTCCGAGCATTGACCTGAATACAAATAATAATAAATTACCTTAGGAATGAGAACCCAGGTTCGAAATTTCCCCCAAGACACCTGATGAAGGCTGGAGGGTATATCAGCTGAAATGTTGTGTTAACAACAAACAAGATGAGGACAAATATCCGTCGAATGTAAATAATGTACATACTTCCCCATCACCATCATTGTTTAATGTCCACTTTCCATGCTAGCATGGGTTGGATGATTTGACTGAGGTCTGGCAAACCAGACTCCAATCTGGTCTGGCAGACTTTCTACAGCTGGATGCCCTTCCTAGCGTCAACCACTCTGAGAGTGTAGTGGGTGCTTTTATGTGCCACCAGCACAAGGGCCAGTCAAACGGTACTGGCAATAGCCATGCTCAGATGGTGCTTTTTATGTGCCACCTAAAAATCCCCTGTGTATTATACTCGAGGATTTACAGTACTTATTCTATCAGACCATTTTGCCGAACTGCTAAGTTTCAGGGACATAAACACACCAACATTGGTTGTCAAGCAATGGTGGAGGGACAAACACATAAATATATATGATATTGGGCTCTCTTGTCATTAGAACAACCACACAGATGATTTGTTTATAGAGGTTAAATGCTTGTGTAGACATAAGCTCACTCGCTCCATCTGATCGATATCACGTGTACAGGGAGCAACTGGGTGGCACATGTCAGAGGTTGAAATGATTGCAAAGCAAAGTGAAATGAAGTGCTTTGCTCAAAAACACAACATAACGCCCTGTCTGGGTATCGAACACACGATCTTGTAATCGTGAGTGTAACACCTTAACCACTAAGCCATGCGCCTTTTTTCAGTTTCCGCCTACCAAATCCATTCGCAAGGCTTTGGTCGGCCCGAGGCTATAGTAGAAGAAAATTTGAACTCACAGTCTATAGATAGAAGTCTTGTACTATAGCCTATTATTTGTGTGGTAAGTAGCTTGTTTACCAACCACATGGTTCCGGGTTCAGTCCCACTGCATGGCACCTTGGGCAAGTGTCTTCTACTATAACCTCGGGCCGACCAAAGCCTTGTGATTGGATTTGGTAGACGGAAACTGAAAGAAGCCCATCATATCTACGTATATATATATATATATTTGTCGCCCCTAACATCACTTGACAATCAATGCCGGTGTGTTTACGTCCCAGTAACTTAGCAGTTTGGCAAAAAGGAACCAATAGAATAAGTACTAGGCTTACAAAGAATAAGTCCTAGGGTCAATTTGCTCGACTAAAATGCGGTGCTCCAGCATGGCCACAGTCAAATGACTGGAACAAGTAAAAGAGAGTATATATAGGTGCAGGTATGGCTGTGTGATAAGAAGCTTGTCCAAGGTGCCATGCAGTGGGACTGAACCCGGAACCATGTGGTTGGGAAGCAAGCTTCTTACCACACAGCCATGCCTGCGTTTAAGGTTTTTTTTTGTGGGGAGGGTGTTTCAGTCATTGGACTGTGACTAGGCTTTTGTGTACATATTTTATCAATCTCTATTTATCGAACTACTAAGTTACAGGAGATGAGGGTACAGAGCCCGAAGAACAATACCAGATACTGGAGCAGAGTAAATAAACACACGCCATAATATACACTCACACACAGTGTGTGTGTGTATATACACAAAATATATATATGATGCTTTTGCAATTTCTCTTCATACATTGTCAGCCAATGCATATAAATACAATATATACACCTTATTTGGATACATAAAACATATACACACATTACATGTGAGTATGTGTGTGTATCAGACATCCTCTTTCTCTCTCTATGTGTATGTGGTTATCTGCATATAGACACACAGCAGATGTGAAAATGAGGACATCAACAAACATATATATATATGTATGTATGTATGTATCTGTAAATGTAATATATGACAATTATTCGGTAGCCAAGATAAAACTCTGAGTTTCGGATACTGAGGAGTTTTATCATGGCTACCAAATAATTGTCATATATTAGATTTACAGATAAATTCCTCTATTTTCATAATATCGAGGTCTCCTTCATTCTTTTGTTGTCTTACCATTTCCATCAATATATATATATATATACGCACACAGACAGACGTACATGTATATACTCGGCACTCTCGATACATAGATAGCATGGAGAATCACCCATTCATAGATGCAGACAAAATGCTTCTAAACTGAATGAGAAGAAGCTGTTACAACTACTACTACTGATGCTGCTGCTGCTGCCAGGAGGTCAATGAATCTATGAGAAACAACTAGAAGAGAGGATGGTGAGAGTGGCGGTGGTGGTTGAGGAGATGTCGATGAAGGTGGCGAAGACAGTGGTGGTGATATTGGGGGTAATGTTGATGATGATTATGATGGTGTCGCTGGTGGCTTATGGTACCGATGATGATGATGGCAATTGGTTGTCATCCTGGTATTGACGATGATGACAGCAGCGACTACGACGATGCTGTTACTGCTGATGATGATGATGATGCTGGCAGAGCTAACGATTATGATGGTGGTGGAGGCAGAAATCTCAGGCCAGCAGGTATATAACAACATCAACAACAACAGCATGAACAAGGAAGCCATTGAATAAATGGCAAGAAACATCTCGAAGAATAAAGATGATGGCGGTGGCGACAAGGAGGACGGAGTTGGCAGGTAAATACACACACACATACATAAATATATACATACACACACACATATATATATATACATACACACACATATACACATATATATATACATACACACACATATACACATATATATATAAATATATACATACACACATATATATATAAATATATACATACACACACATATATATATAAATATATACATACACACACATATATATATATAAATATATACATACACACATATATACATACACACACATATACACATATATATATAAATATATACATACACACATAAACATATATATGTATATACATACACACATAAACATATATATGTATATACATACACACATATATATGTATATACAAACACATATATGATAGTGAGAAAGGAGAGGAGAGGGGTATTTCACAATTGCTTCAAGGAGAACAGTAAATATGGAAATATGAAGAAGAGAGAGAGAGAGAGAAGGAAACAGAGAGGGGGAGGGGGGCAAGTAATTTAAAATGCAGAAAATTCTCAACAAAAGAATTGTCTTAGGGTCGGAATAAAGAAAATGGTACAGACACAGTATACATACATATATATGTATGTATCCAAGTGTGTGTGTATATATATATATAACTCAGATATATATTCATTCAAAGAGAACAAGCCACTATATTACAAATATATATATATACACATGTTCTGCACAATTAATTTAATAGTCATCATCATCATCAGGTGCCAGTTGAGATCTGGGTTCAATGTAGTCGAATTTACCCCAAAAACGATGGCCTTCTATCAACATATAAAATTATCAATATTAATATATAATCAGTATTGTATCTATAATGTAAAAATATAATTATATGTGTGTATATATACATACATATATAATGTATATACACACACTTGTATGTGTGTGTATATATACATACATATATAATGTATATACACACACTTGTATGTGTGTGTATATATATATACATACATATATAATGTATATACACACACTTGTATGTGTGTGTGTATATATACATACATATATAATGTATATACACACACTTGTATGTGTGTGTATATATATACATACATATATAATGTATATACACACACTTGTATGTGTGTGTATATATACATACATATATAATGTATATACACACACTTGTATGTGTGTGTATATATACATACATATATAATGTATATACACACACTTGTATGTGTGTGTGTATATATACATACATATATAATGTATATACACACATACATGGATGAATATAAACATTTATACATATATTAAACACAGTCACATCATTTATATAATATATACATGCTCACATACACATACATGTGTATAAACATATTTATACATCACACAGTACATATATTAAACACAATCCCGATAGATATATACACATGTACAGAGGCATGCATATACACACACACATACCTTGCTCACTGGAATAGGAATCACGTGGGGGTGGGGTATGGAAGTGAGGGGGATCAACAGCAATGGAAGAAGGGTATTCACATAATTTATCACCTTCTTCCTAAATTGATAGAGAGAGATAGATAGACAGGTAGATAGAGAATAGGTACAGCGAAAGTGATAGACAGCAGATATGCATATATAGAGATAGCTTAATATGAAGTATATTTTATAGACTGACACACATAAATATGGATGTATAATATATATATGTGTGTGTGAGTGCATTCATGACAGAGCAGAACACGAGATGCCTGATAAAAATACTCCTGTTTCAGTTCTATACTCCATGAAATGTACTGAGTTCTTGCCTCATTTGGTCAATGTATTCACAGGTGTACATAGACATATATACATACACACACACACATACATATATATTCACAGCTATACATAGATATATACATAAATAGAACACACACACACAAAGTGTATAAACAAGATATAATCAATTCATCATGGAGATTGTGTATATATTAAGTGAGTGTGTGTACAAGTCCATAAATATATATATGCATGTATGTGTATATATATGTAAATGTGTTTGTATGTGTATATATATGTAAATGTGTTTGTATATATATATGTGTGTGTGCTAGTATGTATATAGTTAAGCATTTAATAATTCCCATTCACAACTGAGATTTATATACACACACACACACACAGAGAGGCACGTGCTTTATCTTTCAGACAACCATAATATTATACATACATTCATAAATATATATTATGCGCATAAATATATAACAGACAATATTATATACATTATGTATAATACATACAATATATATACATAAATATATATATATATATACATATTTATGTATATATATGCACACACACACACATGTTGTATGGCATTTTAAATGAAAATTAGAAGAATGGAAAGAAACGGCTAAGGCATTGGGGGGGGGGGTCATTTTCAAGAATTCCATTTCAGCATTTTATCAGAAATATTTTTATATATAATTATTATTATTATTATTATTATCAATTTACATTAAAGTCACAAGCTTACCTCTTCTTGTTGTTATTTAGCCCAGGGTCAGTCCTAATCCAGCAGGCCTGTGTCCAAAATATCTTACTCCCATGACCATCCTGTCTTTTATTCAGACACAGTATACCTAAGACTACATCATCTAATGTGTCCTTCCCACTCTGGGTTTTTTTAGCCCCAGGTCAATCCTGATCCAGCAGACCTATGATCAAAGACGTTCCAGCTGTGACCATCCTGTCTTTTATTCAGACATAATACACAGTATATCTAGGACTACATTATCCAATGTCTCCTTCCTCTGGTGTTGTTTAGCCCAGGGTCAACCCTGATCCAGCAGAGTTATAGTCAAAATATTCTCGTTTTATGACCATCTTGTATTCCTAGATATACATAGGCTATCTAGGAATACATTATCCAATGTGTCCTTCTTCCTTGATGTTGTTTAGCCCTAGGTCAGTCCTGATCCAGTAGACCTATGATCAAAGATGTTCCAGCTGTGACCATCCTGTCTTTTATTCAGGCATAGTGTATCTAGGACTACATTATCCAATGTGTCCTTCTTGTTGTTTAGCCCCAGGTCAGTCCTGATCCAGCAGGCCTATGATCAAAGATGTTCCAGCAATGACCATCCTGTCTTTTATTCAGGCATAGTGTATCTAGGACTACATTATCTAATACATCCTCCCATGTCATTAAGCTGTAGGGCAGTCTTGATCCAGCAAGCCTATAATTAAAGACGTTCCAGACATGACGATCCCATCTTACATTCAGACACGGTCTATCTTGGACTACATTATCTAATGTAACATTTCTTTTCTTAAAAAAGAAAGAGCAAGGTGTAATTTGAGAGTGACGCGAGTGCTATTTCTAGCAGGCCTGGCTGCCATGTAGAGGCAGATGTCTGCGAGGAATGCAGATAGGTGTGTGTTCAGAGTAATCTTGCTCCGTACTGGACTGACGTGACTTGGAGTGGAGTGAGAGTGAGAGGAGGGGGAGGAGGAGATAGGCATGAGTGGGAGTAAGAGTGAATTAATATGAGCAGAAAGAGATGGTAGGAGAGAGAGAGAGAAACGGGGAGGGGGTGAACGGAGAGAGCTTGCAGAAGGTAAGGAGAGAGAAGAGTAATAGTGGAGATAGGTAGAGAGAGAGAGAGAGAAATACAATCAGGAGAGATAGTGTATGTGTCTGTGAGTGTGTATATATACACACACGTATACACATATAGAGAGAAAAGCAAAAAGAGAGACAGGTGTAGAGAAAGAAGTCGAGACAAAGAGAGAGAGAAACAAAATCAGGAGAGATAGTGTGTGTGTGTATGTGAGTGTGTATATATACACACATTTACATATATGTATATATACGGAGAAGAGCAAAAAGAGAGACAGAAGTAGGGAGAGAAACAAAATCAGGAGAGATAGTCTATATATACACACATATATATGTATGTATATATAGAGAGAAGAGCAAAAATAGAGACAGGTGTAGAGAAAGAAGTAGGGACAAAGAGAGACAGACAGACATATGCATATATAGATATATATATTAATATTTAGCAGAAGCAACAAAGTGACTCAAGGGCCAACAGTTTCGTGCATTGGCACTTTGTGTGTATATATATATATATATCACGTGACCGACCAGACCATCAGACGTTGTTACACATCGCTGGTCACAATGCACTTCGCATGACGCCACCCCGCTGGCTAAGCGAGCAGGCCAACAGAAGAAGGAGTACAGCAGGGATCACCACCCACCCACCCCCGCCCTGCCAGAGCCTCGTGGAGCTTTTAGGTGTTTTCGCTCAATAAACACTCACAACGCCCGGTCTGGGAATCGAAACCGTGATCCTACAACTGTGAGTCCGCTGCCCTAACCACTGGGCCATTGCGCCTCCACATATACATAAGTAAATAGGTGTAAAACAATGGACACAGTATATCTAAGGCTACATTATCTAACATGTCCTTCCCACTCTGGTGTTGTTTAGCCCCAGGTCAGTCCTGATCCAGCAGACCCTATGATCAAAGACGTTCCAGCTGTGGCCACCCTGTCTTTTATTCAGACATAATACACAGTCTATCTAGGATTACATTATCTAATAAGTGTATGTGTAGTTCTCACTACATATATATATATACATGTATGTATGTATATTTATGGAGAGAGAGAGGAGGAAGATATTGATAGTAGTATGTTTTTGTTTGGAATGAAACAAAGGAATGAGTGTGTGTGTGTATATATATTCATATATATACACATATGTGTGTATATACTTTTTAGTTGTTTCAGTCATGTGACTGTGACCATGCTGGAGCAGTGCCTTTCGTCGAGCAAATCAACCCCGGGACTTATTCTTTTGTAAGCCAAGTACTTATTCTATCGGTCTCTTTTGCCGAACCGCTAAGTTACGGGAACATAAACACACCAGCATTGGTTGTCAAGCGATGTTGGGGGGGGACAAACACATATACATATATACGACAGGCTTCTTTCAGTTTCCATCTACCAAATCCACTCACAAGGCTTTGATCGGCCCAAGACTATAGTAGAAGACATTTGCCCAAGGTGCCACGCAGTGGGATTGAACCCGGAACCATGTGGTTGGTAAGAAAGCTACTTGCCACACCAACGCCTCAAGCAGAATCTATGAGCAAATACCTTCCAGCAATGACCATCCAGCCAGGTTTTTAGGGTGTTCTAAGACCCTTTTCTCTAAAAGGTCCTTCCAATTTTTAAGACTGTTGAATATGATTCGAGACAGAATTGACTGCTGTTTCTAACAGGTCAAATGACAACATACTAACTCCCTCTTCACTGGTGGTGGAGTGACTGACATTCCAGCTGTGACCATCCCATCATAACAGACTAAATCAAAGCTAATTAACTAAATTCAAAGACATTCCAGTTGCGACAACCCCATCTTCACAGACCTGTGACCATCCCATTTTAGCAGGCCTATGAATAAGGACAATCCACCTGTGAGCATCCAATCTCAGTAGATCCTCCCCATCTTAACAGACCTAACAACAACAATCCAGTTATGACCATCCAGTTTTAACAGGCTTATGAATATAGGTGCAGGAGTGGCTGTGTGGTAAGTAGCTTGCTTACCAACCACATGGTTCCAAGTTCAATCCCACTGTCTGGCACGTGTCTTCTACAATAGTCTTGGGCCAAGGGGATTTGGTAGGCGGAAACTGAAAGAAGCTTGTCGTATATGTATGTGTTTGTCTCCGCTCCATTGCTTGACAACCAATGTTGGTGCGTTTACATCCCTGTAACTTACCGGTTTGGCAAAGGAGACTGACAGAATAATAAATACTAGGCTTACAAAGAAAAAGTCCTGGAGTTGATTTGTTTGACTAAAAAGGCAGTGCTCCAGCATGGCCGCAGTCAAATGACTGAAACAGGTGAAAGAATAAAAGCAAAAAGATGTCCCCATCTTCGCTCGTGGTATCGAACATGGCCCCTTTTTAAGGCAGTAGTATGTAATGAGAGGGTGATTTAGCTGCTATTTTTTTGTCAGGTTGCACAACAGCCTATTAACTGGTGAGTGCAACCTCTCACTCCCAGTAGCCCACACACTGACATTGTCATACACAAAGCCACACAAACACACACGTGTGTATATATATATATATACATAGACACACACAAACACGTAAAAATAGACAGTCACACATATATATATATATATATAAATAAACACATATATATATACAAACAAATACATATATACATACAAATATTTACACATATACACACAGTCGTACACATTGACCAGGTAGTTTGGAACAGCAGCAGCAGCTGATGTAAAGACCATTGAAATGTGGTCAGACATGTAACCTAGGAACTGGTCAGTGTGACAGAAAGGGGGAGAGGGGGAAGAACAAAGAGACAGAAGTGAAGAAAGGGAGGCGATGTGTATGCCTGGGATGGTGAAGGAAGAGGTAGAGACAAAGAGGTGGTAGGTGAGAGAGAGACAGATAACAAAGGTGTAGGCAGTCCATGGTGGTTGTAGTGGGAGGAAGAGAGAGAGAGAAAGAAAACAATGGAAAACACAGACACACAGTTGATCAGTGGAGGGGAGAGAGAGACAGGAGGGCAGTATTGGACAGGTGGTTATGATGATGTTGGCAGTGTAGGAAGAACACACACACAAAGTACATTCCCAGCTGGTCACTGGAAGACCAGAATGAGAGAGGGAGATGAAGAACAGAAGAGGGAGAGGAACATGTCACAGAGGTGAGAGTGATGAGCTAAGAAGACAGACACACACACCTGTGCATATACTCCTTTCAGTCATTTGACTATGGCCATGCTGGAGCCCCACCTTTAATCGACCCCAGGACTTATTCAATCGATCCGTCTTGCCGAATCACTAAACACACCAGCATCAGTTGTCAAGCGATGTTGGGGGAACAAACAGACACATAAACATATACACACACATACATATATATGATGGGCTTCTTTCAGTTTCCTTCTACCAAATCCACTCACAAGGCTTTGGTTGGCCCGTGGCTATAGTAGAAGACACTTACCCAAGGTGCCACGCAACCCGGAACCATGTGGTTCGTAAGCAAGCTACTTACCACACAGCCGCTCCTGCAGTCTTTCTTTTCCCAACATTTGTCTATTTATTAGCAACATCTCACGTAAAATAATTTTTTGTTTTAATCTCAGAATTAAATGGGTTTTGATTTACTATCAGGTGACTTTTGGCCAACCCTGATTTGGTAGAAGGAAACTGAAAGAAGCCCGTCACACAAACATAAGTATATGACATTTTTTTCCTTTCCTGTCAAAGAGCATAGGCTCAAAACATCAGCAACTTCTTTCATTCTCCCTGAGCGTCAGACTAATACACCTGCTCGTTTCCTCACCTGCCTTTGTCTTTTGTTTGCTGTAGATTTGAACTATATAAGCACAGACACAAACACAGGAGTCAAGCAGCTGGTCAGTGAAGGCCAGACACTAAGAGCAGAGATTAACGAGAGAGAGAGAGGACAAGACAAAGTCCTTTGCACCGGTCACTCTTTCCTTTATGCAGACCAACACCACTACACACAGACAGACACACGAACCTTAGAAGAGAGTGACAAAATGAATAAAAAGTCAAAACAATAAATAAGATGAAATATATATATATGTTTGAATATAGAGTTAACAGATGAGATCTTTCCTTTTTTTCAGTCATTTGACTGCGGCCATGCTGGAGCACCGCCTTCAGTCGAACAAATCGACCCCCAGTACTTATTCTATTGGACTCTTTTGCCAAACCGCTAATTTATGGTGACGTGAACACACCAACATTGGTAGGGAGACAAACACATACACACAAACAAACGCATATATACGACAGGCTTCTTTCAGTTTCTGCCTACCAAATCCACTCACAAGGCATTGGTCGGCCCAAGGCTATAGTAGAAGACACTTGCCCAAGATGCCACACAGTGGTATTGAGCCCAGAACCATGTGGTTGGTAAGCAAGCTGCTTACCACACAGCCACTCCTGCGCCTATAGAAAGACGTGTGTGTTTGTCCCCGCACAGGAGCCAGTCCAGTGGCACTAGCAATGACCTTGCTCAAATTTTTTTTACATGCCACCGGCACAAGTGCCAGTAAGGCGACACTGGTAACGATCATCCAACAAGTACACTCACGTCATAACACTTATGCAACCCAAAATGCCTTGTGAGTGGATTTGGTAGACAGAAACTGAAAGAAGCCCGTTGTGTATACGTATATATATGTGTGTGTTTGTTTGGCCCTCCTAACATCGTTTGACAACCGATGCTGGTGTGCATACGTCCCCCGTAACTTAGCAGTTCGGCAAAAGTGACTGATAGAATAAGTCCTGGGGTCGGTGTGCTCCAGCATGGCCACAGTCAAATGACCGAAACAAGTAAAAGAGTATACAAAAGCTTTGTGAGTGGATTTGGTAGGCGGAAACTGAAAGAAGCTCCTTATCTTAGTGAAGAGGCATGGCTTAGTGGCTAGGGGTACTCGGCTCATGACCAGAGGATTATGAGTTCAGTTCCCAGCAGTGTGCTTGAGCAAGACACTTTATTGCTCCAGTCCACTCAGCTGGCAAAAATGAGTAGTACCTGTATTTCAAAAGGGGCCAGCCTTGTCACACTCTGTGCCCTGCTGAATCTCGCCGGGAACTACGATAAGGGTATGCATGTCTGTGGAGTACTCAGCCACATGCAAATTAATTTCACAAGCAGGTTGTTCTGGAACCAACAGAGTACCAATTACATATATATCGGCATGGGTGAGCACAAGAGCACGCACGTGTGTGTGTGTAAGTTTGTTCCTTCTCTAGCCCTGCCTGGCTCATAAGGGCCGGCTTTCCCGGGCATATAGGTTCCCCACCTGGACGGGACGCCGGTGAGCTGCAAGATGCAGGAGGAAAGATTGAGAGAAAGAGTCAGCAGAAGTTTCGCCATTACCTTCTGCCGGAGCCGCGTGGAGCTTAGGTGTTTTCACTCATAAACACACACATCACCCGGTCTGAGATTCGAACCTGCGATCCCGTGACTGTGAGTCTGCTGCTCTAACCACTAGGCCATGTGCCTCCATATACATGTGTGCACGCCTTCAAGTCCACGTGCGCATACATTGCGTGAGTGCAAGTACATGTACGAATATCTGCACGCATACATGTGTGTGTGGGTGCAAGTGTGCATATGCCTGTGTGAATGAGTACAAACGTGTGTATTCCGAAACTGTAAGCGTCTACAAGTTTCCATGTGTGTGTATGTGGGTGCGTGTGTGAGAGTGTATGTGTGTGCTTGACAGAAGATTCTAGTAGCTAGACCAGACAAGACAACACTGAAGTAGAACTAGAAGAAGGAAAGAAAGAAAGAGAGAGAGAGAGAGAGAAGGAGGGAAAGAGAGAGGAAGCTGGTTGGCATTCACAGAGTGTTACCTTCCAGACAGATACAGATCAATATTGAAACAGTAATGATAATAATAATAAGGTTGATGGTGGTGGTGGTGGTGGTGGTAGAGTTAGTAGTGGTGACAATTGGAACTACAGTGGTGTTGGCGGCGGCAGAGACTGTGATGCGATAATGGTAATGGTGGTGATAATGATGATGATGACAAAAGTCGTGGTGGTGGTGATGGAGATGATGGTAAACAATAATTGCTGATGCTGAGGAGGAGGAAGATGGTTTCTTTATTTGCCACAAGGACCACGGAGAGAAAGAAGCGGTGGAGATGTTGATAGTGGGGCAGGACAGGAGACGGGGGGGGGGAACACATTGCAAGGATGAAACACTAAACACAAAAGATGGTGATGATGATGGGGAGGGATGAGGAGCCGAAGGTATGATGGTGAAAGTAGAAGCAGTAATAGTGGTGGTGGTCATGATGAGGAAAACTACCATTATTATTATTAGTAGTAGTAGTAGTCATGAGTGTAGGAGGAGGTTGTGATTGGGATGATGATGATGATGATGATGATGATGATGATGATGACAATGCTCCACAAATAGCAGCAGCAGCCATGCCACCATTTTCCTCTTTGGTTCCCTTCACTTCAGGTCAGTCAGCAGTTTGTGGAAGACAAACCCCGGCCAACCAACCAGGCAGCCAGGCCGGCTGGCCAAGCAGCAGCCATTCATCCACTTGTGGTGATAGTGATAGTAGAAGTGGTAGGCGGAGGAGGAGGAGAGATAACAGAGAAATAGAGGGAGATATATACACACACACACACACACACTAATAAAGAGAGCTAATGACAATATATATATATGTATATATATACACACACACACAGAAATACATCAATATTTGTTGAGCATCTTTGGTGCAAAATACCTTGCTATAACTAGTTGTGCTGCACTCTGTGACGTATGCTCATGTCTTAATAAGGATATATATATATAGATATAGATAGATGGATGGATATAGAGAGGCAGAGAGATACGTATGGATAGATCTTCACAGACAGATGGATATAGTTCACCAATAGATCCCAGAAGACACTAAAAATAGTGTAGAGTAAAAGACAAACATACAGACACATATATTTATATATATATATATATATACATACACACAGACACATGAGAGACACACAGACATAAATATATTAACTCTCCGTCTTTCTCCTTCTTTGTCACCCCATCTCAGAGAGAGAGGAAGAGAAAGAGAAGTGAAAGAGAGAGAGACACAGGGATTTCAATATTTGTTAGAGAGAATATCTATGAAAGAGAGGGAAGTGTAGAAAACATTACATCAGAAACAGAGAGAGGGAAAAAGAGACGTAGATGGAGTGAGAGAGAGAGAGGAGCAATATGCTAATACCGCTGGCATACATAGACAATACATATATCGAAGAGATAGTTTGGGGGGGGGAGGTATGGTAGTAAGCCAGTTCTGTGAATGTATATATATATATGGCTAAATATATACAGGAGGTACCATACATACAACTGATGCAAAAATATACACACACACACACATAAATAAATATATACATACATTCGCAGACAGGTGTATATCGAGAGAGACATACACCCACATATAATATATGAACATACATTTATGCAATACATAATGGCAGGTGTGTGCGTGTGTATATGTATATATATATATCATATCAAAAGGGAAATGGAATTTAAAATATTTAATCAAAATTTACATTTCCAGTGGTCCAACGTGCAAAGAATTTGTCAAAAAGACTATATATTAATTATACGATAGTGTATATTTATATACACACAAGGAATCTACACATAGGGTGAAGATTCAGCATATTAGAGAGCCACAAAAATAATGGATAAGATTCGACAGGAACAAAAATTTGAAAATATATGTGTGTGTGTGTGTGTATAAATATATACAGGAGTGGCTGTGTGGTAAGTAGCTTGCTAACCAACCACATGGTTCCGGGTTCAGTCCCACTGCGTGGCACCTTGGGCAAGTGTCTTCTGCTATAGCCTCGGGCCGACCAAAGCCTTGTGAGTGGATTTGGTAGGCGGAAACTGAAAGAAGCCCATCGTATATATGTATATATGCGTGTGTGTCTGTGTTTGTCCCCCTAGCATTGCTTGACAACCGATGCTGGTGTGTTTATGTCCCCGTCACTTAGCGGTTCAGCAAAAGAGACCAATAGAATAAGTACTGGGCTTACAAAAGAATAAGTCCCGGGGTCAAGTTGCTCGATTAAAGGCGGTGCTCCAGCATGGCCGCAGTCAAATGACTGAAACAAGTAAAAGAGTAAAGAGAGTATATATATATATAAGTGTGTGTCTGTGGATACGGTCATCATTTTGTGGTAAGAAGCTTGCATCCTGAACACATGGTTCTGGGTTCAGTCCCACTGCATAGCACCGTGGTCAAGTGTGTTCTAATACAGTCTCGGGCCAGCTAAAGCCATGTCAGTGGATTTGGTAGAATATGGATGTGTGCGTGTTTGTTCTACCCACTCCATCAGTGCTTGACAAATGGTGTGTTTCTGTGTTTATAACTTAGCACTTCAGCAAAAGAGCCTGACAAAATAGGTACCAGGCTTAGCAAAAACAATTAAGTACTTGGCTTGATTCATTCGACTACTCATTCTTCTTCAAGGTGATGGCCACAGCCTAATTACTGTAAAAAGACAATATATTCAGGCATTCGCCACTACACATTCTTTACTTTCTCTCTGTTGAAGAGCATAGGCTCGAAACGTTAAAGACTTTTTCAATTCCTGAGCGTTAAACTAATACATCAGTTTGTTTTCTACACCACCTGTCTTCATCTTTTGTGAATTCTCCCCCTATATATATATACACACACACATATATATATACGTATATAAAAAGCACCCACTACACTCTCGGAGTGGTTGGCATTAGGAAGGGCATCAAGCTGTAGAAATACTGCCAGATTTGACTGGGCCTGGTGCAGCCTTCTGGCTTCCCAGACCCCAGTTGAACCGTCCAACCCATGCCAGCATGGAAAGCGGACGTTAAACGATGATGATAACACACACAGAAGTGTATGTTATCTGCTGATATAAATGTGTAAGGACATGTATGTATGGATAGATATATGTGTGCGTGTGTGTGTATATATATATATATATAAAGAGAGAGACAGATGCACACATATTTATACACCCTGATACACATATAATTTTGTAACTCCTATCCTGTAATGAAACACATATATATACATATATGAACATACATACATGGAGACATATAAATAAATGTGCATTTATCCACACACCACTTTGGTTTTACAAATGAGTGAACAAAACAACACACGTGGGTGTATATAATCATCATGCATGTGTGTGTGTATATATTGATAAGCTGGAACAACACTGTAGTGAGGCAGGGGCTCCTACCATCACCCGCTTGAATCCGAAGTCAATGAACTGCACAAAACGTGTTACGTTTTTATTAGTACATTCGTCTGGAAGTACTACAGCTACTAGTGTGTCTCTCTTTGTGTGCATATAGACTCTTTACTCTTTTACTTGTTTCAGTCATGTGACTGTGGCCATGCTGGGGCACCACCTTTAGTCAAGCAAAGCGACCCCCCAGGACTTATTCTTTGTAAAGCCTAGTACTCATTCTATCGGTCTCTTTTGCCAAACCACTAAGTTATGGGGACATAAACACACAAGCATCAGTTGTGGGAACAAACACACACACATATATACGATGGGCTTCTTTCAGTTTCCGTCTACCAAATCCACTCACAAGACTTTGGTTGGCCCGAGGCTATAGAATAAGACACTTTCCCAAGGTGCCACGCAGTGGGACTGAGCCCAGAACCATGTGGTTGGTAAGCAAGCTACTTACCACACAGCCACCCCTAAGCCTGTATATATTTAGTCTTTTATTCTTTTACTCGTTTCAGTCATGTGTCTGTGGCCATGCTGGGGTACCGCCTTTAGTTGAACAAATCGACTCCAGGACTTATTCTATCGGTCTCTTTTGCCGAACCACTAAGTTATGGGGAATGTAAACATGCCAACATCAGTTATCAAGCGATGATGGGTGGATAAATACAGACACACATACATACAAGCTGAAGAAAAAACAACAAAAAAAAAGACACGTACTCAGATTGACTTGTTCAAATAAAACCCTTCAAAGCAGTGCCCTAGCATGGCCACACTCCAGTGATTGAAACAAGAAAAGGGTGACCTCCTTCTCCACAACTCTGAACTTGGCAGCAACAAGCTGAGAATTTGAGGTGGGATGAAGTAGAGCAGGGACCTGGTCTGTTGCTTCATGGTTTGCGACCCCATAAGACATGGGATGAGGTGGTGAAGCGTGATCTTTGAATGTCGTGCCTCACAGAGGCAATGACTAGTGACCGAGACCTTTGGCAATATGCTGTGCTTGAGAAGACTCATCAAGTCAAGTGAAACTGTGGTTGTGGCCGATGCCAGTGCTGCCTATCTGACATTCATGCCGGTGGCACATAAAAGGCACCACCTGAGCATTAGGCCTCACAGAGGCAATGTGGCCCCGTGCTGGCGTCATGTAAAAAGCACCATTCAAGTGTCAGGCCTCATGGAGGCAATGTAGCTGATACCAGTGGCACACAAAAACTACCCTTCAAGCATTAGGGCTCACTAAAGCAATGTAGCCGATACTAGTGTCACCTAACTGGCACGTAAAAACACCTATTACACTCTCGGAGTGGTTGGTATTTGGAAGGGCATCCAGCCGTAGAAACCCTGCCAGATCAGACTGGAGCAGCCCCCTCAGCTTACCAGCCCTGGTCAAACCATGCCAGCATGGACAACAGACATTAAATGATAGTCACCATATCATAAGGTGGCGAGCTGGCAGAACCGTTAGTACGCCGGGCGAAATGCGTAGCCATATTTCATCTGCCGTTACGTTCTAAGTTCAAATTCCGCCAAGGTCGACTTTGCCTTTCATCCTTTCGGGGTCGATAAATTAAGTACCAGTTATGCACTGGGGTCGATGTAATCGACTTAATACCTTTGTCCCCTCTGTGTTTAGCCCCTTGTGGGCAATAAAGAAACAGAGAGTCACCATATTAGATGACAGTACAAGGCCAGGAGACCACTTCAGGGGTTTTGACAATCTCTGGTATTCTTCAACAAGCCCAGTTTGTCTTACGACTGAGGTATATTGCATAAGAATGAGCAAATGAGTGGTCTGCATGCGTGCATGCACATCTTTCGCATGATGCAAAATCATTGCAGAGTGCCACAAAACACACACATCGCCCGGTCTGAGATTCGAACCCGTAATGTTTCGATTGCGAGTCCACTGCTCTAACCACTAGGCCATGGGCCTCCACAGAGAGAAGTTAGACATAAGAGGAAATAGAGGCTGCACTGGTTTGGTCGTGTGATATGGATAGATGCTGACAGCTCTATAAATAAGTGCTGATCTCTCAAAGTAGACGGAACATATGGATGTGGGAGACCCATGAAGACATGGGACGAAGTGCTGAAGAACAACCTCAGGGCGCTGAACCTTCCAGATGAGTTGACAAAGGGCTGAGCTACCTGGCATTTTACTGTGCTCATGAAGACTCGTATTCCACAGAAGTGTTAAGGCAGCTCCTCCTGGTGAAGAGAACTGGCCTACAAGAGTCATGTGCTGGTGCGGGGCTAAAAGCACCCAGCACACACTGTAGCCGTTCAAGAATTTGGACCTGGAGATCTCTATTTCCAGTGACTTCAAGGTCCACCTCCCAGTGGTGTCGGGCGTCAACGAAGAGCCCTCCACTACAACAAGACGACCAAAGTTTTTCTTCTTTTTTTCAAGGACTGGGGTCTCCCGCTCCTAAGCCCTAGGCCATCACCTAATCACCCTTACCCGTCTTGTTGCTTAACAACAACAACAACACTACACACTGTAAAGTGGTTGGCATTAGGAAGGGCATCTAGCTGTAGAATCCATGTCAAATCAGACTGGAGTGTGGTGCAGCTTGCCATGGCAACATGGAAGTTAAATGGTGATGATGATATTTTCCAACATACAGGCTAAATGGAAAGGTAAATTTGGCAGGATGGTCATTCGCCCGCTACATCAAAGAAACTAAAGGCCAAAGGAGAAAGAAAAAAAGAACGCACTCAATACCAGAGCTGAAGACACCTCTGAAAGGGGAGGGACCCTGCCATGTTGAAAACGGTAGAGGAGCAGGAGCTGAAACTGGACATGGTTCCTCCTGACAATGTCTTTAGCCACTGGACCCTATAAAGGAGCTGTTGAGATAGCGAACCACAAAACATGATAGGAATTCCTTCCTATAGTGTGAACATTAACCCTTTCATTACCGTATTTATTTTAAATATAACAAAGAATTTAGTAAAATAACTTAGTTATCATTCAGCTAGTGTTAGGAACATAAATTGTGACTAAGGTTTGGTGGAAGATTTTAATTCAGAACTTATGGAAACAAGACATTTGTACTACAGAGCCAGAGATGGTTTCAACCAGGTTGGTATCAAAAGGATTAAGAATTGTTTCTCTATTATATATCTTAACCCTTTTGTTACCATATTTCTTCTGTTGAGATGCTCTGTGTTTCTTTCAATTAATTTTAGATATAACAAAGAATTTAGTAAAATAACTTAGTTATCATTCAGCTAGTGTTAGGAACATAAATTGTGACTAAGGTTTGGTGGAAGATTTTAATTCAGAACTTATGCAAACAAGACATTTGTACTACAGAGCCAGAGGTGGTTTCAGCCAGGTTGGTATCAAAAGGATTAAGAATTGTTTCTCTATTATATATCTTAACCCTTTTGTTACCATATTTCTTCTGTTGAGATGCTCTGTGTTTCTTTCAATTAATTTTAGATATAACAAAGAATTTAGTAAAATAACTTAGTTATCATTCAGCTAGTGTTAGGAACATAAATTGTGACTAAGGTTTGGTGGAAGATTTTAATTCAGAACTTATGCAAACAAGACATTTGTACTACAGAGCCAGAGGTGGTTTCAGCCAGGTTGGTATCAAAAGGATAAGAATTGTTTCTCTATTATATATCTTAACCCTTTTGTTACCATATTTCTTCTGTTGAGATGCTCTGTGTTTCTTTCAATTAATTTTAGATATAACAAAGAATTTAGTAAAATAACTTAGTTATCATTCAGCTAGTGTTAGGAACATAAATTGTGACTAAGGTTTGGTGGAAGATTTTAATTCAGAACTTACATAAACAAGACATTTGTACTACAGTGCCAGTCATTTGACTTCAGCCATGCTGGAGCACCACCTTTAGTCGACCAAATCGACCCCAGGACTTATTTTTG